>NC_045802.1:69511024-69816324 GCF_009873245.2 Balaenoptera musculus
TTAAAAATTAATTTGTTAGTAGGTAATAGGCCAACCTTTACATATCAATATGTGATTGCTCTGGACCATCCTGATGGGTCTATAATGATGAAAACATTCATATTAATAATCTAGGTTTAATTGTACCTGATGATATGGGGAATTGAGTTACTCTTTTTGACCGGATACTCCTCAGATTGTTGACTTGGTAAACAGATCGCCTCTCACGTTACTGCTGAGTTATTTAAAAATTGGAGGATGCCAACCCTGATTGTTTGGGCATTCTTACTTATTCCCAAGGGTGCTGGTCTCCCGCAAGATTCCCCGCCCTGCCCTGCACACCTGTCCTCGTCCACAGGTTCTGGCTCTTACAGCTCCCCAGAGCGTTCTCAGGATAGGGCTGAAGTATCTAGTTTCCAAAGATTCAAGACCCTTCCTCCTTTCCTGACTCTCATCACCCCGCCTCCCCATCCCTCAGGGTCCTATCCTTCCGTTTTCAGGTCGGCTGACCAAACAGTTCATTCCTGAGGGCCCACCAGCAAGGGCTTAGATGTTTTGTTACCGATCCTCCCAAGTCAGTCCCCAATAAGGGTTCTCTTGCCTGGTGTCATTCAAGCCAACAGAATGAGCCCGAATTTGGGTCAGAAGCAAAGGGGAGCTTCCTCCTCTGATCAGAAAATGGACAAGCGCGAGCTCGCGCTCTAGAGCACGAGTCCTACCCAGCAGGCAGTGGGTGGGGCTGCTTTATAGGGATCTCGGCAGCGGGGAGGGGGCGGGGTTCTCGCGGGGCGGGGCGCAGGCGCTGGGCTCCCCGCGCAGCCTCTCTGCCCACGGCCCGCCCAGCTGAGGTGCGTGCGCAGCCATTTTTGCACCGGCAACTCCGGCCTGAAGGGCCCGGGGCGAGGCCTCGGCGCGCGGCCCCCTGTGAGCAACGAAACTCAACACGAAGGAAAAGAAAAAGGTTAGACTTTATTTTATTACCCAGATTCCACTTTTATTTCCCGGGAATTGTTAATAGGCTTTGCCGGCGACAGTTTGTATTAATCCTGCCTTTTTATTTTCTGTAATTTGCTAAGCAAGCGGCCTTGCTTGCTGGCCCTGGAGGGATTAGCCGCTTGCTAGAGAGAGCTAATGACACGTGTGAGTGTACCTTTCACATGCAGACCAATCACTGCAGAGCCCATGCCCCTGGCCATGTCCTCTGTTGAGCTCTTACAGTCGGGGCCACTGTCAGTTTGCCTGTCACCCCAGGGCCGGGTACCGGACAACTGGAGACAGCCCTGCACCCCAGAGCCTGCGGAAACTATTCAAACCCGCCAAGCCGAAACCCACTTACCTTGCCTTGCATGTTCCTTCCCACAGAAACCACATTTTTCTCCACAGAGCCTATGTAATTACAGCTGATGTATTTCTACTTACCAAGTTTCAGCAATATGTAATATAATTTGTCTTTATCTGTGATAATACCATCAAAAATACACAAGAATAAGATGGCGCTCTCTGAAAGTTACAAGGAAGGAGATTTAAAATACTACATGCATTAGAATGGTGACCGTAACAGGGTTCGGCGCTCACGTCATTTTATTACCAGAATTATCGGAACTATTTGCAATTTACACTAACCGAAGAGAATTGTTTGGATTTTATTTTATGTAGTAAGCTTATCCTTCATTTATTCCTAAAGCAACATGATTGCTATACGTACCGGCTTCGTTATGCCCTGCCCAACCCTAGTTCTTCCCCGAATGGCCTCGAGCCATGGGATGTTCACCACCACCACCCCCCCCCCCCCCCCCCCCCCCGCCCCAACCTTGGGTTCTGTAAGTATAACAAACTATCTCTTCAGTGATAATCATCTCCTGGTCTGTTGGCCTCCTCATATCTGAATAATAATAAAACCTACATTTTAAACAATGTTAGAAACACAGGTGTTACTACCTTCCCTGAAAATACGGTGAGAATCAACCCCCTCCCCCATCCCAAAGGAAGAAAAATACTCTCACATTTTCCTCTTGAGTTATTCCATCCCCACCCCTCCTGTGATCAGGAAAGTGAGGAAGTTCTAGAAGTTCCACCCCACCAGGTAAGATTTGGTGGTTTACCCTGCTGTACTTCTGTCTGTAAAGTCTCTTCCTGTTTTTGTTTTCATTGCATATATTTAAGGTGTATAACCTGATGATTTGATATATCTATATATTGTGAAATAATCACTTCAGAGAAGTTAGTGAGTTAGTGAATATCCATCACCTCACATAGTTACCTTTTTTTTTTTTTTTGTGGTGCAAACACTTAGAATCTACCCTGTTAGCATATTTCAAGTATACCTGTAGTCACCATGCTACATATTAGATATCCAGAACTTACTCTTTTTGCATAATTAAAACTTTGTATATGTAGACCAACATCTTCCCATTTACCTCTCCCCTGCAACTCCTAGTAGGTATCCTCCTACTCTCTGCCTCTGTGGGTTTGACTATTTTAGATTCCACATATAAGTGAGATCATACAGTATTTGCCTTTTTGTGTCTGGCTTATTTCACTTAGCGTGATGTCCTCCGGGTCCATTCATGTTGCTACAAACGGCAGAATTTCCTTTTTAAAGACTGAATAATATTACATTGCATGTATATACCACATTTTCTTAATCTATTCATCCATTAATGGACATTTAGGTTGTTCCCATATCTTGGCTACTACGAATAATGCTGCAATAAACATAGGAGTGCAGGTGTCTGTTCGAGATCCTGATTTCAATTTCTTTGGATTAAATACCCAGAAGGGAGATGGCTGGGTCATATGGTAGTTTTGTTTTTATTTTTTTGAGGACCCTCCATACTGTTTTCCATAATGGCTGTACCAATTTACATTCCCACCAACAGCGTACCGCATTATTTCTCCACATCCTTTCCAATACTTGTTATCTTTTTTTTTTTTTAATAATAGCCATCTAACAGGTGTGAGGTGATATCTAATTTTGGTTTTGATTTGCATTTCCCTGATGATGGGTGATGCTGAGCACCTTTTCATGTATTTGTTGGCCATTTGTATGTCTTCTTTGGAAAAATGTATATTTGGTTCCTTTGCCCAATTTTATATGAAATTATTGTTATTATTATTACTATTATTATTATTAGCTATTGAGTTGTATGAGTTCCTTATATATTTTGGATGTCAACCCCTTATCAGATATATGGTTTGTGAGTATTTTCTCCCATGCCTTTTCATTTTGTTGATTGTTTGCTGTGCAAAAGCTTTGTAGTGTGGTGTAGTCCCACTTGCTGATTTTTGCTTTTGTTGCCTGTGCTTTTGGTGTCATATGCAAAAAAATTATTGCTGAGACGATTGTCAAGGAGGTTTTCTTTTAGGAGTTTTATGACTTTAGGTCTTACATTTAAGTCTTAAATTCATTTTGAGTTGATTTTTGTGTATGGTGTAAGATAAAGGTCCAGTTTCATTCTCTTGCACGTGGCTGTCCAGTTTTCCCAACAGCAAAGAGACGCAAAGAGATTATCTTTTCTCCACCGTGTATTCTTGGCACCCTTGCTGACTAGTTGACTCTATATGCGTAGGGTTATTTCTAGGCTCTCTATTCTGTTCCATTGGTCTATGTTTCTGTTTTTATGCCAGTACCATTACTGTTTTGATTACAACAGCTTTGTAATATTATTTGAAATCAGGAAGTGTGATGTCTCCATCTTTGTTCTTTCTCAAGGTTGCTTTGGCTATCAGGGTCTTTTGTGGTTCCTTATGAATTTTAGGATCGTTTATTCTATTTCTGTGAATTTTTTGCTTAAACAGGACTTTGGAACCTCTCCGCTGGACTCCCAGGTTCTCACAGAAGTATGTCTCTGGATGGTTGTCAAAATTGATGTTTCTGTGGGGGTATGAGGGCTGGAATCTCCTGTTTTGCCATCTTGCTGATGTCAGGCTTCCCAGGTCCCCTCTTCATGCTTGTTAAGAATCAGCATTGCACTTGGGGTTGGAGGCCACTTGGCTCTGTGTCCATCTAGGTCTGTAAACTTTATGAGACCCAACTCCTCAGGGTCTTATTTTCTTCCCCCATTTATAAGAATTTTGGATTATATTATCTAATTCCTCCAATTCTATTTCTTTTTTTTTTTTAATAAATTTATTTATTTATTTATTTATTTATTTATTTTTGGCTGTGTTGGGTCTTCGTTTCTGTGCGAGGGCTTTCTCTAGTTGCGGCGAGCGGGGGCCACTCTTCATCACGGTGCACAGGCCTCTCACTATCGTGGCCTCTCTTGTTGCGGAGCACAGGCTCCAGACGCGCAGGCTCAGTAGTTGTGGCTCACGGGCCTAGTTGCTCCGCGGCATGTGGGATCTTCCCAGACCAGGGCTCGAACCCGTGTCCCCTGCATTGGCAGGCAGATTCTCAACCACTGCGTCACCAGGGAAGCCCTTATTCTATTTCTTTAGGTTTTAAATTTTATCAAATTCTCATGCTTTGTCTAATTTGTGAGCAGAAATCAAATAAATGCACTATGTCTTTATCTTTGCTGGTAGACAGCAATTGCAGTGACTCTCCAGTTTGACTTCCAGGGCATTCTTAACTCAAGTGCTTGCTCTTGCCAATTTCTATTTGAATAGTTACTAAAGCAGAGTTTTTTCTTGATGATTTAATGGGTGGGGCTCCTCTTAGTCAATACATTTTCTATTCTCACTGCCCATAACCACCTTGGCCCAGAGCTTGGTGCCTCTCATCTCACGTAGGGACTGTCAAATTCAAAAGCCTCCAAACTAATGTACCTGCGTCCAGCCTTTCTAAGTCACCCTGTGTGTTAGTTTCCTAGGGATGTCCTAGCAAAGTATCACAAATTTTGTGGCTTAAAACAACAAACGTTTATTCTGTCACAGTTCTGGAGGCATAGTTCTGGAGTCTGAAGTCAAGGTGTCAGAGGGCCATACCCTCTCTGAAAGCTGTCGGGGAGGATGCTTCCTTGCCTCTTCTGGCTTCTGGTGGCCCTGTGAATTCCTCAGCTGGTGGTAGCATCACTCCAACATCTGCCTCTGTCTTCCCATGGCTGTCTTCTCCCTGTGTGTCTCTGTCCTCACATGGCACTCTCCTCCTCTTATAAGGATGCTAGTTACATTGGATTCAAGGCCCACCTACTCGTTACGACTTCATTTTAACTAATTGCGTCAGAAAGGACACTATGTCCAAGGAAGATCACATTCATAGGTGCGGGGTATTAGGACATGTCTTCTGGGGGGTGGGTACAGTTCGATTTTATAATACCCAGCTTACTGTAAGCACATTAATCTTTCTGCAGTTGTGTTGTTTTTCCCATGTCACCGTTATAGAGGACAAAAGGAAACGACCTTAAGGTATTTTGAGCAAGAAGTTGCAAAAAGAGGGGGAAATAGTGTCCTCTGATAGCTAAACTATACACAATGAGTTACTGCAGAGGTGGACTGTCAACCCAAAGAAATAAAGCTGATCCTAATCCAAGACAAAACTGCAACCTTATCAACACTGTGTTATTCTGTGTGTGTGTGTTATGCTGGGTTAGTCAGCTATGGAAGCTGAGACAAGGGAGTGTAGGGAAACCAGTGAAGAAGTGCATCTTCTATACATCCATGAGGTGCAAGACCTGGGCCTGCTGTCCTGGGAAGCTGGGTAGCAGAGTGATTAAGATCCAGGTGGTCCCGAGTCTATGTCCTTACTCCCTTTCTTCATAGGTGAGTGACTTCGGACAGTTTACTTAACCTCTTTAAGCCTCAGATACCACGTCTGTAGAACAGGAACGGTCAGTCCTCCCTTTGGTTGGTTGTGTACCAAGAGCACTTTGAGTGCCTGGCATATAGAAAGCACTAGGTAGTAGTTAGTACAGTAAATAATCATGCAGCAGGTATGTGTTAAAGACTCTTGCGTGCAAACAGAACCAACTTAGTCAAAAAAATGGAATTGGTGACTACCATAAGGGCAGGGGGTGAGCTAGAATCAGGGTCCTGAAAGTTGACAGAACTTTGTGCTTCTGTGGATTATTTGGGATCTTTTTATAAAATTTTGTTGCCTGGGTGAGTGAAACTAGGTATTTCCCAAATCTTTCTCCTGATCTTGGGCTGCGTCAAAGAGCTTTTATCTTCCTCTCTGCATCCAACTGCCTACCCCACTAAGGAAAAACGGTGAGGAGAAAGTGAATATCGCTCTGTTCACAAAAATGTTTAGAGTAGGGCTTCCCTGGTGGCGCAGTGGTTGAGAGTCTGCCTGCCAATGCAGGGGACACGGGTTCGAGCCCTGGTCTGGGAGGATCCCACATGCCGCGGAGCAACTGGGCCCGTGAGCCACAGTTACTGAGCCTGCGCGTCTGGAGCCTGTGCTCCGCAACAGGAGAGGCCGCGATGGTGAGAGGCTCTCGCACCGCGATGAGGGGTGGTCCCCGCTTGCCGCAACTAGAGAAAGCCCTCGCACAGAAACGAAGACCCGACACAGCCATAAATAAATAAATAAATAAATAAAAGAACGTGAATTTCTTAAAAAAAAAAAAAATGTTTACAGTAAAGAGGACTTTAATTATTGAGAAGTTTAACTTGAAATGAAGCTCCACACAACAAAAAACTTTTATTTTATGTATATGATTCTCATTCACCATCTGCCTAGTTTTTGCTCTCGGTAACAAACTTTTTACTATGTTCTGAAGTGTTGTCATACCTCTTTTGTCATTCCCATGGGCCCTGAAAATGGAATCCAGTGGCTTTTTTCTCTTTGTTTCTTTGTTTATTTTACCACACAGGGCTTTGTTTTGGATTATTAAAATGGTGTATATGGTACAACATTTCTACTGGAAAGATGAGAAAAGATAAATGTCACCAGAACTTATCTTTTTAAAATTTTGCCTTTGCTCAATATCATTTCTTGCCCTTGGTGAAAAATGGAATTCACAATAAATACAGACTCATGGGAAAATGGTATCATGTTATTAAGCCCAAACCAGTGGACACAGCCAACTTCCAGCTTACTATATGGAAAGCATTCTTAGCTTTGGTTTCCATTTCGTTTTGGTTTCACTTTTGGCTATTTCTGGAGGAGATGAAATACTCCATTCTAATTAGTAGACTGAGGAAATTATGTGCCCTAATATGATTATTTTTTTTCCTGAGAATATTTCTATATATATTTGTGGAATATAAAAATAAAAGAAACATGATTTATAGACATATCTATGAATGCAGACACAAGTGCAAGTTTCATAACTAACACTTTAATTAGTAGACCTAAGACCATAAAGAAATGATAGCTTTTGTAACCATCATTGTTCCTACACCTGCTTCGGAGCTTTGCCATATTAATGTACAAAGTCCCACTGTGCCTACTTTCCTTCCAACTGTTCAGGATTCACTCTTATCCTGATGGGAGCTGTGGAATGGCAGACACACTCACTCCTTTCTAATTCTTTGTTCAGACTAGACTCAGGCTGTTGTGAGCGGAGACTGGTGTAAAAGGTTGGCTGCTGTGTTTGCAGGTCAACAAAAATAATGAGCTTTTAACTCTCATAGTACCTAAGAACATCCTATTGTGTGTAGTAATTTCCAGTAGCCTCGGTTCATTCTGAGGTTTAGTTCTCATAATTCACGTGGAATAGAATGAGACTTCTTTGCATGCGGCTGAGGCACTTAGACACCACTGGCTATTGATGTCAAATAAAACACAAGTCTGTACTTAGTAGGGAGAGACTTTATTCCAAAGGAGTGCAGGAGTGGGGGGCAGGGGGAATGCTATAACCATAAGGTCTGTGTCTCAAGAGTTAGGCAAAAAGGTTTTTTCTCTTACAGAGAGGAGTAATCAAGGCTAGAAGGATCGGGTGTTGGGGAAGTGATGGGATAATGGATCAGAGAATATCTGACCCAGAGGCCAGCCGGTTCTCCGGAGGGGCCGTCTGCTGCTCAGGCCAAGGATGGGCCAACATTCTGGGCCTGGAGGAGGGAGTGAAGCTTAACCAAAGTTTGGTTAAAAAGCATTTTTATCATTGGGCACAAGCAGTTCAGCTAGTCTTATATGAGGCCAACTGTTGGAATTGAAGGGTCTGTGACCTTGTCCTAGGAAAACAAGGGAGGCATTCCTGAGTCTTATCTAAGTCGTGAAGAAGGGGAGTGCTTCGCAGTAAGCCAAAGAGTGTGGGGATTTATTAACCTTCACTGTTTTCCAGGATCTCTGGGCTCAGGTAAAATCCAACATTGTCAGTGGTTGTGCTTCTAAGTGAGCTGGTGTATTTATAAATGTCAGGTTGCCGAGCTGTGCTCTAACTTACCTGGGAGAAGGTGGCTTCCTGTCAGCTGGGGCAAAATGATGACATTATCATAAGGAAAGTCAACCACAGGAGTGATTACACTCAGGAAAGCCTTTTGTTTAAGGAGAAAGATTGCTTTGGAAAGAGAAAAACTCTCCTGAAACCCAAGGAAGGAGCCAGCTAGCACCTGCTCTTCTTTGCGAAAGAGAAGCAAAATCTTGCTTAATAAGGCAATTTTAACAGAGAATCATGAGTGGGGCTTAGATGGGGAGTGGGCAGTGATTCCAACGCTAAGAATGGATATCATGGAAGACGGGTTTTATTTGCATTTTCATTTGGTCTGTGTTTGGCATTGCTTATTTGTGATGTCCATTTCTGGTCTGTATTTGCTTGGATACTTGTATACAGTAAATGGCGTGGTCCTGTGTGTATTCTTTGTTGTTAAAACACGCTCTGGGACTTCCCTGGCGGTCCAGTGGTTAGGACTCGGCACTTCCACTGCTTGGGGGCCTAGGTTCAATCCCTGGTCAGGGAACTAAGATTCCGCAAGCTGCGCGGCGCAGCCAAAATCCTGCTCTGCCCTGGGTTTGATATATCACAGAAACCGGCAAGAATTCATCTCACAGCTAATAAAATCAGAGGCCAGTCCTGAAGAAGACAAAATCCCATTTTGGCTTGCCCCATCTCTAACCAGTGACAGGACTAGCAAGCCAAGTGTCTGGCAGCTTCTATCATTTATCCTTGGATCTGTGCCTCCGACATTGTGAGCTTCAAGTGATACATACAAATTATAAAGACGACCTGACGCAGTCCTTTAAATATATGTGCATTGCCTAAATTCTATGTTTTATGCAATTAAATACGATAATGATTTTATAAGGAAGTCTTTTTAAAACTCCAGTGTATATGTTGATTACTAAGCTTTGACTGTGTGTACTTGAAAGCAAACAGTAAAATTGTAACCCATCTTTTATATTTAGGTGCATCATAGAGTGATTTTAATATGCAAGATTTTTGTAAAATTGGATGGGACCTTTACTCTGGAGTCTCCTTCCATATGGCTATCAAAGACATTTTCTCCTCTTTTCCTTTCTTTTTTTTTTTTTTCCGCCTGAAACGTTTAATCTTTCATATCCCTTAGCTTCAGCGTACATGAATTGATGATTGAATAAATTAAGGATAGGCATACTGTTCTGTTCTTCTAAAACCTGTATTTATTGCTGTGATTTATCTGACAATTTACATAAAGTGCTAGTTAGTACAGCTGAAATTATTAAGTCTTCAGAGAATGAGATGTTCAACTGTTTCCACAGCTCCAGGCAATTTTTCCACATTGATATGCAGGAATTATACAGACCACAACTTGTCTTTTGAATTAAAAATGCATCATTGATGCTAATTTTAAGGAAGTCTCTATATTGTACTCCTATTTAACCAAACATCACATTTCCTCATTAAAATATCAGCATCCATAATGAAGTACTTTGCTTTATAATTTAAAATGTCCCACTATGTTGAATGCACACTTGAACATTTAAATGTAATTCTGCTAATGTACTGATTAATTTATGTTATTCTCTTCCACTCACGTGGCAGATTTTAATTGCAATTAGTTAGCTGCTGTTGGGTCTCAGCATGCCGAAGGCTGGGGGGAAGTCTGATGGCCGAGGAACAATTACCAGGACTTTTGAGCAGGGCTGGTATTAGAGGGAGCAAGAGGAACCATCAGAGTTGTGAATCTTAATTCTCTTGGTAATAGCTGTGCTTGGGGGGCCAGCATTCGCTCAGAGGAAAAAGCCAAATAAATGGGAATTATCCGAGCGCTGTAATACAATTAAGCTGTCACAACAACTTTGGGGACTGATCTTGTGCACTCTTTCCACCGTCTGTCCCGGCTGCTTGGGGCTTGATGTAGCAGGGAACGTGCTCTCACGAGCGTCCTGGGCTTTTGATGTGTGTGATGTACAGCTGTAACAAGGCATGGGGTACAACACCCGCCTTTCACTCAATGTTGTTGAGCTACAAATTCACGTAATTAATTTTAAAAAGCCATTACTTTGATCTTCATAAATATGCCCAGGATTCAAATGGAAAACCTTGAGGGGAATTTTCTCAGAAGGATGATGATAGGGCCAAAATGCAATTTCATTAGAGTCTACTGCTTATTGCTAAATGAGCTCCCCTTACTCCCCACCTCATCCTTTATCTTAGCGCCTGCTATTGCCAGCTGCACTGCTGTAGTCGGAGAATCTGCTTGCTTACCCTGCAAACAAACTGCCTTGGTTCAATGAGCTGTTTGTAATGCTATGCTAAGCTTTGCAAGATATTGCTATAATTTGGATTAAGGTACTTTTAGTTCTTATTGCTGGCTATATTGTCTTAACTATAGGGCACTGCTGTTTAGAAATGGGACGGAAACATAGTCTCTGCAGTGCTCCTAATTAGTGAGGCACGGAGAGGGAAGCCCTTGGCCCCTTGAACTTGGGTTCTTGTCCTACTTCTGTCACCTCCTGGTCCCTCTGGACCTCAGTGTTCTCAGCTCTTGGTTGGGGGTAAGAAGGCATGATTCCTAGCTCAGGTTGTTTAGTGGGGCACATGACAAACACAGGTGAAAGAGTTTTGTAACCATTAGATTGCAATGTAGGTTTAAGCCTTGATGTTAGGGTAGCGTTTTACCTCTACTTTTTGTTGTTGGAGTGATTTAAAAATCTAACAAAAATGCTATCAGAAAGTATTGAAACCAAAAACCGCTATTCTCATTCTTAAGTATGTTATTTGTAGTAACTCTAATAAACAGTAGAATTAAACTACTATTTAAGAGTAAGAGTTTTAACTGTGGTTAAATACTAGAGTTTTCAAGAGGAATTACAGAAGCTAAATCTACTCTGTGTTCAGTAAAATGCAGCAAGATTGCAAGCAATCCCCAAATCTCAGTGGTTTAACCAACAGAAGTTTATTTCTAGCTCATGCTAACGGTCCAGGGAGCTTTGCTGATTGTAGTCATACAGGGACCTACCTTGTTTTTTTTTTTTATTTAATTGTGGCAAAATACACGTAAGATGAAATTTATCATCTTAACCATTTACAAATGTACAGTTCAGTGGCATTAAGTCCATTCACACTGTTGGGCTACCCGGAGACCCTATCCATCTCAACATGTGTTTCCAAGGCCACCACGGTGGGGAAAAGGGGTGTAGGGACACGTGCACGGGCCCTTTAACCCTTCCTCCTGGAAATGATGCAGGAAACCTCTGCTCCGATTTCACTGTCCCCATCCAGTCATGTGGTCATGCCTGACCTTTTTTTTTTTTTTGCCCGACTTCTCCGGGAGCTGGGACGTGTGGTGCTCCAGGCCCCCTGGAAGAGTGGAGAATTAGAAATATTTGGTGAGCAGCACGAATGACAACTACACTCTTCCTCAGTTGAACTTTAAAAAAAATATGTCATCAGCCCTTGGGAAGCTGGCTAGCTCTTGACGGCCTGGGAAGGGGCGTGAGGGCACAGTGAGAGGCTAGATAGAGGTAACAAACATGGGTCCTGGAGCCAGGATTATTGAACTTCTATATAAACCATAGAAATGTGTTGTCTCCTGGCTCCAGAGGTCTGAGATCAAGGTGTCGTTTCTTTTAAGGCTGTGTGGGAGAATCTGTTCAGGCCTCTCTTCCTGGCTTGTAGGTGGCTGGTTTCGTGTTCACAGCATTCTCCCTACATGAGGGTCTGTCTCCAAATCGCTCTCTTCTATAGGGATGCCAGTCACGTGGGATCAGGACCTGCTCTGATGAACTCATTGTAACCTGGTTACTTCTGTAAAGACCCTAACTCTGAGTAAGGGCACATTCTGAGGTACTGGGGGTAAGAGCTTCAACATATGAATTTTGGAGGACACAGTTCCACGCATGACAGCCCGTGCTGTGTGTGTAGGTTGGAGGATGGGTTGACTGAGCAGTAACCTCTAAGGGGGCCCTCCCAGCCTAGAACAGAAGGAAAGGGGCTGGGCCAGCTTGGCCTCCTACAGGTAAACTGGGCCCTGCTTTTTCCAAAGGCCTTTACTGCCTCTCAGCCACTTACAGAGTGGAGATCTCTCCTGTGCTCCCCACCGCTCCCGTTTCTTGATTTCCAGTCACATTTTATGAAAGGTACGAGAACAGGAGGCAATACCAGCGTCTCCTGACTACTCAGTGGGCGACTGAAACACCCCACAGTCTGGCTTTCAGCTGCCCCCTCCTGGCCACTCTTCACCACTTCCATGGCTTCCCAACATCGGGGCTGAGCCCTCAAGCCTCTGGGGCCAGGCAGGTGTACAGGTGGGTACTGGGCGATAGTCCCTGCAAAAGGGAGCCTCTGCTCTCCAGCTCACTCTTGTTTCGTGGAATGTGAGCCTGTGTTGACAGCCTGCCTGGAGTTTTACATGAAATCTTCCAATTTTTAACTTTGGCAGCTAATTAAAAATAAAAAACGCTTCTTGCCTGTCCAGGAAGGGTTCCCTCAATGGTGAGCACAAGCCTCAAGCAGAAGTGCTCCAGTATCTCCAAGGATACCTTCAGGCGGCTAGTGTGACGCTGCTTTGAACTGTAGTTGTTTTTTTTTGTGTGTGTGAACTGTATTTTTTGAATTGGCTTAGTCCAGGATGGTTTCTGAGGACATAATGGAGACGTCTGAGCACAGCTGTGTTAAAACAAAGCATGTGTTCCTTTTTGAACTCGTCTGTTAAATGTTGCTTTAAGTTGAACCTTGAGAAAATTAGATGGTTTGTGTGATCATAAATATAAGTGGGTGACTTTTTCAGTTTGCAGCTACAAAGACAAGTTTTACTAGCTTAGTGTATGTCATTGATTTGAGCATTTGCACAGTTTTGATAATTCTAAAATTTTGACAGACGCTTAACTGTGGAGACATTTTTTCTGTTACTAAATCCTTTTGTTTTGAGGCAAAAAAAAAAAGTGCTTCGCCGTGTGGGCTGAACTAAACAGAACCTGGGACCCGTGGGCTGGCGGTTTCAACGATAGATGCTGTCTTCCTAGCTGGAGGGATGTCCTCACACCATGTACCTGTGCTGTTTGCTTACCTCAGTTTCTCCTGCATCCTCGGCTACTCACATTGAGCCTGACCTGATGGCCCGTCCAAACCTCTGTGAGGAAGGGTCCCTGGCAACTCACTCAGTGATCGTTCACTCTCTCCCTCAACTCTGTGCCTTACTTCTGCCTCCCTCTTCTACTTTTAAGGACTCTTGTGATTACACTGGGCTCACCTGGATAATCTAGGATAATCTAGGATCATCCAGGTCCATCCCAAGGTCCTTAATTTGCCACATCTGCAAAGTCCCTTTTACCATGTAACCCAGCACAGCCACAGGTTCTGGGGATTAGGACTGTGGTCTTTGGAGGCCATTATTCCGCCTCCCACGAGCACCAATGGGTTGGCACACTTACTCTGGACCGGAGGCTGCACCACGGTCTTTGTGTGCATGCCCAGCACTGTGAGGCAGGCACTGCAGACAAGGAAATCAAGGCTGACTCAGTGACTAGTAGAAGCTCAGCAAGGCAGGAGTTGAACCTGCCTTTCACAGTGGAAAGAACATGGGCTTGGAACAGGACAGGCGAGGGTGTGAGTTCAGGTTCATACCCTGCTTAGCTGTGTGACACTTGGCCCCTCTGAGCTTCAGTTTCCTTACGCATATACCTTGTTTGCCATGTGGCATATGGCCCTCATTAGGAGAACAGCGCCGATTAAACAAAATTGAGACCATCCCCAATTAAAAAAAAAAAAAACTGGAAAAGCAAGAACAAAAACAAAACCCAAACTGAATGCCCCCAGTGCACTGGATGGTGGAAAGAACGCAGGATTGGGAGCAAGACTGATTTGGGTCCTGGCTCTTGTCAGGCAGCAGGCTCACTGTTGCTGCACTGATATGTTTCCATTAAATATAAAGTTCCCTTTTCTTCTGTTTGTCTATTAAACATGTATTCTGCAGCAAGCTGGGCCCTGGCAGATATAAACATGGGCATGACTTTTGTCCTCATCATTCAGAGGAGTGGGCTCCTGTATTTCCTGCCAAATCTGCACCCCGTCACATTTTTTTTTAAAATTATTTAATTATTTATTTATTTTTGGCTGTGTTGGGTCTTCGTTTCTGTGCGAGGGCTTTCTCCAGTTGCGGCAAGCGGGGGCCACTCTTCATCGCGGTGCGTGGGCCTCTCACTATTGCGGCCTCTCATTGCGGAGCACAGGCTCCAGACGCGCAGGCTCAGTAATTGTGGCTCACGGGCCCAGCTGCTCCACGGCATGTGGGATCTTCCCAGACCTGGGCTCGAACCCGTGTCCCCTGCATCGGCAGGCAGATTCTCAACCACTGCGCCACCAGGGAAGCCCCACGTTTTTTAAGGTTGGTACTATGGACCAGAAAATGCTGTGTCAGTCATTTCCTTCCACTCTCTTCAGGAGCTTTTCCTGCTGCTTACCATGCATGCTCCCTTGATCCTAGTTTGCAAGATCATTGCTCTCCCCTGCGCTCCTGGCATCTGGCCCATTTCATTATGCCCTGTGGAGTCTACCTCCTAAGTGTGTCTTCTCCTTCCTCTCCATGCTCACTGTCTTAGGTCATCATCATTTCTTAACTGGGTGTGGATCTTCCTAATGGAGTTTCCTGACTCCAGGCTTGTCCCTTGTTGTCCATAGCCCTACTCTGAAGACCCCTGAGCTTTCTTAATAAAGTGACACTCCAATCTGCCTAGTGAACGGTGGGAGAGGCTCCTGGGGGCAGAGGGGAGCGTTATCTGGACTTCATATGCCGCCTCCCCCGGGGGCTGCCATCAGTCATGGCTGCTACCTCTGCTACGTCCACAGCTCGCTTTCCCTCCGCCGCTTCGGGACGTGGACCCTTTGTTTAATTTTCCATCTCACAGCTGAGACCGGGACTGACATGTCAGCACTTAAAAAACCTGTTCTCTTTATGAGAACAACGGGGGATGACAATACAAGGAGCCATTTTGTACTGGTTACTGGAGATGCTCAGTGACCTGGTGAGACCTGTGGTGCTCCCTGCTGGCTTCTGTGCTCCTGAACCAGGGCAGAGACCTCTTTCCTCTTCAGGCAGCGAGTTCTTCAAGCATGTCTAGGGATCTCCTTTCCCTTTGACCTCACAATAAACTCCTAAGTCCTTAATTCCTGGCCTAGAATCTCAGTCTTCTCAAGAGGAGTGAGACTGGGAGTGCACTTCCTTCTGAGTAACGGCACCCCCTCACCTAGCAGGGTGTGGCCTGGCCCTGCAGTCTCAGCATAAAACTACATTCAAAGATGAGAGTTTGGTCTCATGACAAGAGCAACGTGGACAGTAGCAGGGGTGTTATCGCCTTACATCTTCCTAAAATGCAAATGCAAGCAAGTCCCTTACTGTTTTTGATCCATCAGTATTTCTCCATTGCCTTCTGAATAAAGTCTGAGCTTTTTGATCATGACTTTCATATCTTTCTAAGAGGCTTTCCAATATATACCACATTCTGTAGCCATAGTGAAATGCTTGATGCTTCCTGAGGCATTCTGCTCTTTCATGCCTCTGTATTTTGCTGTGCCCTCTGCCTGGAATTCTTTCCACTTGGCAAACTTCTATTTTATCTTCAAGAGACAGCACGGGCCTCTCCTCCCTCCCCTGTGAATCTGGCTCTGACCTTTCTCCCCTCATCCTTTCATAGAAATAATGACTCCTTTTTCTCTGCTCTTAATACATATACACAGCTCTGTAGGGGAGGAAAAATATTTCTTCTACTTTCTCATGTTCAGTGATTGAGGGCCTGAAAATTAAATCAACAAAGGGCATATTAACAAGAGAAAAGACATATTTTTTAAAATTGTTGTTAACATTTTTACTTGCATTGGGGCTTCACAAGAAAAAAGTAAAAACCCAAAAAAGTGGTTAGACTCAGAAGCTTATATACCATCTTAACAAAGGGCAATAAATTGTGGAGAAGTGACTGCACAAAGGGAAGGGGGATTTGGGCTTCTAGGGATGGTAAATTATGGGAAGGTAAATATATGGGGAAACTAATGGAAGATAAGGATTATTTTAGTAAGGGTTGTTTGTGCAGACTTATCTTGCAGCTGACTTTCCATCTTCTTGCTGGTGGTAAAACTCCAGGGAAAAGAGATTTATGGCAGTCCTCACTTCTCAGAAATTTCTGCTTTTATTCAGATAAGGGAAGTTCTAAGAAGGCTTCTTTCTGCACCTGTTTATTTTCAAATGACTTCAACTCAAAATAATCCATATGCCAAAGTGACATATTTTGGGATGGCATTTTCTGATCTCCTTCAGCTCTCGTATATGGCCTAGGTCACATTATTTTGCTAGTCTGCTTATCTGTGTCCTCCTCTGGTGAAGGAGCTCATCTAGGACCAGCACTGTGAATTATTTATCTTTGCATCCAAGTGCTGATGCGTGGGTCCCACACACATAGATCATGATGCAATTGATCAGGGGTGCTGCCTGGGCACTGGGATATTTAAAAGCTCCCCCCATGGGGACTTCCCTGGTGGTCCAGGAGTTAAGACTTCACTGTCCAATGCAGGGGGTGTGGGTTCGATCCCTGGTCGGGGAGCTAAGATCCCATATGCCTCATGGCTAAAAAACCAAAACATAAAACAGAAACAATGTTGTAACAAATTCGATAGAGACTTTAAAAATGGTCCACGTCAAAAAAAAAAAAAAAAAAAAACAAGCTCCCCCATGATTCTAACCTGCAGGCAGGGTTGAGAACAACAGCTTCCAACAATATTTTAGATCCTAGAATTTTCCCAGCAGTCTCACCAGCACCTGAGAAACTTTGAGAAATGGATGTCAGAGATGGAGGGGAGGGTGCTGAAGCCAACCTCTGGCTTTGGTTTTGCTGTAAAGTCAGTGTATGTGGGGGACAAGGTGGGTATGCTAAGTAGAGACAGAAGATCTGATGGGTGCCATATTGGGACCACCGCTGCATGTCAGGCTTCACAACTAGAATGAATTTTAAGGTGTTCCCTAGACTTCTGTTCTACCAGTATGAGGCTCAGATACTCTGGGGGGATCTTCCTACTGAAAAACAATTCTAAATAAGATTCTAAGTAAGACCTACTTTTTGAAGAATTGCTTAGCTTGGAGGATGGAGGGGATTTTCTCTCCCTGCTTTCCCCAAAGGAGCAAACTGTGAGTGACTCTGAGTAGTAAGTTAGCAGGAGGAAAAGGGTTATCAGGAGAGCAAATGCCAACAGCAGCATCTTGACCTATGAGTGGGTACCAAACTGAGGGCCAGCAGCTGGAGCGCAGCTGACCTGAAGACTTGGCATTGTCTCATTGCAGCTGTGTTTATTGGGTAAAATGCATAGATTAAGGGTAGCACAGAGCCAGACATCACAAGAAGGACCCTGACCTTGGGCTGGGGGGCTTTAAGCTGCATGCTTTGGGAAGGGATACAGTAGCAATATGATGTGGCAGAACTTTGGCTCCAGAGCTGGACTGTCAACTCAGTGTTCATGGATGAGGAAGTGTAGCCCATCCCCTGGCATGGTCAGAGGGCTACAGGCCAAACTTTGAGGCTGACTAGGATTGATTGCCTTAAGCAATGAGCTGGTGGCTGGTTTCCACGGAACTTTTCAGGCAGCCAAGTCGTTTTCTAGGAGGCCAGCTTTCAGGGAATCTGCTTTGGACACATTAACCCTTACCACTCAGAGGAAGCAATAGGAGACATCAGGAATGATCAAGGAGATTCAGGGAAAAACAAAATAGAACTTCTAAAAATGAAGACTATAATTGTTGGGAGAAAAAACTTCAGTGGGATAAAGGAACAGTGAGCTTGGCACACGTAAAGAGAATATCACTGGTAGATATGTTTGAAGAAATTACTCAGTATACACACAGAGAAAGGAGATGGAAAATATGGCAGGAAATTTAAGAGGGAGAATAGAATGAGAAGTAATACAACAAGTCTAAGAGATTCTAGAAAGAAAGGGAAGAGTGGATAAAACAATATTTGAAGAGATAATTGCTGAGAATTTTCCAGAATGTTGAAAGAGATGAAAATATAGATTCCGGGCTTCCCTGGTGGCGCAGTGGTTGAGAGTCTGCCTGCTAATGCAGGGGACACGGGTTCGGGCCCTGGTCTGGGAGGATCCCACATGCCGCGGAGCGGCTGGGCCCGTGAGCCACAATTGCTGAGCCTGCGCGTCTGGAGCCTGTGCTCCGCAACGGGGGAGGCCGCGATGGGGAGAGGCCCGCGCACTGCGATGAGGGGTGGTCCCCACTTGCCGCAACTGGGGGAAGCCCTCGCACAGAAACGAAGACCCAACACAGCCATAAATAAATAAATAAATAAATAAATAAATAAATTAAAAAAGATAGGAAAAAAATATATATATATAGATTCCATTTCCAGACACAGATTAATGAAACTTCAGATACTAATGCCAAAGAGAAGACTTTAAAGTTGGCAGAGAAAAAGATAGATCATTAATAAAGACAGACAGAGAGTAGATGTCCCAAAGGCCATGATAGAATACAGAAGATAGTAGAATAACATCTTCATGAGAGAAAATAAATGTCATCTTAGAATTCTGTACCTAGCAAAATAATCTTTTAAAAGTGAGAGAGAAGTAAAGAGATTTTCAGATAAAAATGCATAGGATTTACCACCACTAAGTTAGCATTAAACAACCCTCTGAAAAGTATATTTCAGGAAGAAGAAAAATGATTGCAGAAGGATTACAAGGTAAAAAGGAACGGTGAGCCAGTAAAATGGTAAATTTACGCAAAGTGTTTCTAGATAAGTGAATAATGATTAATTTTTGTCCTTAAAAATGACCCAGAATGAAAGTACTTGTCAACTAAAAGGTTGTTAATGATATTAGGGAAAAGATAGTAAATCTGCCCTGAAGTCCTTGTATTTTTGGCAAAGAGGTTAAGATATAATCTATTATTAGACTTTTGTTAAGTTAAATATACATAGTACAATTTCAAAGGAATCACTAAAAGAATAGGTTTAGGATGCTTTAATTTCCAAGCTCGTAAAGGTGATAAATGGAAAAGTGGTATGAAGACAAACAAAAATCCTCTGTCAATTCAAAATGAAGACCAAAAAAGAAGAAAAAAGAGGCATTGAAAGGTACAGAAGCAGACTAAATGATGCATAGGAAGGGAGAGACAAATAAAAATTAAAAAGTAAGATGGCAAGTTCAAGTATTTCATTAATCTCAAAAACAAGAAATAAACTGGACTTACAACTTAAAAGATTGTCAGAAAAACAGTCAGATGGGAAAGAAAACCCAAAACAAATCTAGCACTATGATGTTTTCACAAAACACATTTATAAGAACAGAAAGGTTGAAAGAGGGTGAAAAAATATATTCCTGTCAAATACAATTAGAAAGACTGCTGAACAGCCAGATTATTATCAAACAAAATAGACTATGAGGTAAAGGTCATTATTAGTGAATTATTAGTGTCATTACTTCTTTTTTTTTTAAAAGATTGATTGATTGATTGATTGATTGATTGCTATGTTGGTCTTCCTTTCTGTGCGAGGGCTTTCTCCAGTTGCGGCAAGCGGGGGCCCCTCTTCATTGCGGTGCGTGGGCCTCTCACTATCGCGGCCTCCCTCGTTGCGGAGCACAGGCTCCAGACGTGCAGGCTCAGTAGTTGTGGCTCACGGGCTTAGTTGCTCCGCGGCATGTGGGATCTTCCCAGACCAGGACTCGAACCTGTGTCCCCTGCATCAGCAGGCAGACTCTCAACCACTGCGCCACCAGGGAAGCCCAGTGTCATCACTTCTTAATGACAAATATTTAATTCACTAGGAAGATTTAATATTTTAAATGTGTATACACATAATAAAATATCTTTCAAATATATAAATCAAAATTGATAGGACTAAACTGAAGAACTGACAAATGCATCAGCACAGTGGGAGATTTCAACATGTCTCTCTCAATTATTGTTATACCAAGCAGACTAAAAAATGGCAAAGAAGATTTGCATAACACAGTTACCATTCTTGATTTATTGAACGTATGTAAAATTCAGTCCCAAGGTGCATTCTTTGCAAGCACACATGGAACATTTACAAAAATAGACCATATAGTAGGCCTTCAGCAAGTATCAGCCACTTTCAAAGAACTGGTATTATTCAGACTACATTCTCTTTCCTCAGTGTAATTAAGTTAGACATCAGTAGTAAGAAGATTAAATTGAAAAATCCCCATACATTTAGAAATTGAACCACCCATCTAAATAGCTCAGTGGATCAAAGAAGAAATCATAATGCAAATGAAAAAGATGATCTACAGTTGGGAATCATCCAGTCCAGTCTTATATGCCCTTGATCCAGGGAACCAGGTGGGACGGATGACCGTGAGGGCCTGACAATGGCTCTGGGAAGCTTCATAGAAGGACTGACACTGAAGCAATTACGGCAAGAGCAACCAAATACCTGACCTGTGGAGATTTCAGTTCTATTTATTGATAGGGCAAATGGTTTAAATTCCCTGGCTCGGGTTGCTTCCTCTCTATTTAAGGATAAAAACATTTCTGGATCCCGCATGTCGCAACTAAGACCCGGCACAGCCAAATAAACAAACATATATATTTTTAAAAAGGATAAAAACATTTCTGTGTTGCATTGCATAGTGCTGGGAAAAGAGCACACTGAGCAGAACTTGTAGCTGTTGGAAGGATGCCCCAACCTGGCTTTGGGCATGCCTGCTGGGGTGTAAGCCCTAAGTAGGCATCCGTAGTTTGTTGTATGGCTACTAACGTGCAGGCAGGGCTTTCTAGGCACCACAGGAAAGGGCATTTGATGCCTGAAGCCAGCTGGCTGCAATTTAGTTATCAAGAAGGTCATCCTCCACTCAAGTGGTCAGACTCACAGGTGAAATGCCTTTGAACTGGTGAGCTAAGTGACTGTACCCTGGGCTTCTCTTTCCTTCCAAAGTCCACTTTCATTCCTCCACTTTCTCCTAGTTTCCCTGGAGGAGGGCAGGGTAGGAGAAGCCTGCATTCGTTTTCCTGCCTTAACAGATTGCAAAGAATGAGGGGCATGTCTGTGCCAAGCTCTGTGCAAACCTGCAAGTCCATGAGCCCCTGTCATTTCAACCCTAATCTTCTAGTATGTCCACCTAGAGTCTATGCTGCTTTCTGCGTCCATATCCCATCATGCCAGGGTAGGACCCACCAATCCAAATTCTTTTTCAACTTATTAAAATTAGAACACAAGTATGTAGATGCTAGAGAATCTTTCCTCTATTCCTAAGTCACCAAATTGAACTCCTTCATATCATTAATTGAAATAATTAATCCTAAATGATTAATAAAATTATAATGGAACAAAGTCAAACCTCCCACTTCCCAAATGCAAATGATTAAATGCACAAATACCTGCATGAGCCTGAATGCTGATTATTTCAATCTTTTGTGGAAGGTACATAAATATGAACTTATTTTCTTTTAAGGATTATTTATTTAGTTATTTATTTATTTTTGGCTGTGTTGGGTCTTCGTTTCTGTGCGAGGGCTTTCTCTAGCTGCGGCGAGTGGGGGCCACTCTTCATCGCGGTGCGCGGGCCTCTCACTATCGCGGCCTCTCTTGTTGCGGAGCACAGGCTCCAGACGCGCAGGCTCAGTAGTTGTGGCTCACGGGCCTAGTTGCTCCATGGCACGTGGGATCTTCCCAGACCAGGGCTTGAACCCGTGTCCCCTGCATTGGCAGGCAAATTCTCAACCACTACGCCACCAGGGAAGCCCATAAATATGAACTTTTTAAACCAGTTTTTTGTGCAGGTGGGATTGGACCTGTTAAAGGTATTACAACTAGAAAGCCCTGTTTGGCTTTCTTATCTGAATTTTGAAGTATAGCTAAATTTCCTAGAAATTTAAACTGTGTTGTGTGACTCTTTCAGGTGGTAGTAACTGATGTTTACTTCTGAAAATAGAATTAATTCACAAACAAATTACATTTCTAACCAAATCCTGCAACCAAGTTAGTGTAAATATTCTCTTGCTCTTCATTTTATATACAATTCAAAATAGGCAGAAAAAAGAAGCATCTCTCTTTCTTTAAAAGGCAATTTTCAAAAATGAATTGAGCTGAATAATGTGTCTGAATAATATCAATGAAAAGAATAGTACAGCACACCCTACAAGAAAATGGAGACATAAGATTAATATGTCTTATTTAAGAAATATCTGGGTTCGGGGCTTCTTTGGTGGCGCAGTGGTTAAGAATCCGCCTGCTGATGCAGGGGACACGGGTTCGAGCCCTGGTCTGGGAAGATCCCACATGCCGCAGAGCAACTAAGCCCGTGCGTCACAACTACTGAGCCTGCGCTTTAGAGCCCATGAGCCGCAACTACTGAGCCCACGTGCCACAACTACTGAAGCCCGCGCGCCTAGAGCCCGTGCTCCACAACAAGAGAAGCCACCGCAACGAGAAGCCCGCGCACTGCAACGAAGAGTAGCCCCCACTCGCCGCAACTAGAGAAAGCCCGCGTGCAGCAACGAAGGCCCGATGCAGACCAAAAAAAAAAAAAAAAAAAAACTCTGAGTTCTAGAATAAGAAGGTGGGAAAACACAGATGCATTACTTGAGGCAAGAAAATGATCCAAATGGAGACTATTCTTTTGTACTCCTGACAAAATTGATATTATTTCCCTGTCTATTTTCCCACTTGCTCCTGGCCAATACTATAATTTAAAAGGCCTCCCTCCAAGGAACTCCAAGTGCTTTGGAGACACGGTCTAATTAATCCTCCTCGGTTGCCTGTAATGTCCACAAGCTCCAGGCCCTCATCTGCCGGAAGATGAGGCAGCCCCGTCTAGGTACATGTGGCAGATCTTTGGGTGCGACTTATGGGAAGTGACAGCGGCTATTGAAACCAGCCTCTATTTCCCAGAAGCTGTGAATGCAGTCTCTCTTCAGTGCCAGGGTCAGCGTATACCAGCCGAAGGGCCAAACCCCGCCAGTCGGCAACTATATGCATAATCTGCAGATTCATTCTTCCGTATAATTCTGTGTTTTCTCTTATCGTGGCTGGAGCCAGGCCTGTCGGTAGGTAGGGGTGTGTGTCAGAGACTTCCAGCCAATTCATCTTCCTGAATGAATCTTTTTCCTTCTTGGATGTTGCTCTGTTTCTATTATCACTTACTTGCCCTTTTCTGCTTTTTTCCCAATTTTATCTCCTGTGAGGCGGGAGACATCATTACTAGGTTGGCTGCATTGATGATGATTGTGGGTTCTGTTTTCTGTGCAGTTCTGGTCCTGATCATGTTAAACATCCTTTGGGCCATTTCAGCTCCAACAACATGTTGGGCTAATGGGTTCCAGCAGCTGTGTCCACTGCAACTCTAGATTTGCTTCAATACTGGGTAATTGGAGTCCATCTTAGAACCCCCAGAATGTAGTCTGTCTGGTTAACTTATTCCTAAATACTTTTTATTTTCCCATCTCATTGTTTGAGGTCTATGAAGGGGATAAAACATTGAGACAGGCTTCTAATGAAGGGTTGCAGAGCCAGTGCTTCCTAAAATCCTAAAGAATATATATACATATGTGTGTATATATATATTTATATATATATATTTTTAAAGTTTTATTCCTTCATCCACAACATAATTGTACTTCCTTCTCTTTTTTTTCCCTTGGCCATGTGGCATGTGAGATCTTAGTTCCCCTACCAAGAATATGAACCCACGCCCCCTGCGTTGGAAGCACAGATTCTTAACCACTGGACTGCCAGGGAGGTCCCAAGAATATTTTTTATTTTATTATTTGTTGTCCATCTGATAGTCATATAGCATATTGATACACTCAATATGATCTTTAATACTGTGAAGAAGATACGATGGTAAGGATTAGCCTCATGTCACATAATGAAATGAAGCTCAGAGAGGTTAAGTATTGTGTTTGAAATCACAGAGGTCAAATTTGAATTTGCTTCTTATAATACCAGTTTTCTTCCCACTTTCTTCTGTCAATATCCATTCTCTTTCCGTTACCGCCTGTCATTTATTCAATGGTTATTTACTTTATGTCTTATTTTGGTGCCAGACACCGTGCTAGGGCCTAGATATACAAAAATGGATAAAGACTCTGTTTTACTGTAAAAAAGGGAAAGGAGATATTTTTTATGGGAAAGGGCCATGTAAAGGGCTGATGCAATACTGTGTGGCTGAGGCTGAGATCAGATGGTATGTACAAGGTGGAAACAGAAGGACAGGCAGAGAAGGGAAGAGTATACGCAAAGACAGAAATATGAACAGAAACATGAACCAAGGCTACTGAGGAACTCTAAGTCGTTCAGTCTGCCGGGGTGGGTTGGGAAGCAACAGCAGGGGGCAGGGTACAGAGGGTGGGGGAGGTGGATAGACCATTAGAAGGCCTTGTGTGCCATTCTTTTTTTTTTTTCCATTGGAGTATAATTGCTTTACATTGTTGTGTTAGTTTCTGCTGTACAATGAAGTGAATCAGCTGTATGTATATCTATATCCCCTCCCTCTTGGACCTCCCTCCCACCCCCCATCCCACCCATCTAGGTCGTCACAGAGCACAGAGCTGAGCTTCCTGTGCTTTAAAGCCTGTTCCCGTTAGCTAGCTATTTTACTCATGGTAGTGTATATATGTCAATCCTAATCTCCCAATTCGTCCCACCCTCCCATCCCCCACTGTGTCCACAAGTCCGTTCCCTATGTCTACGTCTCTATTCCTGCCCTGCAAGTAGGTTCATCTTACCATTTTTCTAGATTCCACATATATGCATTCATATATGATATTTGTTTTTCTCTTTCTGGCTTACTTCACTCTCTGCCATTCTAAGGAGTTGTTTGGACTTAGGTCCTCAAGGCCATGGGGAGTTACTGAAATCTTATATGCAGGAAAGTTGCGTGATCAGATGTGCTGATTTTATCAAGCTCTCTCTGTGTCTTCTTTGAGTCTATCCCACTGGCAAAGATGGAGGAAGATGAGTATGCTTCATGTTGGTAAGAAGGCATTGAAGTGGAAATTCTTTCAGAATGTTAGCAAAAGTGTAAAGGGATATATGCTTGCTGGAAGGAACTTTGGCAATATGTATTCAGAGCCTTAAAAATGCTTATTGTATTTGACTCAGTAGTTCTGCTCCTGCAAATATATTTTAGGAAAATTTTCTCAAATAAAATGAATATTCCAGGGCAAAGTGGCTGTTTGGGTGACTATTTTTGAATAGCAAGACACTAGAAATAACCTAATATATCCAACAGTGGGGTAGTAGTTAAGAATACAACATACTCTCGGTACTTCCCTGGTGGCAGTGGTTAAGAATCTGCCTGCCAACACAGGGGACACGGGTTCTAGCCCTGGTCCGGGAAGATCCCACATGCCGCGGAGCAACTAAGCCCCTGCGCCACAACTACTGAGCCTGCACTCTAGAGCCTGCGAGCCACAACTATTGAGCCTGTGCGCCACAACTACTGAAGCCCACGTGCCTCGAGCCCGTGCTCCACAACAAGAGAAGCCACCGCAATGAGAAGCCCATGCACCGCGATGAAGAGTAGAGCCCGCTGGCTGCAACTGGAGAAAGCCCGCACGCAGCAGCAAAGACCCAACACAGCCAAAAATAAATAAATAAATAAATTTATTTAAAAACCCAAAAGAACATAACGTACTCTCATCCCTTTACAACAAAACTGATGAGAACATTCAAATATAATGATATAGTGGACAGTTGCACAACATTTTTGCTGCCTGACATCCATTTATGCTTACTTTAATAAAAGAGCCTTGCTTTCTGTCTTGCTCTGGAGGTGGAACAGAGGACATAGGTTAAACCAATCAGAGACTGGTTTGGTCCCAGACACTGGTTCAGAGGACATCATGAGACCTAAGCCAGTCTAATCATAGTGAATCTCAAGAATTATTCCTGAAATGTTCAGACAAAGATGCACTTATTTCCTGCTGGATGTGGACAAGTTTGTGGTAATTTGTTAACAACAGAAACCTAATACAAATCTAATACAGATGCTAGGAATGGCAACATTTTATTATAGAGTTAACCATAGAACATTTTGGAGGATGTAATGGAACTTGAGGTGTCTCTTTAAGGTTTTTTTCCCTTGTGAATAAATGTCAACTCAGTGCTTCATTTATGAATTAAATGAGTAAATAGAGAGAAGATGATTTATTTTGAGAAATTCTCCCCTTACCTTAAAATGTAGCTCTCCTATGTAATATACAACACTGACATGCTAGAACAAAATATTGAAGTCCCCAAAGATTCAAAGTTAATCCCATCGTCACACTCCGGAGTAATCTTTGTTAATTGAAATGGAAAAAAGTCATTTTCCCCCAAGATTGGCTGAGTTTCAGTGACTGAAGCTCCAGGATTGTGGAATGTGAAGTTTAGACAGCAAAATGCAACCTCAGAGTGTGAGTTTGCTGATTCGACTTCTGTGACCTCAAGCAAAGTCTCTTAAAGTTACTTCTAAAAGCACAGGCTGATTTCCAAATCTTAATCATTCTAGGCTTACTGTATGATGAAGATCTGACACATCTGACACAATATGAAGTGAATATTGTAGGAAAAAAATTTTTTTTTCTGGGTATAGATTTTAGCCTCTATTTGTCTGGGGAATGTTTCCAGACACACTTGGCTGTTTGGGGATTTTAAGGTTGAAGGTGACTGGCACACCCCACGGTCAATGCTGTTCCTTGCAAAACGTAATAAAAGCTTGTGGGAGGCTGAGGGCCATGTGAGAAAATTAAGTATTGATTGAGGAGGGGAGAGGATGTCATGCAATGTAGTTATTAGGCTCAATTCAGTGCTGTTAATTTGAGGGCTCACACTTTCTCAGAAGATTATGCCAGTTAACAATACGTTATTGAAGTCTGGGCAGCTTTTGTACTCTGATCGCTGTACCCTCTTTTCTCAGCCGTAGAAGACTGCTTTGCCCAATCGATTTGCTTTTATTGAACCTGCTTCATAGAAGCACTCAGCTCAGATATCATCACTTTCAGGAGTTTGTAATACTTGGCAAAGTCAACTTTCCTTCCAAATACCCTCTTCCTATCAAGATATCGGGAATCCTAAACCTAATCATCCCATTTCCAACTCCTACAAATTTTAATGGGACCTCAGAAATGGAGAAGAAAGGAAATTCATTCTTTTGCTTTCAGTGGTCCCCTTTCTGCCCAAAAACTATTTAGGGCAGTGTTATTTCCAAGAAAGTTAGAATGGACAAGACCCATGAACATAGGAAGAGATTGGAAGTATCTGTTACTCAGAACAGCCGATGGAAAAAATCCTCCATAAAATCTTAGAACTTTCTGGAAAGGGCCTTAGAAACCACCTAGTGCAGTTACTTCATTTTACAGATGAGTAAATTCATATCCAAAAAGTCTGTGACATGCTCAAACTTCAGAGCTAGTTAGTAGCAGGGCTGGGAAAGTAATTTGAGTGTCTTGACTGAATTTCTTCCTGCACAGTTGCCTTGACTGGGGATAGAGAGAGTATCAGAGCCAACAATCCCTTTATGAACATTTACATTTATAAAAATCCAAATTTTCATTAGATAACTTTCCTCCAACCTTTAAGTTTTTATTTTATTTTTTACAATTGTTAAAGGTTACACTCCATCTTACAGTTATTACAAAATATGGCTATATTCCCGTGTTGTATAATACACCCCTGTTGTAGCCTGTCTTACACTCAATAATTTGTACTTCCCACTCTGCCACCCCTAAATTTCCCCTCCCCCACACCCCTGGTAATCACTAGTTTGTTATCTATATCTGTGAGTCTGCTTCTTTTTTGTTATATTCACTAGTTTGTTGTATTTTTTAGATTCCACATATAAATGATATCATACAGTATTTATCTTTCTCTGTCTGACTTATTTCACTTAACATAATGCTCTCCAAGTCCATCCATGTTGCTGTGAATGGCAAAATTGCATTCATTTTAATGGCTGAGTAGTGTTCCATTGTAAATATATACCACATCTTCTGTATCCATTCATCTGTCGATGGACACTTAGGTTGCTTTCATATCTTGGCTATTGTAAAATAGTGCTGCTATGAACATTGGGTACTTTCCTCCCACCTTTAAATGTCATATGCAGGTAATATACAGACTTCTGAAAAACTTGGACATGGTTTCACAGCATTTCCTAACTCTGTTTCATAGAGAGGGAAGTTTTTAATTGTCCTCATTTCACTGAAGACAGAATTGAGAGCCAGAAAATCTAAGTGGCTGGTCTCAAAGGGCATAGCCATTTACGATAGGCGGAGAGATGCTCAAACCTTGGTCTTCATAGTCTTATTTCAGTGCTCCTTCTACTGCTCTACTCGGCCTCCATGGCTTACTCTGAAATCTGTCTTCCTATAAGACTGTAGGCATTTACTTCTCTCATTGTTTTTCCTCCTTCCCCCAATCCATATGCCCTGGAAGAGGCTAATGTGTGCTTAATCTTTTAGCATAAACTGTGATTTAATGCTCATGTTTAAAATTGAGGAGAGAACTATAATATTATTTCTGGCTTCTCTGGGCATGACAGATACTGTGCTGATGACTTTACTCAGTGTTTGCAGCCTGTTTCATTATGGCTAATATGAACATGACATACGATATATGAGTCATTTATTAATCCCTCTAAATTTACATTTGGTGATGTTCCTTGAAGCCTGCTCAGTGAATACATTCAGCCTTACCTATGATAGGAACCATGATACCTTAGAAACATTTCCTTCCCCAGCCATCCTCTGTGACCAGCTTTCTTTCCCAATGAAAATCACTCTGGTTGACAAGGGCTTCCAATGTGGAGCTTCCTTCTGAAGTGACTGCAATTTATGTTTCCAATCAAAATGGGAACAATTTGCGCTGTCTTATGACTCCAGAGCTGCTGTAAATTCGGGTAATAGATTTTTCAGTGCCTAGTAAGATAATTGCGCTGGGGAGAAGATTAAAGTGAACGCCGGGAGCTGTGAATGCAGTGCCCCTCCGTCCTCCTGTTCCATGTGGCTTCCAGGGCGACCTAGAAAACAAGGCTGGAGGAAGACAGCTTTCAATTCCTCATGCTAAATTAGTTCTGAGATGCTTCTGGGCAAAGACTGCCAACTGAACTCTGTTTTGACAGTGGAAATGTTTATAATGAAACATAATGAAGTAAAATTTAAGTCCCAAATTGCCCCAACACGGAAGCACTAAAATTGCAATTCTGGTTATAGTGACACCTCCAGTTATATGGAGGTGAAGTAATTCTCTTTGGAAATTGACTTCAGTTTGAAGAAGTGAATACTGGCTAAGGGTTACGACACACACACCAGGAGCTTCAAATCCGTCCTCCTGTGTTACTGCTGACCTCAGACAAGCACATTAGACTCACCATGTCAGTTTCTCTCTCTACAGGCAACAATGCTTAGCAGCAAGCCCTGCTCTGGGGCTTATGCATTGGCTGTGAAACACTGTCAAACATTTCTAGAAAGGAGAGTGCTGAGTACAGTTTGGGAGTTTTTGCATCAGTGGTGGCAGTTAATAGGATGTAATTTTAAAAACCCTGTGTGGTCACCTTTATGTAGGTGATACTCATTGCCATTGTTTCAGAACTAATTCCCAAAAGCAAAGAAAATTTCTGACACAAGCTATTGGCTGCTTTGATCTTTAGTGAATGAATTAATTTGTTTCTTCCTTTATTCAAACAATATTTACTACAAACTTACTGTATACTGGGTATCTGTGACTATGACTGACCTGGTCATTTCCCATCCAGATATTAACAAAATATAGAGTCACTTCTCTGTATTCAGGGCAGTTTTGTTCTGTGGTCACTGAAAACACTGAGTTAGTGAGTACTTCACCACTGTGCCCAGGGGAAATACAGGGCTAAGTTCCTATGAGTCTCTGGTCACAACGCTTTTGTCAACTGGTCAACACATAACCTTGTTTTATGTGTGTTTTCTGTTGAAAGACTATAACTCACACCTGAAAAAACCTTACGAACACATTTTCTCTGTAAGCAGTACTTCAGTGCTGCAGTTGGGGGCCGTTTAAAATGGTGAACCACCAAGAAAAAAACAAAGATGTGAGACAAGTGGCTTTGACTATACAGTGAAAAGGACACCTGTTTACAGCCTGACCTGAAATAAGAAGGCCAGAGCATCCCCTTGTTCCACCTCCACTGGGAATGTGCACACCAGGCGACTTGAATTTTTGCTGCTCTGAGCATGTCCACAAATGATCGTGAAAGTGCCTTGAGTGTTGATTTGGGGGTTACAAACACATTTCAGTGAGTAGGTGAATTTGCAAGTACGGAATCTCTGAATAATGAGAATGGAACTTAGCTGCTTCAGTCTCAACTTCTTAACTCTGGCCTTGAAATTAGGGCCACCCAACCTTCAGCTGGAAGTTCCCCATCCCCACCCCAGGCATATCCGGCCCAAATAACAGGGTGGGAGGAGTTCCTGGCATGAGGATCTACTGTTTTAGGTGGGAATATGAGTTCCAAGAGACTCCCTTGAGTTACCTCATGAAAAGGGTGTTTATTATAAGAACACATTTGGAATTGAAGGCAGCTTGAAGGACCCGCTGTCTAACGGTTCTCACGACCGCATAGTTCTTTCTCTAGGCATTTCTGCTCTACCGCCGTCAGCTCCTCCTTTCCACCAAGCCTGACTGTCTCAGCTTAGTTACAACTTGTGCTTTCTCTTGACTCCAGCTTGAACTGTGCCCATCATGGCTGCCCTGCCCCCGCTCATTCCCTTGTGGCTTTAGCTCCCTCTGAATTGGCCCCAATTCTCCACGTTTCCTAAGTGTCAAAGAGGGGGAATTCGAGGGTCTCAGCTCATTATTTCACTTTAGACTGTGTCATTTGTCCCTGTCCAGTCTCTGGTCAGATGCCCACCTCTGAGAGTGGACATGGCTGGGGCAAGAGCTGGGATCACGTGACACAAAACACGGAGACCCAGGCATCACTAGTAGAGTCTTGTCCTTGCTTGAGTGTGACTAACCCCTGCCTGATACTTCAGATCCTGAAGTCTGAAACCACAGTGTCAGCAGGGCCACGCTCCTCCCGTCAGAGTCTCGCGGGGAGAATCCTTTCTGACTCTTCTGGCTTTTGGTGGCGGCTGGCGTTCCTGGGCTTCAGTCTATATCACTCCAATCCTGCCCCTCTCCTCTTCTGAGTGAGTTAAGTTTCCCTGTGCCTCACTCTTATAAAGACACGTGTGATTGGATAGGTTAATCCCCGATAATTGCCCCATACCAAGATCCTTAATTTACTCACATCTACAAAGACCCCTTTTCCTTATAAGGTACCATTTAAGGGTTCCGGGGATTAGGACTGATGTCTTCGGGTGGCTCTTACTAACCTACTACATACCTCCTAAGACTGTTGTGAGAATTAAATCTGTTTACTCTTGTAAGTTTTTAGAACAATTTTAGGCTTGATGAGCTCTCAACAAATGTTACCAAAGAAGAAGAGTGTATGATGATCTTAGACAACCAAAAGGCTGACACAGTGGACACTTGTCACTTTTGCTTGGCGGTCTAGCATCTGGATCCCATTCTGTGTTAGAGGAGTGCCCTACCTTATAAATCTTGGTGAAAAAAGTGGCTAAGGGTTATGCCAAGTTGTCTTCCACTATGGAAGCGTTGAATGCCAGATACTTGCTTTCTTTCCTCTGTGGGAGGAAGGAAGTGGGCCCTTAACCCAGGCTTAACCAACATGATGCCTCCATCCTGTACAAAGATACTGGGATCACAGTGGTTCCAATGTGGCAGATTGTCCCAGTAGAAGAAGCATTGGTTTCTAGAAGTTACAGTGGCTGTATTCCATGTCCTGGGCTGCATTGTCTTGTGGGGAAATGAGTCCTCATGCCTTAGTTTTTAGGGAGGGATTTAGCTGTGGTGGCTTCTGCCTACCCACATTGGTTTCCTAGTTTTGCAGCAGGACTGTCCAATATGATATATGCAAGTCACACATAGCTATATAAATTAATTTAAATTAACTACAGTTAATTTTGTTTAATGTGCACCAGCCACATTTCAAGTGCTCGATAGCTACATGTGTATTGGACAGTAAGAATTATAGAACATGTCCCATCACTGTAGAAAATTTTATTGGACAATGCCATCTATAGCCTTCCAGTAATTTTGTGATTTTCTCAATACTTTTTTCAGTCATGCTGTTCCTACTTAAATCAGAGATCGTTTCTGCAACAAATATTTGCCTGCAACAATAATCTTGATTGATGATGACATTATGGGCATTATCAAGCAGCAGAGTATTATATGATTTACCGCTGGGGTAGAAGATCTTTCTAGGGTACATGGCAAGTGTACTTTCAGAATTGATATCAGAGTGTGATGCTCATTCCTGAGAAATGGTCACATACTTTTCAGGTTGTTAATTTGGGGATGTAACTCCCGGACCTGAACATATACATATCTTATGTGGGAAACAAAATGCTCTCTGGGAAACTCAGATTAAGGTATATATCCATTGATTAGTAAGATGCTGCTTCTTCCAGGCCATTTAGCATTTCAGTAAAATGTTTTGAATTAATTACTTGGAAAATAAAATCTATGATGCTTTGTAAAGCATTTTATAATCAGTTGTATTAATCACTTTATATCCTTCTCTCTGACTTTTAATAAAATCAACCGTAACAGGACAGTATTTTCAACACATGTTACAAATAAGAAAACAATGTTAGGCAAGTTGATAAAATGAAAACTATAGGAGGAATGCACAATACTGTCGATTCCCGAAAAGGGCAGACAGATTTACCTAGGAGAACCTGCTTTTATCTCCAATAATCTTCTCTTTGTTTTTAAATCACTGAAGCCAAGGTCAGTCTTGTCTAGCTACCAAAAGTCCTAGGTTCCTTGGCCTTGCTTTGCAAGAATTCAGTATTAATAGAATTTGTATTTCTTGTGTGGTATTTAAAGTGGTCTTTTGTTATTACTTCTTTATTCTTGGTAACACGCTCAAAGATACTTTTAAAGGAATGTATCCTAATTCTGCCTACCATTTGCAAATATCGCCTTCACATGTATTGACAGCTGAGCCTGGGTTGTTTTGATGCTGAGTAGCGTAAGCCCATATCTTGCCTATGATGTGCAAAGGAATTACAGTAAAAGGGGAATACTATTGTACAGGCAGTACCTTTATTATGGCTCAAGATATTTCAAAATCTAACTCAAACTGGCATTAAAAGTAACAATATGGAGTTTTTCTTTTCATATTTATATCTAGTTTTCACAAGGAAAGCTACACTTTCATGTTTATTGTTCTACATGTTGTTTTGCCAATGAAAATCTAAGATGGAACAATTTAGAAGTATATAGATCACAAGTACCGCTAATATTCTGTTTAAATTTTTTTGGAAAAACCCTGATCAATGATAACAAGAACTGGGAGGGAGAGGGGTCGCTATGTAGATTACTGGGGACTGAACACTAGTGGCTGAGTTAGGTGTGAAGAGAGTCCATGTCCTAGGGAAACCCGCCGAGCTATGACCTCTGATAGATTTCTTTGAGGGACCTGACTAAATCCTGAGACTCTTGTAACATCTCAAGAAAGCTCCTTCTTCCTACCCCTCGCAAAAATGAGACTTAATTTCCATCCCACTGTAGCAGCTTGTAGCTGAGTCATATGCTATCTAGTTTCCTAAATGAAAGATACTCTTTCCTATGCTTTGAATGTTATAAAGCAAAATCATACTGGCCTCCTACTGAATTAAGCAGCCAGCCTGCTTTTATTTATATGTTCAGGTGATTTTTTTTTTTTTTTTGTAATTATAAAATGTATCTGCTATAGCACTTTTTTCATTTTTGGCAAGGAAATAATCAGACTTTAGTTTTTTGTAAGCCTTCTGGTTACTTTAAGAGGAAATTTTCAGGTTGGTGAGAGTTTTACTGTAGCAAAACTATAGGTAGCGTAAGATTAGTCATTTTAACCATTTAAAAATATTTATTTATTTATTTATTAGGCTGCATTGGGTCTTAGTTGCAGCAAGTGGGATCTTTGTTGCAGCATGCGGACTCTTAGTTGCGGCATGCACTGTGGGATCTAGTTCCTGACCAGGGCTCTAACCTGGGCCCCTGCATTGGGAGTGCAGAGTCTTACCCACTGGACCACTAGGGAAGTCCCCATTTTAACCATTTTTAAGAGTACAATTCAGTGGCATTAAGTACATTCACAATGTTGTGAAATCATCACCACTATCCATTTCCAGAACTTTTTTTTAGCATTCCCAAATGAACCTCCATACGCACTAAACAATAACTCCTCACTTCCCCTCACCCCTTCTACTTTCTGTCTTTATGAATTTGACTATTCTAATCACATTACATAAGTGGAATAACACAGTATTTGTCCTTTTGTGTCTGGTTTATTTCACTTAGCATAATGTTTCAAGGTTCATCCATGTTGTAGCATATAACGGAATTTCATTATTTTTAAGGCCAAATACATATTTCATTGTATGTATGTACCACTTTTTTAAAGCCATTCATATTACATTGTATTTTGTTATTCTAATTCTTCTCCAGACTATGAGTCCCTGGAGGGCAGAGATAATGTATAGTGTATCTTGTTCTCCCAGCACCTGCGGAATTGGAGAAAAGAAGGGATAAATGGTTTTTATTGATAATTCAACGATAGGCAAGGAGTTATAGCTCATTCATCACTTGGAGGCACTTGAACTTGCTAGTAGACCTGGATCTATAGTCCTGAAAGATGAAGCTGTTGTTTTCAGCTGTGCCCTAATAGGGCAGCCCTCTGGAGACCAAAAGCTCACCCCACCCCTGTGTCTTGGGGGAAGACCAGAGCATACGGTAGCTGTTCTTAGCCTGGGGTTGTGAAGAGTCGAGCAGGGAGGGCTGGGGGTGTGTGGGGCAGAGCCAGACAGAATTCAGGTGAGGGAATCTCTGGCTCACTGCTTCACAGTGGTAGACAGAATGTTAAGTGTGGAAATAGATTCTGAAGGGAAATTTAATTTTTGCCTTGCCTTGCATTTTGCAATACCCTCCTTTAGTCCAGATAATCAAAGGTAGGCTTTGGAGCACATCCAATATTGAATGGGATTAAATAAAAGTTGATTCTGTCAACTTAGTCAAAGATATAGCCTAGTTAACGATATGCCTCAGACTTTAAAAACAGAAATACAGAAAAAGCTACCAATGCAGGAATAGCTAAGCTACTGTGCTATGTGACAGCAGAAGGTATTCGCTTTGGTCCTGTAGTTCAGTTGCGCTTTTCATCTTTTCCTGTCTGGGACCCACGTGTACATTTATCTCAAGTTTGACAACAGTCAAATATGGCTTTATTAGTGCCAGAGAAAGAAAGCTCTGGTGAAGAGAATTAAAATCTGTGGATGGCAAAACCAAGGAAACATGTGACGGAGCAGAAGCTGTGGCACCCGGGGCGAGATGGCATTAGTGTCTGGAAGCCGGAGGACCCAGGTTTGAACTCTCAGCCTGCATTTTAAGTAGCTGGGTAACAAAAGGTAAGATACTCTCCAAGACTGAAATTTCCTCCTTATGGGACTGATTGGAGGGTTTATAAACACATCTCTGTGGAAACAATGCAGGAAAAATGATTGCCATACAGTAGCTTTAAACTTTTCTGGTAACAATTATTATCATATTTTTGGATCTGTATGATGTAGTTCTCTACTGGACTAGGGAACAGTGAACCCTGGAAATATATCTAGCCTTTGGCGAGAAGGAATATGGAGGTAAGATACTATCATTTGAAGAGGTTCAGATAGATGGGGTTGCTAGCTTTAGCTAATGAAAATGCAAGGCACCCAGTTAAATGTCAATTTCAGATAAGCAACAAATAATTTTTTTTAGTTTAAGTAATTCCATCAAATATTTGAAATGTACTTATACTAAAAAATAATTTGGTGTTAACCTGAGGTTCAAGTTTAACTGGGCATTTTATATTGTAACCCTATAGGTAGGGTACCTTACCTAAAAGTTCTCCTTTCGTTTCATTCCTGTGGTTCTTATAGGGGTTTTTTAGTTTTCTAGGGCTTTTCTTTATTAACATATTGGTTTAAGCTTCAATAATGGTTTAAGCAAATAATGGCTTTGATGATGCCTAGCTGAGAGCAAGACATTGTGGGAATGAGGCCCTAGCAAAGTGCTGGGACTGTTTGGGGTGTGATGGGAAAGAAGGAGACTGAGGAGTGTGGCACCTGCGACCGAGCCAAGTAATCCTTGGGTCACTTTTAGTTTCCATCCTTAAAGCATGGCAGGTCTTTCATATTCTCCCATCAAAGGGTGGCAGTGAACTTCAGGGACAGGTGTGGAGGTAGGCGGCAGCTTACCTCAGGTGTCCAGGTAGTACATCCCTGGCAGCTGCCACTTACACAGCTACTACTGTGTCATCCAGACTGGCTGAAAGTAACACAGAGACTCTGAAGGATAAAGGGTCCTGGGGTAGGCAGAGTAACGGCCCTCAGAGATTGTCTTCTTCCCTATCCTTGGAACCGTTCTGTGGCAAAGAGGAGTTAAGGTTGCAGGTGCAATTAAGTTGCTCATCAGCTGACCTTAAACTAGGGAGATTACTCTGGATTATCCAAGCAGGCCTCACTGTAATCACACATGCCTTTAGAAGGGAAGGGAAGGTGGAAGAGAACCAGAGAGGTGGCCATGGCTTTTGCTGGCTTGGATGATGGAGCAAGAAGGCATGTGGGCAGCTTTTAGAATCCTCCCCTAGAGCCGCCAGAAAGGGAGGCCTCTCTGTCAACACCTTGACCTCAGCCCAGTAAAACCCATTTCAACTTCTGAACTACAGAACTGTGAGGTAATAAACGTGTGTTGTTTTAAGGCACAGAGTTTGTGTTAATTTCTAACGGCAGCATTAGGAATCTAATACGGGGCCCAAAGTTAAAAAAGAAGAAATGGCCAATGAAATGGCTCAAAGAGTAAATGGAGTTGGAAGTGGAGGTGTATGTGGGTGTCTTAGGAATCAGAGTTAAGAGAATTGTCTAGACTCAGAAGGATAATTGATTGAACACATCCTTGCCCACACTGAGCCGTGAAATAGAGAAGAGAGAGTGTTAGAGCTGGAGGGAATCCTAGGAGTCATCTAGTCTAGCTTCTTCATTTCTCAGGCGATGCACCCAAAGGCTCAAACAGATACAATCGCTAGAGTCAGAGAACAAAGTAGGGAATGAGCTAGGATGTGAATTCTGTTCTTCCGACCCTTGGGCCAGCATTCCTTGCCCCATGTCATGCTCACAAAATCATTATTTTACAGATGGAGAGATTATCTATTTAAACTTCAAAATCTTTAGGAATATTTTGAACCCTCCAATGCTAATTAGTAAATTGACTCAGAGCAAGATAGGAGTTCTACCCCCTGGACTCCCATGGCTGTGTGTCTGCCATGGGATCTTCTCTCCACCCTTTCATTTGGACCCACAGCTGCATGTCTTCAGGACTCTGTCTACCCAGTGTCACCTGCTCAAGGAGGTAGAGCATGACGTTAAGAGAGCATGTGTAGGCATTGTGTCCATGTAGACCTGAGTTCTCGTATTTGTTTTGTCCCTGACATGGCATTTTGTATCCCTTAGAGTACTGTGGGTAATCTCTCGGAGGCTCAGCATCCTTATCTGTAAAATGGGGATAATAATTGAATTTAAAAGATAAAGATAAGTTTAATAAGATAATTGAATTCAGTAGGATAATTCACGTAAAGCATTTAGCACTGAGTCTGGGATGTAGTGTTCTTATTGAATGGTATCACACGGGGCTGTAATATGTAATTTACTTGAATGTCTTCCTGCTCTAGACCGTAAGCAACATATAGTCAATAATTGTGACTTACGTTTGTATTTCCCAGCACCATGTATAGTACCTGACTCAAAATTTGAGCCAAAAAAAAAAAAAAAAAGAATAGCTAACATTTATTGAGTACTTACCACATGCCACTGTTCTATGAACCCCACATGTAATAATTCATTTTATCTTCATGGTACATCTAAAACATAAATACTGACATTCCCATTTTACAGATGAAGAAACTGAGAGCTTAGGTTTTCCAGCCTTTTCTTTGATTTCCTCCTTCTACATTTTTCAAGCATTTGACAAGTTGTCTTTCTCTTTCAGATACATCATACTTCTGCTACAGAGTTTCTAGAGAGAAAGTGGGGAGGTGGCTGCTAAAGCAGGAGGGGTCAATTGCACATGTCCCAGGGGGCTTGCATGCAAGCATACAGAGGCTTTTAATCTTGTTACTTAAAAAAAATGTCTGTTGAATGGATTAGTAAATGAACAACATATATACTGAATAAAAATAAAGCAAACCAATCAGCCAACCAAACCAAACACAAATAACCTGGTGCAGCTTTCTTTAATACTCTGAAAATAGCTCAGTCTTTAATGTGGCCTCATTTGAAGTTAAAGCACCAGTGTGAAATCTCCCAGTGTTTCTCATCTAAATTCTGGTTGGTTTTTCAAGCACAGCAGACAGGTAATGACTACTAATTAGTGATCTATTGATTTTTCCGGTTTAGCTTTCCTGGTGTGGGTAAATGAAATTCCCAGTGAGGATGGGAAGGGGTGATGCTTACTTTGATTTCCATAAGCTCTCTTCCAAGATCTTTCAGGATTCACCATTTTTATATTATAGGTGGGTTTAGTTAGAAATTTGTTTTCTTGCAACTGCTTATATTCTATGCAGTATTAGATACTTAGTGTGGAGATATTCCTATGAAGTCGTGACACTTGAGGGGTGTAACTGACAGTTCCTAATAGAATTTGGAGATTGTTATTGCTACTGAATTCTATCAGACACGTACCATAGTCGTCCAAGTAGGCTAGATAGTAACATATTGTAGTTTGATGTGGAAATTTGTTTTCAAATGAACTCTGAGATTAGGAGAATATACTGATTTTTCACTAGCTAGAGAGAGTGAGATTTTTATAGTTTTGGGCATTGAAGAAAATTCTGAACAGAAGCACCTTCATTTCCAAGGATAAAAATGAGCTGATACTGACTAAATTCTCTTGAGTTTTCTTTTGGCTAAAAGTTCTAAGGCTGATGTATGAGGGGAATTTCACTGCATCCTCATAGTGGGAGGAGTAGGCTGTTAGGTTGTTGGACTTGGTTTCAGATGGAAAATACAGTGAAATAACCTCATTTCACCCTCACTACGTGTTTCTGTGCCTCCAGTCCCAAGAACTTCCTGCGAGAGTTTACCATCAGCCAGGAGTAATTAACGTGACGGAAGCCATTTAAAAACATCTGTCTACAAACCTGTGGGTGGAGAGAGAGTAGCTGGAAAGGGCTCAGAGAAGAATCACAAAATGCTTAAAATCTTGGAAAAGAGGGTATATTAATAAGGATCTCTAATTATTCACAAGACAAGACCAAGGAGATGAAACAATTCTCTGGAAGCCTACTGGTTTTCCATACCACATGCGTAAATGCAGAAAAGACAAGCTGATTTTTCTCAAAGAACTAATGGTTATTCTACCTTATTAAGAGTCAACATCACAAGTAATAGAAGATGAAAATTAAGAGAAAATGTGGAATCATTGTTTACATACCATATTGGCAAAGGTTGAAAAGATCTGTTCCCCCCTGGTAGGCTAGAGTGAGGGGGAGGGGGGTTCTTTCACCCCCATAGGGTTGCAGAAGTGGATGAGAGTCTGTCTTAGTCTTCTTGGCTGCCATAACAAAATACCATAGACTGGGGGCTTAAACAGCTGAAATGTATTTTTTCACTGTTCTGGAGGCTGGGAAGACCAAGATCAAGGTGCCAGCCAATTCAGTTCTGGGTGAGGGCTCTCTTTTGGGCTTGTAAATGGCCACCTTCCCGCCACGTCTTCACATGGCAGAGATTTTCTCTCGCTCTCTCTTCTTAGAAGGGCATTAATCCCATCAGACCAGGGCCCCACTTTCATGACCTAATGTGCTCCCAAAGGCTCCACCTTCTAATACCATCACACTGAGAGTTGGGGCTTCAACATATGAACTCTGGGGGGAAACAAACATTCAGTCCATAACCGAACTTAAATAGGTCAACTTTTTCTAGGACAGTTAGGCAATGTGTATCATAACTTTAACAACGAAGCTACTTTGCTTCCCCAATTCCACTAGTAGGATTTTATCCTAAGAAAGAACTTGGACCTGCATTCAAAAGTATACCTACAGGTTGTTCACTACAGCGGTGTTTACCGTAGAGAGATGCTGGAAATGCCAAACACATCCATCAGTCTGGGATGGACTAAGCGAATTATGATACACCTGTACCGGGGTCAGCACTTTTTCTTGAAGGGCTAGATAAAAATATTTTAGGCTTTGGGGTCAAAAGGCAAAATTGAGGCTATTATATGGGCATTAATATGATAATTTAAAATAACCATTTAAAAATATAAAAATCATCATTGGCTTGTGGGCCATATGAAAACAGGCAGTGGGCCAAATTTGATCCACTTTGCCCACCTTTTGTCTGTACAGAAACAAAAGTCTGCCAATCTTTGGTCTATACAGTGGAATACTATAAAGCTATTGAAAATAATGGCATAGATCTATATTTACTGACATGGAAAGATATCCACAGTAAATTATTAAGGGAAAAAATCATGTATAATATAACTATATACTGTAGCATGTGTAAATACATACAAAGCAGCATGTATAATATGACTATTTCATAAAAATCAATTTTTGTGTATGAATATATAAAGTCTAAAAGACTACAAACCAACATATTAACTGTGGTTAATTCTGGGTTGTGGATTGGGGTGATTGTTATTTTCTTCTTTAAAAATTTCTGTATTTTCTGATTTTGGGAAGGCAATGAGCATATATCATTTATATAAATCTAAAATAACATAAAACTGTTAAATATCCATAAATACCTCCAAGAAACAAACACAAATAAATAAGAAAACAAAGTGTTATTATACAGAAGATTTCTAATTGCTAAGTATTATGCCTGAATTTGAGGATAGCAAATAAAAAGATCTCTATTTTTCAGGTGATAGACTTAGGATAACATTCTGACGCAGAGGGTTAATAGGATTTTTTTCCTCCTTTATTCCCTAGAAAGTTAAAAGTGCAAATCTGAAGGCAGAAATGGTTGATTAAACCCTCACTACCTATTCCCAGTGTATAATCATTGCTATTGCTTATGTTACATGCAAGTTTTAGAACCCACCCTGTAGTAAAAATCTTGTAAGACAACCTTGGTGGGGATGGAAGATATGTCGATATTTTCTGCCATAAAGAAAATGGAAAAATTTAAGTTTAATTACAGCTTTCAGTTTTAACATGAGAACATGGCGAAGCCAGTGAAAATACTGTCATGTAGCCAGAATGAGAATGTGACCAGGGAACAAAAACTTCAGAAACATGTCACTAAGCTATTTAGCTAAAATCAGTAAATAACTTATTTTTCATCTCAAATGAATTAGTTACCCAATGCTTGCAAAATATTCATCTTGGAGGCATTCTTTAAAATTAGTTATTTAAGTTTTTATCACCGCCAGTGAGGGAAATTCCTTCTATGAATGGATTCTCTGAATCGTCAATTATCCCTAGTGATAGTGGCTCATTTCCTATGGAAAATACAGGTGTGTATGTATGTCCAATAACAATATGCTGAATGAGGGACTTCCCTGGTGGTCCAGTGGTTAGGACTCCGCGCTCTTGCTGCCGGGCCAGGATTCGATCCCTGGCCCGGGAACTAAGATCCCGCAAGCCGCACAGCGTGGAAAAAAAAAAAATAAAGTCCTCAGTTAAGAAATAAAAAAGAATGTGCTGAATGAGTATTGGTCTCTAACTTTGAGGAGTTTTAAGTGAAATAGATGTTTAAATGTTTTGAGCTAATTAGTTCTGTTCTGTAGCAAAGCCAAATAATAAAGACAGTGATCCTAAGACAGGTTTCATTTATTAAGTACTTGTCAAGCCAGGCACACTACCAGATAACACAGGTATTACTATACCATTTAAAGATATGTAATCAAAGTTCAGAGAGGCAAAATAACATTTGAAGTCATACAGCTGGTAAGTGGTAGAGATACAATTCGAACACAGACCTGTTTTAATTCTGTGCACTTTTTACTATGCCAAACTGCCCACCTTATAGTATAAACATAAGCTATGATTGTCTTATCTTTAAGTGTGTTGTCATCAGTCATTAGCACATAATGTCTTTGTCAGTTTGGGCTACTATACAGAATATCATGGACAGGTGTTAATGGGCTTAAACCACAGCGACATTTATTTCCCACAGTCTGGAGGCTAGAAAGTTGAGTTCAGGGTCCCAGCATGGTCAGGTGCCTGGTGAGGGCCTCTTCCTGATTATGTCCTCACATGGCCTCTTCTTGGTGTACCCTCTTTTTATAAGGGCATTAATTCCATCCAATTATGGATAATATAATTCACTCTCATGGCTTCATCTAAACCTAATTTCCTCCCAAAGGCATCACCTCCAAATGCCATCATCTTAGGGGTTAGGGTTTCAACACAGGAATTTAGGGGAGAGACACAGGTGTTCTGTCCATAGAGTGTAATAATAAGTTGATTATTGCTTCAAAACCATATCCGAGAGGAATGTTATGAATCGTATGAAACCATTATGAAACTGTTGAACTCAGAGGAAGTCAGTCTTGGTTATTATAAGACAGCAGCCATATGAGAGAAATAGGTGAGGGAGATTAAGAGGTATAAACTTCCACTTACAAAATAAATGAGTCACGGGTATGAAAAAAAATGACAGCAGCCACGTGCACTGCCTCAGTGAACATTTGCTGTCATCATTCCTTTCCCTTCTCACTGAAGTGTGCTGTCAGCATCCTGCAGTCCTTGGTGACGGATAGCTGCTCTCAATATCTGGTGCTCAGCTCTTAGGGACGTCACATTCTTGCTGCCTCTGCAGCAGCCCCTGTTGCTGCCTGATAAATGGCTAACTTGCTTCTTAGATAATCTTTTGTTCCAGAGATACAGCACTTAAAAGGACTAAACAGAAACAAAAAGTGAACATGCAGTTTCATGGACAGAGTGGGGAAGAAACCCTCCCAAACAAATAAGCAAACAATACCCCTTTCTATTTTTTGCACATCGACTTTAAAACACATGCCAGTTTTTGCCCTTACATTTTCAGAACTGGGAGTACCTTTCATCTCTCATATTTCCTTGATGGTTGTTTTCCGTTTATGCAGGGGCAGCATCTATTCATTTATTTGTACACTCCCTTGTTCCTCGCCTGTCCATTCACTCCACCATCATTTGTGAAGTGCCTGTTCTGTGCTAGGCCTTGTCCTGGGTATAAGGCACTAAGCTAAATGGAAGATCGTCCCTGCCCTCCAGGAACTTTGGTTTTGTGTTATACAGTCATAACATATATACTGTGACTGCAAGACACCATACTGTGGATGAAAATTGGAAATCTATATAATGGTTAGCTATGGCCACAGTGATACTGGTAACACACCACTTACAAACTCAATGGCTGCAAACAATAATCACTTACTCTCACTCAGGTGTCTATGAATTGGGCGGTGTGTATTTGTTTGCTAGGGCTGCCATAACAAATAAGCACAGACTGAATGGCTTAAACAGAAATTTATGTTCTCAGGGTTCTGGAGGCTGGAAGTCCAAGATCAATGTGTCAGCGGCTTTAGTTTCTTCCGAGGTCTCTCTCCTCGGCTTGCTGGTGGCCACCTTCCTGCTGTGTCTTCACATGGTCTTTCCTCTGTGTGTGCACACGGGTGTGTCCTAATCTCCCTTGATTATAAGGGCACCAGTCATACTGGATTAGGGCCAACTCCTAAAGCCTCGTTTGACTTTAATGACCTCTTTTTAAAGACCCTATCTCCAAATACAGTCACATTGCGAGGTACTAGGGATTAGGACTTCAACATATGAAAGGTGAAGAGCCACAATCCAGCCCCTAACAGATGGGGTTTATTTGATCTAACCTGGGCTCAGGTGGGCTTGGCAGGTCTCCTGTCTCTGGATTTTCTGGAGAAGCAGGGTAGCTGGGGCATATTTGTCTCATGGTAGAAGTTGGAAGCGTCTACAAAGGGGAGCAGAAACATGAAATTCCTCTTAGGGCCTTGGCTCAGGACTTGCACTGTCACTTCCACCCACATTCCATTGGCTGGAACAAATCCCATAGCCTAACCTCACTTTGGCGGGACAAGGAATAAACTTTGCCTCCAGTAGAAAAAACTGTAGTCACAAGACAAAATTCAAGGACCCAGGGAGGGATGAAGACTCGGGAACAAGGATGCAGTCGTTTCAAACGCAAAGTGGAAGACATTCAATGAGTCTGAAGCTTTCTCTACCTGAAGTCAACCGAATATTTATTTTGAGTATTTGGCATTGAGTAGTTTTGTTCAGGTTCTAAAATGTGTGACAGTATGCTTGCACTATTTGGGTGTTTTCAAAATTCTTTTCTGAAACAGCTACATTAGCAGTCATATTAATTGAGTAAAAATGATCACCACCTAGTCTCCAGCTGTTTTGTTCGGGAGATAGAGCACAGCTGTCTGGATGGAGTGGGGTGAGGCTGATGTCCCAGGCCTGATGCACATGTAGCTGCTGCGTTCCAGCCGTGGATTCTCTCACAAGGTGCTCCAACTGATGTCCAGGGTGAGGAGAGACCAGCAGATGTTCACTGTCATGCCTGTGGAAGTCCCTGGACAAGGGGTCGGTGTATTTAGAACCACATGGTCAGGTAATAATGTGGTGTAAGTCATTCGAATGCCGTGTAAGCAACTGTAGTGGAAGGAACACCGTGAAAAACGTATCATCCGTGCACCTGCTGAGAGACGAAATTGGAATGATGCTCACTGAAGTCACTAGTAGGCGGCTCCTGGCTTATTACACTCCTCAGCTCATCCAGGAGGCGTGGGCTCCGCCAGCCATGAGGAGGGAAGGACTTCCAGGTGGGAGATTAATACCTGTGGGATTTTCCATTAGGCAAGAGAGAGGGAAGTAAAACGTATTGGGCCACCTTAAGGAAGGAAAGGAAATGTATGGGAACAAAATAATTACAGCAGCTGGAGGAGAGGAAAAAAGAAGGTAGAGAAATGAGAAAAGGCTAGATTAAAAATTTCCAAAATGGCTTCTCTGGCCCCTGGGACTTATAGTTACATTCTCCAGGGTCCATGAGTTTTATGAAATGTTCCCTTCTTTATATTCTCACTTCTATTTATTTGATGGCAAGCTGGGCGACCTGCATGACTATCTTTTAATTGGGTACTGCCTAGAAATTTCAGGCCTGTGTTTGTTTTTCTACTTGCCATCATATTTGTACTAAACATAAGCCAAAAAATGTGCTAAGACACTGGATGAAAAAGGGATTTGTAGGAGTTCAAATATAAAAAAGTGAAGGTTGAATTAACACATGGCGTGTAGCTGCTCAACATGAAAGAACCAACATGTTAAAGTATTGATTGATGTTGCTGTGATCCTGAATGTGTACATACTTCTTTTCAATAATTGATTAGCAACAATTATAGTATTAAATGTGAAATTATGAATTTTTTCCTTTAAATAACATAGTAGAAGATTCCAGTATTTTGTTTTCAAATGTACTATGACATTGTCAGACCCATCAATAAAATGGATCAGGGTTATTTTTCAGTTTAGTGCTGGAAAGGAAAAATAACAACAGAGGTAACAGTGAAATCTTCAATGATGATCCATCTTGCTTAAAGTCAAGAGGTTCCAGAATAAGTGAAACCCAAAGGCATGTGTACATCTTTCTTCTCTTAACCTCAAAGTTGATGATTTGCTCTCAGTAAACATCATCCATCACATTAATGATTTTTGAAAAATTTTATTGGTGTTGTAGTTTTATTTGTAATTACTTTGTAAATTTATTTTGGTTGGAAAGTTGTCTTAGAGCTATAAGCACAAGGAATTTATACTTAGTTCAATATTTTTTGTGTTTTAAAACCATTACAAGAAAAATTATTACAATAATTATTTAAATTAATACCAGTGGTATTAGAGAATTTCTTTTCCCTATAGAAGTAATTTGTTCATAAGGTTGACAAAAGAAGATGACAGGACATAGGTAATGAAGTAAAGATTTTCTGGAAGAAGGATAATAGATAGTCAAAGAGGATTATTAGTTTCCCATTGTTATTGTGACAAATTACTACAAACTTAGTGTTATAAAGCAATGCAGATGTATTCTCTTAATAGTTCTGGAGGCCAGAAGTCCAAAATCAGTCTCACTGGGCTACAGTCGGGTGTCAACAATTCTGGTTCCTTCTGGAGGCTCCAGGGGAGAATCTGTTTCTGTGCCATCTCCAGCTTCTGGAGGCCACCTGTATTCTTTGATGCATGACCCCTCCCTCATACTGATCCTCATGTTCTGTTGTCACATCCTTCTGTGACCCTCTTACCTCCCTCTTAAATGGACCCTTGTGATTACATTTAGAGCCCACCAGGATAATCCAGGATAATCCTCCATCTCAAGATCCTTAACTTAATCACATCTGCAAAGTCCCTTTTGCCATATAAGGTACTATACAAACGTTCTAGGGATTAGGATGTAGGCATCTTTGGGGACCATTATTCAGCTTACCACATAGGGACAATTTATATTAAGACCTAGGTTTGAGGAAAGAATGTGAAATCGGGTTGGGCAGGGGAAGTGGATCCTTCATGGAATAATGTATCCAGTATTTACCTTGATTATTTGATGGAGGAAGCAATACTTGTAGGTAGTTTCTTCAGAAAGAAATATTGAACAGAAGGAAAAACTTGGGAACTGAAAGTTTGGTAGAAGAAAATATAAGGATATAGTAAAAATTTTTTTTGATTGTAGGAAGAGATATGAATTTGGTAATCAGCCATTCCTCAACAACATCTACTTGGATATTTAGCAGTCCCACCTGTTGTTCTGAAGGGTAGCAGAATATGCCACACCAAAATATAACTCTCTGGCATAAGGATTATTTCGAGCTGATTATTTTTGAAAAGCAGCAGACATAGGAGGAGTTCTGAAGATAGAATAGAAGTTACCTTTGTAAAGGAAAATTTCATTTGTGAGAGTATAGCTCTCTGTACCAGGAAGAGAAGAATGGCTCTAAATCTAAGATACTCTTATAAAAGGAGAAAAGTTTAGATTTAAATGTGCTTTTCCTGGTCACCTCCCCTTACTGGCCTCTCCTCTTCCCTTCTTTTTTTTGTCTTTAGCTGAAGATGGTGTTTAAGGTGGTGGCTTGAACCATCTTGGGGAGTTACTGAGTTTTTCTGGGTCTCTGTCATGTGTACATGAGGTATACATGTTAATAAGCTTCAATCTGTTTTTCTCTTGTTAATCTTTTACTATAGGGGGTCTCAGCCAAGAACTCAGAAGGGTAGAAGGAAAATGATTTTTCTCCCCCTATAGTTCACGTAAACCACAGTAATACTGCTTTAGATTCTAGAGAAAGGAGGAAAGCCTCACTGTTTTTGTTGTTGTTGTTGAATAGAATTATTAGCCACTGATATAGATTAATAACAAATGTTCTGGAATCTTCTGGAAAAAATTTAAGGCAAAGATGGAACACTGTACCATGGAAGGTAGCAGGGGACTGTTAGGAGAGGCACATGTGGTATGAATTTAATGCCCTCTAAAAAATGAGCTTGCTCTCAAAGCTTTCTCGTTGTTCAGTTGGAGGAACTTTCTGGCCAACAGTGACTGGTTATGTGTTCCAGGGAGCAAAGTTACAGAACTCTGTTAACAGACGCTTGAAGCTTGGATAGTCATGTCCACGTTTACAATAACAGCCACCATGTCCTAAGTTATTACATCTGGACTTTAGGCAATATTTCCCTTTTTCCTTCACAGCAATGCAGCAAAGTCCATGTTATCACTCCCATTTTACAGAACGGGAAACTGAGCCTTGGCTGCAAGAAAACTTGGTACAGAGCTGGTTTACAGCAGAGCCAAAATCAGACAGAAATCTGTCCAAAGCTCATGCTTCACGCAAGTTAACTGTCTTCTCTGTCACTTTTCCTGGCAGGCATTGTATTTTAGGAGGAACGATTGCCTTCTTGGCTATTTTCATAAGGGAACTCTGTTTACTTTTGGAGATCTCTAACGGCAGCGAAGTTTTCATGCATTCTGAAACAGAAAACCTTCACACACAGGGGTACTTTCCCCAGCATCTTTTAAATATATAAAACATTTTAAACGATCTCAATAGCCAACAGTTAGTGGTGGTACATCTACAAATTGGACTGTTATATAGTTATATAAATTGCATTTATGAAGATTTTAGAGATTTAGAAAATAATTTTTTATAATGTAAATAAGCTATGATAGAAAATTGTTTATTTAGACCATGTGAAAAGTGCATAGAGAAAAGAATTGAAGGAACTATACTAAGATATTAAGAGAGATTATCTCAGGACTCGGTAATTTTTTATTTCTTCTTTGTGCTTTTCTATGCTTTCCAAATTTTCTACAATCAATGTAAATTCTATTTATAATTTTAAAAGCTGGATGGAAAATATGTTATTTATCCAATAAATATTGAGTACATACTATGTGCTTGTCATTGTTCTTGGCATTGGCGGTGAGAAAGACCAAGCCCTTGCCCTCATTTAGCTTATTTTCTATAATTCTTATTTAATGAAATCTGTTATCATTATTTATTCATCCATGTCAAGCTAACAGGCACTCTTGGATTCACTGGAAGCCAAAACTTTTTTTTTTTTCAAATGAACTGAGTCATTCTTGTTCTTTAAAAGTGAATTTTTTCATTGAATAGGCTCAGTCTCCTGAGATGTTTTTACTTCAGGAGTTTTAATTCTGACAAAGAGTACATTAGTTGTCCCTTCTAGTATTGAGACACTTATACATCATTCAAGCATATTTTCTCTGACTTTTGTAGGGGAGGAAAAAATCTCTTCCTCTACCCGTCTTAGGTTCTCCAGCTGGGGCCCTTTAAATGAGACTTTCAGATTAAAAGAAAAATGAACAGAGGTTTCTTAACATGTGCACTGCCCATGTAACACATGGAGTGACCAGAGATGAGTAACTCAAAGGTTTGTTTAGAACTTGAGTTTCTATAGCATCTTAGTATAGGAACAATAAGTTTTAGAAAAGCAACAAGACAAAGGAAAAGGACCTTGTGGCCCCAGGGAAGTCAGAGGCAGGGAAAACTAGTGGTAGATCAAGGCTAGTTGGTAAAGTTTGTTATGCAGATTCCTCTGGTGCCATCTCCAGGCTGATGAGGGTCTAGATTAGATTAGCTTTTGTCCTTCCTGAGAGGGGAGGAGGGACCCCTTTGTAAACTTATGTCCTGCTTTTAGCAAATAGGGGAAGGGCAGGAAACTTTTTCCGTGATTGCAGCTTCTTAATTGCCTTCAGCTCAAAATAATTCTTATGTCAGAGAGGCATATTGTGGGGTGACATATTCTGGTTTCCTTCACTTTATTCAGGCCAACTGTAGAGATACTGATGAAACGGTACCAAGCCTAGAATCAGAGCTCACCTGTAAGTCCCACCTTTGAGTCTCTGGTAGCCCAAGAAAAACGGATGCGACTGTTCAAACAGCTGGTTCGTCTTCTGTATATGTCTACTAGGAAGTCACGAAAGATTTTTCTGAAAGCCTTATTCACAGTGAGATACGCTTATGGAATGTTGCTGCTAAGCCATTTTAGTAACTCTCTCAAAGAGGGAAATGAGGTCAGTTGGGCGTATCGTGTTCTGAGGGCCCACACCATTTCTAAGCGTCTGCTGCCCGTGTGCAAAGTATTTTCTAAATACCTACAGACCATCTGTTAAGTAATTCGTTACAGGATTTCCCGGTGAATAATATTAAATTCATCTGTGTATGGTTTGGGAATTTGCTTTTTTGTACATCAGAACAATATTTTCCCATAACAAAGTCCTTGAAGGGATGAATGGAGAACCACAAATACCTTGATAGGTGGTCCTTGAGATGGAAAATAGTCTCTCACCCTGATTAGTCAGAAGGCCATGCGTGTCTCGGCCTCCTCTCTGTGGTCCTGAAGGCCTTCAGAGAGAGGTGTGCTCTGTTAATTCAACACTCCTCATCTAAAGCAAAGCTCGCCGGCATAGGGAGATTTCAGAAGAACCATAAATGTGAATTTTACTTTGCATTTAAAAAGCCACGCTTTATGCAACTGACATGTCGGAGGAGAAAAGACTGACAGGGGAACTTCTTAAGAACACGAGAGGGGCTGGTAATTTGCATATTAATTTATGTACCCAAAATGAATGCAGACAGCCATAAAATGCACTTGTAATAATTATACTACCATTGAACTGTGAGGTTTTAATTAAATGGAATGTTTTTATCTTGTGTTTTTCACGTTAGCCACGTTGCTATGGGTGTCAAGCTGTTCTTGAAAATCAAAGCATTGGAGATGCCTGATGCTGGGCTTTCATCGCCCTGCGGCCCACGGTGGCCTGCATTCCAGGACTGTGGCAGCTGGGTCTGGTGCTCTGGGCCTGCCCTGGGCACCTCTGCTTTATGCATGCTTTAAAGAAGGGCACTGGAGACCCAGCTCAGTCACACTGGCACAGGACAGGCATGACAAACCCTTTGGAAATGAGAAAGAAAGGATGCTTGCAACCCGTGAGCCTTTTAAATAAATCTGAAAACGAAACCCTGGGTGTTCTTCTTGAGACACTTTTGCATTATTTGTTTGCCGGCCGCTATTTTGATCTCCATTTACATTGTGGGCATCTCAGTGTTCAAGGCAGAAGCTGTGTTATACAAATGATCATTTTCACACTTTTCAATGCAGCAACAAGAATGCTCTTTTCTCCTTTTTTTTCTTCAAAAAGGCTGTTAAGTGGAGCCACTTGTGACTGATGTAAACGACTGCCATTGTGTTTGATGTTCTGGGCTGGACGCTGCTGAGCCTCGAGTTTTTATCTGAGTTGCACTGTCCCCGTCCATTATCTTCATGGCGACAGGAGTGACTGGGCACATCCCAGCCAACAGCTACGAGCCGTGCTTTCCAGGAGGGGCTGGAGGCGCTCGGGTTGGGGCTGGAGAACGTTGATGTAAAGTGAGAGGCGTGCGGGCACTGTTCAGGTATCCCAGGGAGTTCGCAGGGAGAGTGACCTCACACACAATCGAGGCATCACTGTTCATGATGACTTCTGCTACAACTTACATGCCCAGGGACTTGTTACAACAGCTCTGCACTGTATTGGTTTCTGGGTTTCAAGTAACAAAACAACTTACATAAAAAAAGAGGAATTTATCATAAGAGCACAGTGTTAAATTAATTAAACAAGGGGCCCATTAGGCTGAGATGGCTCTAATGCTGTGTGTGGTGGCCTCGTAAGCAAACCAGAATCCGTGAAGCCTGTAAACGCCTCAAGGTTACAAAATCGAAACCTAAGGACAACCAATCACAAACAGCCAACGAGGCTTTAAGCTCCAGCCAATCAGTCATTTCCTTGCTTTGCTTTGCCCCAGTTCCTGATGGTGGAGCCCTCCTAACCAGGTTGGCGCTGCCTGAAATGATTTTTGCTCATATAATCTCTTAAACTTTTTTTTTTTTTTAATTATTTTATTTTATTTTATTTATTTATTTTCTATGGCTGTGTTGGGTCTTCGTTTATGTGTGAGGGCTTTCTCTAGTTGTGGCAAGCGGGGGCCACTCTTCATCGCGGTGCGCGGGCCTCTCACTATCGCGGCCTCTCTTGTTGCGAAGCACAGGCTCCAGACGCGCAGGCTCAGTAATTGTGGCTCACGGGCCCAGTTGCTCCGCGGCATGTGGGATCTTCCCGGACCAGGGCTCGAACCCGTGTCCCCTGCATTGGCAGGCAGATTCTCAACCACTGCGCCACCAGGGAAGCCCTCTTAAACTTTTTAATATGCCTCGGTTTATCTTTTAGCAACAGGCAGGTGTGGGTCATAGAACTTAAGGTCAGGGATGGGCTGGGATTCAGAAACGATCATTACAGGAACCAGGAATTCCACTAAAATTCCAGGGCATATTCTTGCTCACCTCTTGGTCTCTGTTTCTCTGTGGTTTGTTCTTCATTCTTTTCTCTGGGCCGACTGGCTCTCCGTGCTGCTCTATGGAGCAAGCAAAGCCGGAGGCCACTGACATCTCCCAAGTATGGATCTAGCCTCAAAGCCCGTCTGTGTCTGTCTCTGTCGCTCCTTGGACCCCTCAATTCCAAATTCTCAGAGAGGGGACCCTGGCCTGGCCTGCATCCACTGCCTACCCCTAGTCTACCCAGCTGTGGCCCGGGGTGCGGGGCTGTGAGCGCGCAAGAGTGTGGGTGCATATCTGCACGTGGGAGCAGGCCGGGCTGACAAATACGACTGTGGGCTGGTGGGGACAGTTGATGGCATCCACGCCAGGTGCCCTTGTCTCTCTGCCTCTTTTTAGGTGTGACACACTCGTCGACTCCATTAGGAAGTTCCCTAATAAGGCAGAGCACTGTGAGAAGCAGGACCACAGTGAGGTCTTGGTGACGTATCTTTTTAAAGCCAAGGGAGCTCGAAATACATGGCATGCTCTTCACTTAGGAGGGCGTTGGTGTAACCAGTCTGGTACCCAGAGTTGACAAGCTAGAAGGGAGCAGAAAAAAGTCGAGATCTCTCAGGCTGAGCCCAAGATGCTTCTGAGAGGTAGATCAAGCCCACACACCATTTCCCTCTCTACAGAACAGAAGGATTTGGTCAGAGAGCCCTCTGGAATTAGACCCGTCATAGGCTGAGTGGTCCACATAAAGACTGTCCTTATTACAGCGATAACGAAAATTTTGAAGGCAGGGCCACCAGTTTTATCTGTGACTCCCTCCAATCTCCTAAATTTCAGCTTCTTCTTTGTCCTGTTATTTCAAACTCTCTTCTCCCTCTTTTTCACCCAATTTGTTGCAATGAAGTTGCATGCTCTTTGGCTTTTGCACTGTATTTTCCTGTAATTCTCGAAAGCTGCAAACATTTTCTTTTATAAGCTGTGAGATTAAAAGCTGAGGAAGGGAAAAGCTGAAACTGTGAAGTTTTAATTATTGTATTATGACATGAATTATCAAGGAATAATCAAAACAAATTCTGTTGAATCCAAGAAGCAAGATAATACAAGAAGCCACAATGGTGCCAGGATTCATCAGGGAACACAGAGTTATCCTGGCACCTTCATTGTTATAAATCCTGAGTGACGTTGTCACAGAAGACATATAGGCGTTGCCGAAGAAGCACACACCAAAAGGGGACTGGCTGATCATGTGATTTGGTTTCTGTGTAAATTTCATGCCTGGCTTTCTCTCTGTCAGTCCTATAGCACTTTCTGTGTCTTTAGTGCCGCGGTGTGTTATTTATTAAAACCACGTGTACTCATGTCTTATTTTCCCTAATAGATTGTAAGGTCCTTGAAGGCAAGGCACGTGCCAGATTACACAATTAGTGACTGTATAATTAGGTGTTGGCTTAGTTTTTTTTCCCTTCTATTTCCTCTATTCAGATGCTGTTGGTATCTTTGAGGGAATCTATTACACAACCCCATCTTCATCTAAGTTTTGGATTCGCTGGAAAATAAGATACAAAGCATTATGAAGGGAAAACTGAAGTATCCCCATTGTCACCGACGGAGGCTGGGAGGTAGGGCTGGAAGGTGTAGGTTAATGTCTGTGCCCAGATGGGTGTGCACCTTCCTTTCCCTCAGTTGAGCCCTTGGGCCGCCCTCTTGGGAGGAAGAGTCTTTAGAGCGTCTGCACTCAACTAGAGGGCTGTTCCTGCTGATCCAGGTGGAGAAGAAAGAGGGCAGATCCCACTCTCCTCCGCCTGCATGGAATCTTTGAATTAGCTCCACACAATGGAGGCTTGAACCAAACCAACCGGCTAAGTCCTTCCGCCTGTTTGGGAAGGGGTTAGTAGCGGATCAGGAGGCCAGGAGTGTTTGTGGTGTGGTTTCCTCATGGAAACCAGCGGTGGGAAGGCACATTTCCCACCGCCCCCTGAGAATGTGAGCCCCACAAGTGCAGTAGCCAAGCCTTTGATTCCCCAAATCCAGCACAGATCAAGGTGCCTGGCACTGAGTGCTCAACACACACTGCTGTCAGGATAAGTGGAGAGACTTTCCAATTCCAGTCCCTGAAAAAGAGCAGGCACCCCACAAATACTGTTGAATGAATAAGTGCTTAAGTGCTTTAAGCGACAAGTTGACCCTGAAGAGAATTATAAATGATAATGATAATAATAATAATTTCATATGATCATGATCTGTATCCTGTGACAACTCTTAAGAATGGCAACCCACAGAACCTTGCACTCAGGACCAGCAACACAGATTTTGGTCTCCAGCATTATACATGACAAGATCTTTGTGGCTGTGACCGGCCAGTCTGTGGGTTCTGAGGTCTGTGTGTGTGACTCCTGAGGATGGCCTGCCAGTGTCAGAGGGACCCAGTGCTGCTGAAATGGGGCAGTTTGTGAATCAACCCCATTCAAAGATTGGGTGGGCCCACTTGACTTTTTCTCAGTCCCTAAGTCCTAATTAACTGCAGGTAGACTTGTCGTCCAAAGGCTGATGCCACAGCTGCTGACCTTTGGGGGTAATTAACCTTGGCTCCAAGTACCCAAAGTGGATTCTGTAGTTACCTGGAATAGAAGGGGGAGTTGACATAATTAACTCACTAATTTGGTGAACTGAAGGTATTGTTAAAGATCTGTTCAGTTTTTAGTGCAGCTTGTTGCAAATAGGAAGACTCTCCTTTCGTGTGTTTCCAGTTAGGTTTCCTCATTTCTAAAAACTGTTAAAAAATATATATATATATATAATATAAATATATATATTTTTATAAAGATACATGCACTCCAATGTTCATAGCAGCATTATTTACAAGCCAAGATATGGAAGCAACCTAAGTGTCCATCAACAGAGGAATGGAGAGAGAAGATGTGGTGTGTGTGTATATATATATATATTACTTAGCCATAAAAAAGAATGAAATTTTGCTATTGCAACAACGTGGATGGACTTGGAGGGCATTATGCTAAGTTAAATAAGTAACAGAAAAGAAGCATACTCACAGATAAAGAGAACAAACTAGTGGTTACCAGTGGGGAGAGGAAGGGAGTAGGGGCAGGATAGGGGAAGGAGGTTAAGAGGTACAAAATATTATGTATAAAATAAGCTACAAAGATATGTACAACACAGGGAATATAGCTAATATTTTATAATAACTGTAAATGGAGTATAACCATTAAAAATTGTAAATCACTATGTTTACACCTGTAATTTATATAATATTGTATATCAACTATACCTCATTTAAAAAATATAAATAATAATAAAATAATTATCAATATAAATATATTATTTGTTATATAATATATAAGTGCTATATACTATTTATATATTTTTATATATTATATATTATATAATAAACTATATAAATATACATAATAGCAATATAAATAATAATAAATTTATATATTATTTATGTATATAAACAATACTTCTAGAAATGTAAATTTTGGTAAGTCATACCGTCTTCCTTTCTCTGTCCTTGGACTGAAATTTCTGATGGTTAAATGAGATAATACATTTAATAGCTATGATTCTTTAGTGATGGTTAAATGAGATAATACATTTAATAGCTATGATTCTTTAGTGATGGTTAAATGAGATAATACATTTAATAGCTATGATTCTCCTTGTGAAGCAGTTCTAATTAGTTTTTTGTTTTAAATTCAAACATAGAGTTTGATCCAGGTACTGTGTTAGGTGGGTGGCGCCAGCTGCTCTTCTGGCCACAAAATGGCCGACTAGACAAGGCGTCCCAGTCACCCTGAAATGGAAGCACTTCCTTTGCCCAAGAGAATCACTCTAAACGTCAGGGAGATGTTAAATTAACTCGTTATGGTCTCGTCGTGGAAGAACAAAGAGAAAACAATGAAATGAGGCTTGGGTTCAGGTCAGGCTTGCTGCTGTCTCAGGTCATGTTGAGCAATCTTCCTTATTTGCCTGTGATGCCGGCTGTGCGTGTGAGTCCGGAAATCCTGGCTGAGGGTCCTGTGGTGAGTGTCCTGCTGAGGGGGCCATTTCTCTTTCTAGTACATCACACTGGATATGTTTGAAATAGGCTGTTGTGGGCTGAATTGTGCCCCCCAGAAAGGTATGTTGAAGTCCTAAGCTCCAGAACCTCAGAATGTGACCTTCTTTGGAAGTAGGGTCATTGCAAATGTAATCAGTTAAATGAGGCTGTGATGGGGCAGGGTAGGTGCTCAATCCAGTGGGACTGGTGTTCTTATAAAAAGATGGAGCGAAGGCGCACAGGGAGAAGGCCACGTGATGCTAGAGGTAGAGCTTAGAGGGATGCAGCTGTGAGCCAGGGAGCACCAGGGATTTACGGACCCCATGGGAACCCGGAAGAGGTAGGGAAGGATTCTACCCAGAGCTTCAGAGGGACCTTGATTTCAGACTTCTAGGCTGCAGAACTGTGAGACAGTGAATCTCTCTTGTTGCACGCCACCCAGTTTGTGGTACTTCATTCTGGCAGCCGTATGAGATGAACACGGAAGCATTCATGCCTGTAATGTGGTCTCGTCACTTCTCTTCTTTGAGACTCTGAAGGTCTAAACTCCCCAGAGCCTCTTAACAATCCCAGTTTACAAGTCAGGAAACTCAACAGTCAGAGATATTACGTGTTCTTCTCAAGCATATTTGAACCTGGGTTTGTCTGAACCAGCGCCTGTGTGCTGTCCACTCTCCGAGCCTGGGTGGCTTGACCACAAGTGGCTCCAGGCTCCCGTCGACATGCTTCCGTGGAGAAGACAGTGCGCACAACCACAACGGCTTCTCCTTGAATCGCGTCTTTAGTGGATACCTGAAGCCCACGCGCGTGTGATGTTTTTCTCCCGAGTACCCCGTTAGTGAGTCGCACCCTCAAGCTTGCATTTGTAGTCCTTGTGATGAATGATGTCAAGCTACTCACACTAGCCAGGCTAGGGGTGCTCTGTGCCACCGTCTGCAGTGGGGACACCAGATGTTGCAGGCAAAAGCCTCAGGCTCTGGAACTGCTAAGATTCTGCCTTTTGTTCTATAACTGAACCTTCCTTGAAAGGAGCAATTCCATTCTCCAGAAGGATTTAAGGCACAAGCTGGGTAATTATCCAGCACTTCTGATTCCCACTCCACAGAGGTGAAGGTGAAGGGTTGGGTTTGGTTAAGACAGGGAGCCCTTCCCTCAGAGCCTTCGGATGTTATATGGATTTGCTGCTGTTCTCGGCAAGGGCCACAGGAGAGAGAAGGCACAATTCCTTATTCAGGCCTTGCAAACCTAGTCACAGTGGGAATGGAAGGAAAGGCTGGCTGTTTCTTGTGTTTGTGTTTTTCCCTGTATGAGTTTGCTGTGGCTGCTGTAACAAGGTACCACAGACTGGGCGCTTAAACAAGGGAAATTTATATCCTCACCGTTCTGGAGGCTGGAAGTCTGAGATCAAGGTGTCGGCAGGGCTGGTTTCCACTGAGGTCTCTCTCCCTGGCTTGTAGACGACCATCTTCTCCCTGTGTCCTCACGTGCTCTTCCCTCTGTGTATGTCTGTGTCCATATTTCCTTTTCTTATAAGGGCACCTGTCATATTGGATTAGGGCCCACCCCCATGCCCTCAATTTAATTTAATCATCTCTTTAAAAACCCTATTTCCAAATAGATTCTGAGGTACTGGGGGTTAGGACTTCAACTTGTGGATTTTATGGGGACACAATTCAGCCCCTAACATCTCCCATGACTAGGAAGGACTCTTAGAGGGCAAGGACTGATACCTGCAGAGCCTAACATAGAACCTGGCCCCAAGTCAGTGCTCAACCCTTTTGTTGAATGAATGTGCTTTGATTCCTAAGGGGAAAACAAAAAACAAAAACAAATTTGACGTTTGCTGTACACAGCCCCCGGTCCCAAACTGAAATCCAGATTACATGTTGAAAACCTAAATACGGGAAGAGGAGGGTAAACAGGGAAAAGAGACAGACACGCCAGATGGGAAAGGTATGCCCGTGCGTAACAATAACAGTAATAGCATATGGCTTGTTGTTGTGGTTCTCGGTGTAATGCTCTGAACTCTGTGATACTTGCAAAACGGGAATATGCCCATGGATGTGTTATGAGGCTTGTTTCATAATCAAGACCATGAGGTGGTAGAAAACAAGGGGAGAAGACATGTTGCCCACCTGGGGGTTTTTGTGTGCAGACAGCCTCCGGCGTGCGGAGTCACTCAAGGCTTCAGCACGTCTCTCTTGCTTTCTTCTTCTCACCCTCTGGCTGGTTGTTCCAATCCAGCCAGCCCTACAGAGTTTCTGGGCCAACCCGTGGCTATCTCATTTTCAGAATAGCAAACTGCTTATACATTTGAATTAATTTTCCCCCAAATAGATAAGAAGTAGGTGCAGACATGTTTAACATAATTTGTGAAAATACATCGATGCCTACATGAGAAGAATGAATCTTTTTTTCATTTGAATTTGTTCTTTTTTTTTTTTTTTTAAAGGAATTCCTTTATTTTTATTACTTATTTATTTATTTATTTATTTTTGGCTGTGTTGGGTCTTCGTTTCTGTGCAAGGGCTTTCTCTAGTTGCGGCAAGCGGGGGCCACTCTTCATCACGGTGCGCGGGCCTCTCACTATCGCGGTCTCTCTTGTTGCGGAGCACAAGCTCCAGATGCGCAGGCTCAGCAGCTGTGGTGCACGGACTTCGTTGCTCCGTGGCATGTGGGACCCTCCCAGACCAGGGCTCGAACCCGTGTCCCCTGCATTAGCAGGCAGATTCTCAACCACTGCGCCACCAGGGAAGCCCTGTTCTTTTCTTTATTCATGCATGCATTCGACTTATCAAGAGCCTACTACATGCCAAATACAAAGTTAGGCACCATACATCGAGAAGATTTCTCCTTCTTGTAATGTTGTACCCACTCACCCTTTACTTGGTTTCTGTTCTGTCCAGAAGCAGGTCTTTGTAAACTCTAAGTCAATACTTCTTATACTTTTCTGTAAATGAGCTTCCCCTGGGAGCTTATTAAAAATGCAGAGATTTCTGAGATTCTGATTCAATGGTGTGATGTGGAATCATCTGGAATTTTAACGAATCCTCCAGAGGGTCCCATAAAGGTGGCCCATGGACCAAGCCTTCTGAGCAACGCTGCAGCAGGGCTGGAAGTGTAGGTTGAGGCGCCGTCCAGACTTTAGCCAATGTTGGTTGGCACGTTGCTCTCAACACTGAAGGTGCAGTTCGCGGAAAAAGTGTGTTGGGTGGGGCCTGTGGGGCGCACCAGCGCGGCTGGCATATGCGTCTGTGGGTTGGAGGGAGGAAGGGGGTGGGGAAAAGGAAAGCCTCCCTCAGCTGGGAGTTACCTTCCCTGCCTGTTTCCTCTGGGAAGCCTCGGGTCCCAAGGCCTAGACCACACATCGGTTTGTCAGCTTTACTTTACTCCAAGCACCTCACCAGAGTTCAGAATTCAGGTGTTTTCCTTAGTAAGGAAATTTGGTTTTCAGCTTGTGAAAATACCGTCAAGTCGCATGGCCCTTTGACCTGGGGCTAAGAGCAGCTTCTTACCGGTTTATACGAACTCAACGGTGATATGATCCAAGCTGTACCTGGAATTCCCACAGAGAGTTTTTCTCTGCTGCTCTGAGAAGCAGTCATTTTCACACCCATTATTTCCAGCTTAATTTAAAATGTTTGTTGTGGAGGGAAATGCCCTTTGCTTATTATGCTGAGAGGTCTTTTGTTGAGATCTGAGGCTTCTGTGTTTACAGAATAAATATTCTAGCTCAGACGGACAGTTTTTTTAATCCTCTTCCTATATTGAAAACTAAATGGGAAATAAACTCATGATAACTAATAGAGAACCGCACCACCTGTGGCAACTCATTTCAGCATATAAATTTGTTTTCTTTTACCTTCGACATAAAAATCCTTCGTCTCCCTTGGTAGTATCCAAAATTGCACGTCTGATCTTTTATGTGCCAATCACTCCTGAAAATATCCCTGCAATTTCAGTGCTATCTGGAGCAGTTACTGTTCATAGTCTATGTAAAGGTCTGATGGAGGAAGAGGAATAAATATTATGGCAATTATTACTATGAGCTTTCATTTTAAGCAAAAAGCCCAAGATTTCTATGGAGACACAAGTATATCAAACGGTATTTTTTACGGTCACATCTAAACTGGGCAATAATAGCATACCAATAAACTTCAATTACACTCAAGAAAATACTAAAAGTGAGCCTATAGTGATACTCAATAAAGTCTACAGGCTCATTAGAGATACACAGAGCAGTGACATCCATCTGGTATTTTTCGGTGACTTCTAGTCAGTTACTACATTTCATCACGTGTAATCCTCTTTTATCTCCAGTTCCTGCTGGTGCGGCAGTTCTCACTCTGCTACATCTGTGGCTTTACTGTGAATTTTTATCGCCTACGAGTCAGTGCGTCCCTTTCTGCCCCTGGATGTTGTTGAACTGTATCTGTTAAAGATTTAATAGCAAGGTGGTATAAAATATGTTTTTAGAGACACATAGGAAATATGTAAAACGATTAAAAAAATGGGCATGGCTTAAAATAAAAGATTGTATTTCAGGCAAACTATGGATTTCATCAGTGCATTGGACCTGGAGTTTGCAATGTTGTTTTTAGAGGGCAAAAAGTAAACAAAAGAAAACAAAAACAAAGAAGCAAAAACAACTGTCCAATGGTGATCTTTTGGAAAGGAGACTTTGTACGCATGTTTTATATATGTGTGTGAAATGTTTTATGTGTGTAAGAACGTATACTTGTATACAAATACGAAATGTATATGTCCATTTGTATAAATGTTATAAAACATATAGCTCATATTTTGGAAAGTTAATTGCATTTTTAATCAACTTTATTTTTTAGAACAGTTTTAGGTTTACAGAGAAATTGAGAGGAAGATACAGAGAGTTCCCAAATACCCCCTGTCCTCACACATGCATAGCCTTCCCCGGTACCAAACCTCCCACCACAGTGGTATGTTTGTTACTGTTGGGGGGAAGAAATTTTCATCTACCCTTCTAGGTTCTTCTGACTGGACTAAGCATTAAATTGACATGAGACAGATTACCAGGAGAAAATAGAACAAAAGTTTAATAACATGTATACATGGGAGAGACCCAGAAGAACTGAGTAACTCACCAAAATGGCCAAAACCCTCACCTTAAATACCACCTTCAGCTAAACACAAAAGAGGATGTTGGGCGTAGTGGTTTGGGACTTCAAGAGGAGGAAGGCAATTCACATGGGAGATGGAAGACAAATGTTTGCCTGGGCGCTGCAGAGACAATGGGAGGAATTCTAACAAACAGACTTTGCTAGGTTCCTCCTGGTCTACCTTACCTAGTTTACATTATAGTTGTCTATGGTGACAGTTCCCTTCCTGGGATAGGTCCTCTATCTACATTCTTTTAGGCAGTTAGAGGGAAGGTCAAAGTTTCTTCCTGAGTCTTTTGGGCCTTGATTGTTTTCAGTGCAGAATAATCCACATGCCAGAGAGACATTTTGGGGCGGCAAATTTTTAAAATCAAAGAACTTACTTGCCACTTTGTTATCACTCAAGTCCATAATTTATATTAAAGTTCACTCTTTATATTGTATCTTCCATGTGTTTTGACAAACGTATAATGACCTGTATCCACCATCAGAATACCTTACAGAGTATTTGCAGTGTCCTAAAAGTCCTCTGTGCCCTATCTGCCCATCACTCACTTTCCACTTGCCCAGTCTGATTTGCCTCATCTTATGATAGTTGCTCTATCGTAATGCATATCCCCCCCTCTTCCTTCTCTCTCCTCCTCTTTTTCTCCATCACCCTCTTCCTCCCTTCTTCCTCCTTTCTTTCCAAAACTATTTATTGTGCATCAGCTGTGTGCTACGTTCTCTGCTAGGTATTGCGATAATGCAGTGGGGAGCAAAACAGACACAGTATCTGTCCTCATGGAAGACAGATTTTAACCAGTGTTCCCCAGATAAAAATACAGTGGCATAATTGCTGGGAATAATGAGAAGAGGATTGTATGAGAAGTAACAAAGAGGGACCCAGTTCAGGGTGTAGGAATAGCTTAAGCTGAGATCTGCAGGAAGAATTAAGAGTTTACCATGGGTGTAGTGTTCTAAGCAGAAGAAATATGTCGCCTTCTAGATCGGAAAAGTTCTCAAGATTTCTTTTTGTTTGTTTGCTTTAAGTAGACTTTTTTTTTTTTTCTGGAGCATCAAGTTTATTAACTAGAATTGGAAGAACCAAGGAGTTCTTGGAACAAGAACTATCCCCCTCCCCCACCAACACGGAAGACAGAAGAGTAGGGGAGGGGAGACGTGCCCCAGGAATGACAGTCCAGTCTCTCAAGTTTCACCCAGGTGGGGGTTGAGGGGCAGACCTGCAGCCACGGTGGCCTTGCTTTCGGTCGCCCGGGCTGCTCCGGACCATCCTCTGAGCTGGCCAGGGTCTTGGATACGATGCTTCTGAAGGCCGTGCAGAGAACACACTCCTCTTCCCCTGCACCGGGCCCCAGGGAGCGCGGCGGCCTGACCTTCCTGCCTCGGTCATCCATGGGGTTCACATGGGCTCACTTTATTATGACGCCTCATGCTGGGCAGCTTGCAACAAAGATGTTTCAAAATAAAGTTCCAGATTCTCCCAGCCACCCCTTGCTTTTTCTGGCTCTGGCCAGAGAGAGTGGATGAGGACACACTCTCAGGCTGCCCAGCGTGGGAGGACCTTCCAGTGTTGGACACACCCAGGGGGCAGCTGCTTCCCTCTGGGGCTCCAATCCTGCTGCTGCTGGAGGTGGATGTCCCAGTGCCACACTGGGGGGCTGGGCTGGGGGTGGCAGTCCTCGCCTCCAGGCTGGGTGGGGGACAGGCAGACTCACCGGTCTTCTGCCCTGCCTGCTGGTCTTCCTGCAGCTGCACATTTTTTCTGTGGTAGAGCCACCTGGTTTGCAGGGAGGACACCACAGGGCTTGGAGAAGGCTCAGGTTCACTGCCACAGAGGTCCCCGCAAGAGAAGGGCTTCAGAGTTATGATGGAGACCTCCACCTTGGGTTTCTTGGAGCTCACACTGCCTGTCCCAGTGTCCTGGATCTGGTCGCAAGTCAAGCCCGGAGTCCTCACCATTGTCACCTCCAGGTCCTCTTCACAGGGTGGCTGGAGTGGCTCCTTCTGGCCCATGTTGACCCATGGATGCCTCATGAGGTCAGGTAAGGTGCCTCTGTCACTGGGGTTGAGGGCAATCATTTTTTGTAATAGATCCCTTATCTCCAAAGACAGATAAGGTGGGATGGGGTATTGCCCTTGTAGGATTTGCTTCCGCAGCTCCTGGAAGTCTTTTCCCACAAAGGGCCGGGACCCAGTTACCATGGTGTACAGCACTACTCCCAAGCTCCACACGTCCACCGCAGGGCCGCTGGAGCTCTGCCCCAGGAGGAGTTCCGGGGCAGCATAAGGGTGTGTGCCGCAGATCGTGTCCAGTTGGAAAATGTCATCACACTTGTTGCTGAGGCCAAAGTCTGTAAGTTTGATATTCATCTTGGAATCAAAGAGGAGGCTCAGTGGCTTCAGGTCCCGGTGCACGATGCCCCTCCGGTGGCAGTGCTGCAGGGCGGAGAGCAGCTGCTGGAACGGGCCTCGGGCCTCCGCCTCTGTCATACGGCCATGGGTCTTCAAATAGCGGTACATGTCCCCCCCACTGAGGTACTCCATCACCACGAAACATGTCTCCTCTGTGTCAATCACCCCCAGCAGTTTTACAATATTGGGGTGATTCAGAGCCTTCAGACTGCACACTTCCCGGAAAAGTGCCTGGACACTTGAGAAGCTCTGATGCCTTTTCTTTATGACCTTCACAGCCACCTGTGTCCCGGTCAGAATGTGCCGGGCCAACTTCACTTTACCGAAGGTGCCTTCACCAATGGTGTGGAGGATCTGGAAGTCATCAATATGAGCCTTCTTGCCAGCAGATTTGGCTGTGAGGCCCTGCATCCTGGTGATCTGCTAACTACACTGACTGACAGCACTACCTAGCAACGCTAACTACGCTAACTAACAATGCTAACTGTACTAACAGGGCTAAGTGTGCTGTCTCTACTAACAACGCTAACTACGCTAACTGTACCAACAGCGCTAACGAGTACTAACTACACTAACTATGCTAATCAAGTATTAGCTATACCAACAATACTCACTATGCTAACTGTAGAAAGAACAATGACACAAATAAAAAAGAGTAGAGAAAGGAGAAACGAAAATCAACAAAATGGCAGAAACAAGGAAAACACAAGCTAACTGTAGGTCCAAGGCCGTCAGGTCACCAAAAGCAGCTTCCTGGGCTCTAAGGACCAAAAACCTGGGCCCACCTTTCTCTTTCATAGGGCTTTGTGAAGTACATCACAATGGTGCACTCTGAGGTCAGAGCAAGAAATGGACCCATCACCGCTGGGGATACACCACAGTGGTTTTCTCACTTTTTGAGTTCAAGGCCCCTTTACACTTAGGAAAAAGGATCCCAAAGAAATTTTTCTTTACGTGTGTTATTAGATATTGGTATTCACTTTGTTATAAATAAAAATCTGCAGGATACTTCAGTGGCCCTTTTATTTCTAGTTTGAAAATGTGTAATAATTTTAAAGACCTCATAATGTCTACACTTGAAATGTTCAATTCCTTTTCCTTAAATTCTGGTCTCAAAATAACGTTACAACTTAACTGACTTCACGATACTATACAAAATGTTCTGTTGCATAAGACATGATACGGTACATTATGAAAGTCTATGAAGCTGAGAGAAGTTTTGCCAGGAAGGTCATTGAGCAGATTTCTCATCAGGAGCCTCGGAGGCCAGATGGCATGACTCAATGTACTTGAAGTGTTGAAGGAAAGAAACCGTCAACCAAGAATCCTATATCTAGCAAAACTTTCCTTCGAAAATGAGGGAGAAATCAAGACATTCCCAGTTAATCAAGAGTTGAGAGAGTTCTTAACCACCAGACCCGCCTGCCACAGGGAGTTCTTCAGGTTGGAGTCAAGGACCCTGGACAGTAGCTCAAAGCCTTATGAAGAAATAAAGACCTCTGGTAAAAGTAGACAGACGGGCGACGAGAAAAGCTAGTACTGTTGTAACTTTGGTTTGTAGCTCCACTTTTTGTCTTCTATTTGATTTAAGAGACTAATATATAATAAAACACACACATACAAATCAAAAAAAAAAAAAAAGATCACCTCTTCACCTAGAAAAGTTACTTCACCCCCACTTTAGCCTAACTTTGGGAATTCCCATCAACAACATTCTTCTTTCCACTGTAGGAAGCAACGCTGCCAGAAGCTATGGCAAGCAGAGCCTCTTCTAAAATGCCTTTGATGACTGCAGCAACATGGATGCAACTAGAGATTATTAAGTGAAGTAAGTCAGAAAGAGAAAGACAAATACCATGTGATACCACTTACATGTGGAATCTAAAGTATGGCACAAATGAACCTATCTATGAAACAGCAACAGACTCACAGACATAGAGAACAGACTTGTGGTTGCCAAGGAGGAGGGGGGTGGGAGAGGGAAGGGCTGGGAGTGTGGCATTAGCAGATGTAAACTATTATATATAGGAGGGATAAACAACAAGGTCCTACTCTACAGCACAGGGAACTAGAGTCAATATCCTGTGATAAACTGTAATGGAAAAGAATATAAAAAAAGAATGTCTATATGTGTATGACTGAGTCACTTTGCCATACAGCAGATTGGCACAAGATTGTAAATCAACTATATGTCAATAAAAACAATAAAATAAAATAAAAAATGCCTCTGATGACGTACACAGCCCCTGCTCCTGCTGACTACCTCTCTGCAGCACCCAACACTGTGAAACCCCGCCCCCAGCTGAGGTCACTCCAGTCCTGTGTCTCCTTCCTTTGTCCTCTGTCTCCCACCAGTGTTTCTCTAACAGAAACACAAAGAACTGCTGTGTTTTCACTCAGTCTCACTGTTCACGTTCCCACGCTTGATTTGGGCATCAGACCTGCAAGAGTTCAAAACTTACTGGGTGGTAGAACTGCCATTTCTCTGCCTGTCTCTCATTATAAAGAACTTCTCTGAAATTCTGAATTCACTGGTCTGGTCATCCATTCACCAGCAAGTATCTAGGTACTGGGGTTAAGAGCTAGGAATGAGATACAGTTGTTAGTAAAGAAACAACAAACCCCAAATGGAGTCACTTGTGCTAAGTCCCACGTCAGCAAACCAAGACTTAATAGTTAACCTAATTGCAGTTTCAGCCTCTCTCAGGAATGGGACCTTTCACCAATAGATCTGGAATTACCTGGTCAGCACTAGAGGTGTGACCCTCTACCTTCCCCCAAAAGGAAGGTGACCCTGCCTGAAACAATCCACTCTTAGCTAGAAACTTCCCTTTTCTGCCCCCTCCTGCCTGTAAAGTTCTTGCATTTTTTACAGCTCCACAGAGCTCCTTTCTACTTGCTCAATGGGATGCTGCCCGATTCATAAATCATTGAATAAAGCCAATTCGATCTTCAAATTTACTCAGTTAGAATTTTATGTTTTTAATACAGTGATGAGCAAAACAAATAAAAAGAGAGGCATCAAACTCTTCAGAGAGTGTATCCCATTATCCCTCACACTCTTGGAAGCCTGGGTCAGCAGAAATGGAGAAGAGCCAGTGACAAGAAAAAGCCTCTTGAAAACCAAATCAGAGGTCCTGAAATACTACAGACTTACTTGTACAAGTGGGTGGGAACAAGCAGAGAGTAGCAGTTGTTTATTACTGTACACTGTAATTGAGGGAAACATTTGGAGTTCAAGAATAGAGATTTAAAGATGAGATGCTAAAATTCGTAACAACTTGTCCAAAACAGGCCAGAAAACCTTAAGTTTTCGCCTTGTTTAAAAGAAGTCCTAAGTAAAGGGAAAACCAAATATTATGAAAAATTTTGGAGACATCTCACACACCAACCTTCCCTTTATTTGAATTACTTCATTATCATTACTTTAGAGTTATGTACACTCATAAAAGTTCATTTATTCTGAGTTGAGAAGTCCATTTTATCATCATGTGTATTGTGCTTACATTTTAAAATCAGAAACAACTTCCCCAAGATAAAACTGATTCTTCATCTCTTTTGGTTTTACTATTCCAAAATAGATTAGGTGACTTGGGGTATTATTTTTACCCTATGTTGATTTGCCTACCTTGTAAAGGAGCAAGGAACTTTTCCTTCAACCTTTATTTTCCTAGTGATTTGTTTGAAATGAAAGGTAAATATGTGTTTGTGGGCATATAAGTGTGTGTGTGTACAATCATTTTTATATAGAGATTTATTATCTCAATTTATTTTGTACAAGAGGTTTGTCTCAGAAAATCAGTGTCTTCTTTGTTTTTTTTTTTTTCACGATTCATATCTTTAATACTCTCTGAGAGGCAAGTGAAAAGCAACAATGGATTTTTTTTTTTTTTTTAAATTTTATAGCTACTTTATTTATTTATTTATTTATTTTTGGCTGTGTTGGGTCTTCAGTTCGTGCGAGGGCTTTCTCCAGTTGCGGCAAGTGGGGGCCACTCTTCATTGCGGTGCGGGGACCGCTCTTCATCGTGGTGCGCGGGCCTTTCACCATCGCGGCCCCTTCCCGTTGCGGGGCACAGGCTCCAGACGCGCAGGCTCAGTAGTTGTGGCTCACGGGCTCAGCTGCTCCGTGGCATATGGGATATTCCCAGACCAGCGCTCGAACCTGTGTCCCCTGCATTAGCAGGCAGATTCTCAACCACTGCGCAACCAGGGAAGCCCAACAATGGATTTTTAAAAGGACCATGTCTGACACATGTCTGACAACACTGAGAGTGGGGGAGGAGGGAAGTTAACCAGCTAGCACAGTGCCTTGCATGTAGTAAGCACTGCAACATTTGTTAAATTGCAATGACTTGAAGTTGAAGATCATGATATATATATATATTTTTTTAGATTTTTAGAAATTTCATGTAATGTCTGAAACATTTATATTAACATATTTCCATAAAAATAACCCAATGAAAGGTTAGTATTAGTTGTTTTGTTTGTTTGCTTTTTTATACTGCAGGTTCTTATTAGGCGTCAATTTTATACACATCAGTGTATACATGTCAATCCCAATCGCCCAATTCAGCACACCACCATCCCCACCCCACTGCAGTTTTCCCCCCTTGGTGTCCATATGTCCATTCTCTACATCTGTGTCTCAACTTCTGCCCTGCAAACCGGCTCATCTGTACCATTTTTCTAGGTTCCACATACATGCATTAATATACGATATTTGTTTTTCTCTTTCTGACTTACTTCACTCTGTATGACAGTCTCTAGATCCATCCACTTCTCAACAAATGACTCAATTTCGTTCCTTTTTATGGCTGAGTAATATTCCATTGTATATATGTACCACAACTTCTTTATCCATTCGTCTGTTGATGGGCATTTAGGTTGCTTCCATGACCTGGCTATTGTAAATAGTGCTGCAGTGAACATTCGGGTGCATGTGTCTTTTTGAATTACGGTTTTCTCTGGGTATATGCCCAGTAGTGGGATTGCAGGGTCATATGGTAATTCTATTTTTAGTTTTTTAAGGAACCTCCATATTGTTCTCCATAGTGGCTGTATCAATTTACATTCCCACCAACAGTGCAAGAGGGTTCCCTTTTCTCCACACCCTCTCCAGCATTTGTTGTTTGTAGATTTTCTGATGATGCCCATTCTAACAGGAGTGAGGTGATACCTCATTGTAGTTTTGATTTGCATTTCTCTAATAATTAGTGATGTTGAGCAGCTTTTCATGTGCTTCGTGGCCGTCTGTATGTCTTCTTTGGAGAAATGTCTATTTAGGTCTTCTGCCCATTTTTGGATTGGGGTGTTTGCTTCTTTAATATTGAGCTGAATGAGCTGTTTATATATTTTGGAGATTAATCCTTTGTCCGTTGATTCGTTTGCAAATATTTTCTCCCATTCTGAGGGTTGTCTTTTCGTCTTGTTTATGGTTTCCTTTGCCGTGCAAAAGCTTTGAAGTTTCATTAGGTCCCATTTGTTTATTTTTGTTTTTATTTCCATTACTCTAGGAGGTGGATCAAAAAAGATCTTGCTGTGATTTATGTCAAAGAGTGTGCTTCCTATGTTTTCCTCTAAGAGTTTTATAGTGTCCAGTCTTATATTTAGGTCTCTAATCCATTTTGAGTTTATTTTTGTGTATGGTGTTAGGGAGTATTCTAATTTCATTCTTTTACATGTAGCTGTCCGGTTTTCCCAGCACCACTTATTGAAGAGACTGTCTTTTCTCCATTGTATATCTTTGCCTCCTTTGTCATAGATTAGTTGACCGTAGGTGCGTGGGTTAATCTCTGGGCTTTCTATCTTGTTCCATTGATCTATGTTTCTGTTTTGGTGCCAGTACCATATTGTCTTGATTACTGTAGCTTTGTAGTATAGTCTGAAGTCAGGGAGTCTGATTCCTCCAGCTCCGTTTTTTTGCCTCAAGACTGCTTTGGCTATTCGGGGTCTTTTGTGTCTCCATACAAATTTTAAGATGATTTGTTCTAGCTCCGTAAAAAATGCCATTGGTAATTTGATAGGGATTGCATTGAATCTGTAGATTGCTTTGGGTAGTATACTCATTTTCACAATGTTGATTCTTCCAATCCAAGAACATGGTATATCTCTCCATCTGTTGGTATCATCTTTAATTTCTTTCATCAGTGTCTTATAGTTTTCTGCATACAGGTCTTTTGTCTCCCTAGGTAGGTTTATTCCTAGGTATTTTATTCTTTTTGTTGCAATGGTAAATGGGAGTGTTTCCATAATTTCTCTTTCAGATTTTTCATCATTAGTATATAGGAATGCAAGAGATTTCTGTGCATTAATTTTGTATCCTGCAACGTTACCATATTCATTAATTAGCTCTAGTAGTTTTCTGGTGGCACTTTTAGGATTCTCTATGTATAGTATCATGTCATCCGCAAACAGTGACAGTTTTACTTCTTCTTTTCCAATTTGTATTCCTTTTATTTCTTTTTCTTCTCTGATTGCCGTGGCTAGGACTTCCAGAACTATGTTGAATAATAGTGGTGAGAGTGGACATCCTTGTCTCGTTCCTGATCTTAGAGGAAATGCTTTCAGTTTTTCACCATTGAGAATGATGTTTGCTGTGGGTTTGTCATATATGGCCTTTATTATGTTGAGGTAGGTTCCCTCTATGCCCACTTTCTGGAGAGTTTTTATCAGAAATGGGTGTTGAATTTTGTCAAAAGCATTTTCTGCATCTATGGAGATGATCATATGGTTTTTATTCTTCAATTTGTTAATATGGTGTATCACATTGATTGATTTGCGTATATTGAAGAATCCTTGCATCCCTGGGATAAATCCCACTTGATCGTGGTGTATGATCCTTTTAATGTGTTGTTGGATTCTGTTTGCTAGTATTTTGTTGAGGATTTTTGCATCTATATTCATCAGTGATATTGGTCTGTAATTTTCTTTTTTTGTAGTGTCTTTGTCTGGTTTTGGTATCAGGGTGATGGTGGCCTCATAGAATGAGTTTGGGAGTGTTCCTTCCTCTGCAAGTTTTTTGGAAGAGTTTGAGAAGGATAGGTGTTAGCTCTTCTCTAAATGTTTGATAGAATTCACCTGTGAAGCCATCTGGTCCTGGACTTTTGTTTGTTGGAAGATTTTTAATCACAGTTTCAATTTCATTACTTGTGATTGGTCTGTTCATATTGTCTGTTTCTTCCTAGTTCAGTCTTGGAAGGTTATACAGTAGACTTTTAACTTCAGAATAATTTTAGGTTTATAGATAGCACAGAGATAGGCTTTCAAAGATCGTAGAGAGGTAGATTTTCAGAGACAGTACAGAGAATTCCTATGTACCCCTCACCCGGTTTCAGTAAGATATTGTTATTATCTTACATTATCATGATACAGTTGTCACAAATAAGGAACCAAACTTGGTAGATATTATTAATGAAACTCCAGCCTTTATTCACATTTCACCGGGCTTCCCTTAACGTCCATGGTCTGTTCTGGGTTCCAGTCTAGGAAACCACACTGCATTTAGTCAGCATGTCTCCTGAGCCTCCTCTGGTCTGTGACAGTTTCTGACTTTCTTGTTTTTCAGGTCCTTGGCAGTTTGAGGAGTACTAGTCAGGTATTTTGTAGACGGTCCCTTGTGTTGGCTTTGTCTGATGTTATTTTCTCATAGTTAAACTGTTTGTTTGGTGTTTTGTTTTGGGGAGGACAACAGAGGTATAGTGTCATTCTTATCACATCAGGTCAAGGGGACATGTCACATGCTATCAACATGACTTATCACATGATATCAACCTTCATCATTTGTCTCAGGTAGTATTTGCCAGGATTCTCCACTGTACTTCTTTTCCCCACTTGCTTTTCTCTACTCGTTGGAAGCAAGTCACTAAGTGCAGCCCACACTCAACCTCCTTGATGGGGGAGTATCTACATAAATTATTTGGGATTCTTCTGTGTGGGAGATATCTCTCTTCTTCCCCATTTATTTATTTAGTCAGTCATTTATATCAGTATGGATTCGTGCATATTTATTTTATACATTGAGTTGTAATCCAGTACTAAATTATTTTGTTGCTCAAATTCTTCTAGCTGTGGCCATAGGGAGCTCTTTCAGGTTGGCTCCTGTGTCCCTTTTACATAATCCCATCTTTTTTTTTGTTTTTTTTTTTTGGGCACTTCCTGACTTTCTGGCACTACAAGATGCTCCAGGCTTATCCTATGTAATCCCCATCCCAGCCCTGGAATCAGCCAGTTCTTCAAGGAGCCCTGGTTCCTTTTATTGGACAGTGGTATTAGAAGCTAATAGGTGGCCCTAGGAGTGCTCATTGCTACTGGGGTGTCACTGCTTCCAGCCCTTCCCAGCTGAGAGAGCAAGAAGATATATGCACGTAGACTAACTCATGTGTATATGTATATCTATAAATATTTCTATATGTATCCTTCTGTATCTAAATTAAGCTAAACATGAAGTCATACTGATGTTCTTGAACTCAAATCCATTACTACCTGGATCACTCTAGTCTTCTTTTGCTTGTCCGTAATCTCCCACTCCAGTAGTGAAAAATCTGGCTCCCACCATCTGCCATCCATTTACTTAATTGTTCAATTCCAAAATCTGTCTGCCTATCTATATATCTATCTATGATGGCTTCAAAATTGTTAACCTCTTCCCCGATGGGAGAACTTTATCAGTTCGAGTACTGTGCTTATGTAAACTTCCTTTTACCTAATTTAGTCCTGCAACCTCTACTCATTTCCAAAGTTACTTAGGTCGGCACCTTTTTCCTACCACCTCCGTACTGAAGTTATTTCATACATTCGTAGTAAAGTTAGGTTCTTTTGTCTCTGTTCCATCCTGGGATGGCCTGACCACCTAAGTCTTTTTTTTTTTTTTCTACTTTCTTGCACTAAGATTCACTCTTTGTACTATAAAGTTTATGGGTCCGACAAATTCATGTCATCATGTGTCTACCACTACTGTACCATACAGATTAGTTATATGACCCTAAAAAGTGCTCTGTGCTTCCAACTAGTCAAACACTGCCCCCCCTGCCCCCTCTTCAAAACCCTGCAATCGCCGATCTGTTTTCTGTCCTTAGAGTTTTTCCTCTTCTACAATGTCAAGTATATCTATATAACCTTTCAGACTAGTTTTTCTTTTTCTTTTGCAAAATACATTTAAGATTCATGTCGTGTATGTAATAACTTGTTCCTTTTTAATCACTTAATAATCCATTTTATGCACGTATCACAGTTTATCCATTTACTACTGAAGGGCATCTTGATTATTTCTAGTTTTGTGCATTTTTTAATGAATAAAGCAGCTACAAACAGTTGCATGTATCTTAGTTCAGGCCACTCTAACAAAGCATCATAGGTGGGGTCTATAGACAATGAAAATTTATTTCTTACGGTCTGGGGGCTGGAAGTCTGAGACCAGGGAGCCAGCACAGTCGAGTTCTGATGAGGGCCCTCCTCCAGGTTTGCTGACTTCTCGGTATCCTCACGTGATGGAGAACAGAGAAGGGACGCAAGCTCTCTTGTGACTCTTATAAGGGAACTAATCTTCTTCATGAGATTACCCACGTGACCTCATCCAATCCTAATCACCTCCCAAAGCCCCCAGCTCCTAATACTAACCACATTGGCAGGGTAGGGTTTCAACATATGAATTGTGAGGGGACACAAAAGAAACTGCTCAACTGTCTTCCAAAGGACTGTACCATTTTGAATTTCCACTAGGAATGAGTGAGAGTTTCTGTTGCTCTGCATCCTCATCAGCATTTGGTGGTATTAGGTTTTTTGGGATGTTAGCCATTGTACTAGATATATATAAAATAGCATCCACAGAGGTTCTAATCATTTTTGTAGCCTCAGTGGCTAGCATTGGCATGCCAATATTGGAATGAATCAATGAATAATTAAATAGAACAAGAAAATGTGATTTTAAAATTTATCTTAGAGGTTCCTCTGTTATTGAAGGGGGTGCATTTGGGTAGGGATTACATTTGGAAAGAGATTGTAAGCTCAAATGCCTATAAAGTGAAATAGACTGAGTGTAAGGACAATAGGGAGTGGTGAGAACTGTGACAACATGGAAACACCAAGAGAATCAGTGACCCTAGTATTGCCAGATTTTCCACATTTTTAAGTTGCACCATAAAATCATTAGAAATCCTCCAATTTGTAAATTTTAGTAATCAACTAAAAATTTTAAAACACTTTGTGGCATAGATAATACATGTTTGTAGGACAGATTTGAACAGCGAACCACCAGTTTTTAACCTATGTGCTCTGTCTCTGGGGGTGTGGCATCATGGCAGTATGTCCTTAAATGGCCTAAGATTTTCGTCATTATTTGATTATTATTTATCATTTGAGGTTATTTTGATTATTTGAGGTAATCAAAATGAGTTTAGAATGTAGGGGATACAACAGAAAAGGAGAAGAAAATCAATGTGAAGATTTCAGTATCAGAAGGGAAGCTGGAAAATGTGACTTGATGCCCAGTTTAGAAGCTTACGTTAGGGAACAGTATTCAGTGGTTAATTATTTGAACTTTTGTTAGTGTGAGAACTCCGAGTTAGGAAGTCACTTGGATTGATCAGTTTCATCTTGGAATGTGGAGCTTTCATTTAAGCTACTGCCTTCCAGAGCTTTGAGAATCTTTCTCTCTCCATAGTGGGGTTTTGTCAGGGAAAAGAATCAGACAGCCCACCAAAGTGGGGCTAGCCATTTCACTGACCTATTTTGTCTATTGTTTTCCTACACTTTTCTCCCCCCAATGACGTATAAAATGTGAACACATTTTATAATTTATGGGGACAGAAGAAGTTATATGTCACAGGCAACTATCTAGTAAATATTTATGAACTTTCTGCTTCTTAATATGAGGGTGTGAAAATAACTTAGCTCCTGATGGCACATAAGTCATTACTGTTAAGTCTGGAGAAGACAAGAAACCCATAGTTCTGAATAAGGTCTCTGTTTCTGTACAGAAATGTTCCTGTGGAATTCTCTCCTTTTTGACATGCTGATATCCTTCTGTTTCATTACTGTTCTAAGAAACCCCGAAGCTGTGTTTCAACAGAATCTATGCATTCTCTAATCAGAGACAACATGACACATGGTAAAATAGTTTCTGCGTCCTGCCTGGAATGGACAACAAGCAAGAAAAACACCCCCTCTCTAATTTTAATTAGAATTAGAAGGTTCCCCAGACCTTGCTCAGTTAGTGAGAGTGCCCTGAAGGGGCCGCGTTCGGACCTGGTTAATCTTGCTTAGTTCAGTAGCCACAGCTTGTTCCTCTGGTTCTGCACTGTCATCTGGAGAACATGTCCCCTTAATCATTAAGGAAACGGAATGTCTGAGCACGGATGCATCGCCACTTCTGCAAAACGACTTAAAGCGCAAGAAACCCTATTGATGTTTGTGGTCAGTACTGTTTTCTCGACAGCCAAAGAAGAGAACATTATATGGAAAAATCCCATTTATTAGCTGTGTGATAATGGCCTTTGACCTTTCAGAGCCTCAGCTTTGCTATCAGGAGTTTGGCAGTTAGGATTTAATGATATCATGTCTGTGAAAACTCTCAAAATGCAAAGAGGGATACAAATCCAAAACAGGATGGTTACTTATGATTCTTCTCTACAGAAAATAATCTCTAGTCACGGCAATAGCTTTAAATGGAAAATCTGCATTCTGTTTATTTCAAGAAATAATATTTTGATCTCATTCCAGCTCAATGCCATAAACAAGTGGAGATGTTCAAAATCTCACTTTGAACAGAAATCCATGCTTATCTACTGGTTCTCCACCCCAGATTAGTTCATACCGAAGCCCTCACAGCAACTGCGGTGCAGCCCTTGGTTCTGGTGTGGCCCGAGGGGTCGCACGTGAGTGGGCACATCTGGGCTCTCCCAACCTGCCGCACCTCAACATGAAAGCTGTGCCTTCCTACAGTTTATCGACTGTGAATATCACTCACATCGTATTTTTTTTTTAAAGAGAGAGTTTTGCTATTTAAAGAGTTATGCTGAGAAACCACCATTCTAAACTATACATGGAAATGCAACAACCAACATCCAGACTGTGGGAAACTTTATGGAATAAATGATCTGGTGTTTTCGACAAATATATTCCAAGGGGATATGTCCATATAGTCTACCTTCTCTTCAGTATTTCTTTTCTCTCTCTTCTTGCAAGCATGGATTATTTCCTCTCAGTCAGATCTTTGCCATCAACATACAGACATGTTACTATTTTCCCCATCTTAAAAAAGAATTTCCCCTGGCCTGACAGTGGCCACCAATGGCCTCCCTTCTTTGCAGCCAAACCCTTGGAAATATGTCTATAATTGCCTCCAATCTCTCTCCTCTCATTCTCTCTAGAAAACAATCCAAACAGGTTTTTGTCTCTACTGAACTGATCTTATGAATGTCTCCACGGATCTTGGTGACATTCCTAAATCCAACGGTCCATCTCTGGTCTCATCGTACTTCACCTTTTCATAGATAGGTCACCGTTTTTACCTGGCTTCCAGGACATGCGCTCACGGATTTCCCCCCTATTATTCTGACTGTTTTCTTATGCTTTTAAGTTTTCCCCTGGCTTCTCTTGCTGACCTCTGAATGTACACTGTCCCAAAGCTCAGTTCTTAGAACCTTCTCGTTTCTCTCCACACTGCTTGCCTCCTGGATGCCTCCACATTTGTGTCAGCAAATGCCACCCCTGCGCTGAGCACTCTTGAATGCTTATCTCTAGCCCTGCTGCGTCCCATAGCCTGCAGTCCCTTCTCTATAACTGCACACTTTCCATCTCACTTGGATGTGTAAGAGATTTCTCAGACTTAACATGTTCTGAACTTACCTCCCAATATTTCCCAACCTGCCCTTCAATAAGAGGTTCTTCCTCCCGTTAATGGCAATGCCAGTCCTTCAGTCTTCAGACGAAACATTCTAGTGTTATTCTGGTTAGAGAAAACATTATTCAGACACTTGCTAAAGTTGATAAGACAGACTTTATTGGGGGGGGGACTATTGTAATGGGATTTGCAGTAGAGGAGAGAGAGATTGTGCTCAACTCTGAATACAACAAGGAAAAGTGGGAATTTATAGCCAAAGGGCAGAGTGGAGGTGTGTGGGGGGTGGTCAGTGGATGGAAAGTTCTAAGAGGAAACATCAAGGCTAGGGGGATTCATGCTAGATCAACTCAACAGTATTCTTGCTGAAGGTAGGTGAGGGTGATAAGTCTTAGTTCAGGCTGCTATCACAAAACACCATAGATCGGGTGGCTGATAAACAACAGAAATGTATTCCCCACAGTTCTGGAGGCTGGAGGTCCAAGATGAGGGTGCTGGCACGGTTGAGCTCTGGTGAGAGCTCGCTTGTGGATTGCAGACTGCCAGCTTCTCCTCGTATCCTCACGTGGTGGAGGGAGCCGACAGAGAGGAAGCAAGCTCGCTCCCGACTCTTTTAAGGGCACTAACGCCATTCATGAGGGTTCTACCCTCATGTCTTAATTATGTACCACCACATTAGGGATTAGATTTCAACACATGCATTTTGGGGGAGGGACAGTCATTCAGTCCATACAGATATCAAAGGTGGGAGATTTTCACTAAACCAACCTAGCAGAATTCTTGCTAAAACTGGGCTAAATGGGCCAAGGACAGAGACGAAGACCGGGGTCTGAAGGCTCAGGGGAACCTGACTAGTTAGGTCACAGGAAGTCTTTGTCTTCCTCTCTTTTGCTCCTACTACAATCTGGTTTCCCAGCAAACTTTATTTTTGGCCCTTACCTCTAAAATATAGCCAGAATTTGACTACTGTTCACCACCTTGGCCACTCCTCTGGTCCAAGCCACCATTATATTTCACCTGATTTTTTCAGTAGCTTCCTGTTTCTCGCTTTGCTTCCCTTCATTAGATTTTCAGCACTGCAGCCAGAGTGACCTTGCTTAAGCCCAAGTCAGAGGGTTTCTCTCCTCTGATCAGGACCCTCCGATGGCTCCAAACTCACTTAATGCAAAAGCCCAGGTCCTCACTCTGACCCACGTGGCCATTTGTGACCTGGCCCCAATCACCTTCCTGACCTCACCTCTCACTGCCCTCTTTCTTTGTCACTGGTCTCCTTGCTGGACTGTAAATACCCACAGGCCATCTTTATTATCTTTCTACTCCCACTCAAATGTACATTCCATGAGATGATTGTCCGTGTCATGCTTTGAAGAATCCCTGCTTCCAGGACAGTGCCTCATACAGAGTAAGCAGGCATTGAATATATCTTGAATAAAAAAATAAATTAATTTTTGGAAAGCATTGGAAAATATGCTTAAAGGTGCATGTTAAAAATTTTAAGGTAACTATTTAAAGAGAAAGTAATAGATTTAATTTCCAAGTAATTAGAGGAGAAAAATAGAATACGGAAATTTTTACCAGTAAGAGACAGGGGAAAGAAAAAAGTTAAAAAGGCACACATTAAACAGAAAACCAAAACAGGATAGCAGAAAGTAAAAGCATGTCAGGAATAACAATCTGTGTGAACGACACAGACTCTCAGAATTGAATTTAAAAATCCCATTATGAGCTGTTTAAAAGAGACAAATATAAAACCAAATGGTGCAGGAAGTTTGAAAGTAAAGGGAAGGAAAATTATATGCCAGGCAAATGTTAATAAAAAGAAAACAGGAGTAACAATGTTAAAATGACAAAATATAACTCAAGGGTAAAAGCATTGAGAAGGAAAAAGAAAAGATGAATTATATTAATAAAACACCTACCAAGAAAATAGAAGAATCATAAAGCAATTTATAATTTTCATCATAGTTTTGAAATATAAATAAAGCAAAGGAATAAACTGAAAATCTACATTCATAGTGAGAGATTTTAACACCCCTTTCTCAGAACCTGGCAGATCAAGTAGACAAAAATTGAGGGCACAAGAGTATTTAAATACCCCATTATAGGTTTTCTTGGGTACTGGGTAAAAATTGTGCTCCAAATATATATCTAGAGAATCATAAGGACTTAAAAAACAAGGAGACACACATGGGCATGATAAAAATAATCATATGTTTTATATATACTGTCTAAACACAAAGATTCAGTTGGGAATCCCAATCCATTTTCTAACCTTTCAGTGCATCTGCATCTTGACAGAACAGGGATTCTCAAAGTAAGAGCCTTGGATCAACAGCATCAGCATCAAGTAGGAATTTGTGAGAAATGCAGATCCCTGGGCACAGCCCCAGACCTTGCAAGTCAGCACCTCTGAAGATGGGCCCAAACTTAACACACCGTCTGGGGGCTTCTGATGCCAACTCAAGTGTGAGACCCACTGGCGCACATCTAACCTCAGAAGCCTACCTTCCTTGGTTTGGATGTCCTCAAGGCAATAGAAAAATAAATGGTTACACATCGTTCACATTTCTATTCCATTATCTCAGTGACGGTCTGTTTCACAATAAAGCTCTAGTCTAAGACTCCAGGTCTTAGATCATTCTCACACAGTTTCCTGGGTAATTATGGCCTGAATCTTTATAATGGAATTTTATTTAAGTAAAAAGCAAAAATAAGTAGCTCTCATGCTGTGAATATTAAAAGTGTAAAAATTTTTAAAAGAAGAGCTAGATGGCGTAAAATCAATCTGTTATGACACTTTGTCGTGCCTGAATTTTATGTGTGGATTATGGGCAAAATTTTCACCTGTATCCACCTCTGGCTTTCCAGTGCTGTGTCCAGGAGGGAAGACACCAAGGATCAGGCAAAACTGCCAATAGAGAGAAATTAATTCCCCTGGCCCCCTTCTCTTCTCCATTCCTGAGGCAACCTTTCTCTGCTTCTATTCAAGCATATTCTGCCCAAGTAAAATGGCTAAAACTGCTCCCTGGGCAGCAGTAAGCAGGGCATGTTCTTTGGGGAATATTTGTTTAAAAAAAAGAGAACAGTATAATTTATGCAAATTTTAATTTGCATCTGGCTATGGACCAATTGTGTCCCCCAACCCAACTCTTATTTTGAAGTCCTAACCCCATGTGTGTTGGCATTTGGAGGTGGGGCCTTTGGGAGGTCATTAGGTTTAGATGAGGTCATGAGGCTGGGGCCCTCATGATGGGATTAGTGCCCTTATAAGAAGAGACACCGGAGAGCTTTCTCTCTCTCTCTGCCATATGAGGACATGGCAAGAAGATGACCATCTGTAAGAGAGTAAGAGAGCTCTCATCAGAAACCAACCATACTGGCACCTTGATCTTGGACTTCCAGCCTCTAGCACTGTGAGAAAATAAACTTCTGTTGTTTGAACCACTGTATGGCAGCCTGAGCTGACTGAGACAGATTCATCTATAAAATTATTCAAAGATGCATATCAAACAAATCACATTGGAAGCCTGTCGGGGGAGAAAAATAGGAATGAGGGTTGGGGATCAAACAGGAAAAAACAAGTTATTTCCTACATGAAATAACTATTATAATATGCCCTCAACACAGAGGTATGATTAATTAAAATCTATGTACTGAAGATCCTAAAGGAAAAAAAAAGTTAGTTAATGGATGACCTCCTCCTCTGCTCCTCTGGTCCTTCAGAGACCCCACCTGAGGCTTAGAATCCTGATTTCACTGATGGGCTATTACCCTTCCTGCCTGGAGGAAGCTGACCCAGTCCCCCTATGAGCCTCAATTCTCCCTATTTCTCTGTGCTTCTGTTCACCGGTGCCAAATAGAAATGCCGAGGCAGAGTTTTTGGTGAAGTAGAAAAGAATAGCTTTATTGTTTTGCCAGGCAAAGGGGGCCACAGCGGGTTAATGCCCTCAAAACTGTGTCCTGCCGTGGAGGGGGTAGTGACAAGTCTTATAGTGTTCAAGGAGCAGGGCGTGATCAGCTCGTGGACATTCTTCTGATTGGTTGGTGGTGAGGTAATTGGGAGTCAGCATCATCAACCTTCTGGTTGCAACTGGTCTGTGGTCTACATGCTTGTCGGCAGCATACAGTTAACTTGTTCCACCTGCTGGGGGTTTCAGTATCTGCAAAACAGCTCAAAGGCCGTGGCTCAGAATATTATCTATAGTCCTTGAGGAAGGACTAAAAGTCCCTGATTTTGTTTAATGGCTAAAGTATCATTATTTTGTCTTGCTTGACAGTTTTCCTTTCTCTCTGCATTTTCTCACTTCTCCGATTAAATTTATTCTTTGATTAAAGTTTTTCTACAGACAAAAGGCAGGCGGTGGGGGTCTATTCTGGGAAGGCCTCATAGGGTTCTGCTCGGTTACACTTCTACTGGAGAATGTTTTAAAGGGCCAGGTAGGAGATAACTTTTCATCTGTGGATAGACTTTAATCAGAATGATCTATTTAAGCTCTCAGATGATACAAGCTAATGCATAGTCACCATTGTTATTACCAGACACTGTCTCTTGGAAATCATTCATACTGTTGAATGCTTTTCTCATTGAGGGCCTTGCATTTTCAGACATGCAATGCTTCCTGTTCTCTTGTCCTTTTACACCCACCTATCATGATTGAGTGGACTCTAGAAATTGATTTATTCATCAGTTTTGATGGTGGTTCTTGGTGAGCTTAAAGTTCTTATTGCCCATTACAAAAAGGTATTTAAGCACTCAAGTGTGTAGGGAACTTTCATGGGCTGGAGAGTTTGAAAGATGAAATTGGGTTACTTGTTATTAAAAGCCTAGGTCCAACAGCTGATGAAGTGTGGGACAGGAAGTTTCTTTTAGAAATAACTCTAGCTTTTTAGAATGGAACATATACAGGCATACCTCATTTTATTAAACTTTATTTTATTGCACTTTGAAGATGCTATGTTTTCTACAAATTGAAGGTTTTTGGCAACCCTGTGTCAAGCAAGTCTATTGGCACCATTTTTCCAACAGCATTTGCTCACTTTGTGTTACTCTGTCACATTTTGGTAATTTCCTGCAATTTTTCAAACGTTTTCATTATTATATTTGTTTTGGTGATCTGTGATCAGTGATTTTTGATGTTACTACTATGACTCACTGAAGGCTCAGATTATGACTAACATTTTTTAGCAATAAAGTATTTTTTAGTTAAGATATGTACTTTTTTTAAGACATAATGCTATTGTGCATTTAATAGACTACAGTATAGTGTAAACATAACTTTTATATGCACTGGGAAACCAAAATATTCGTGTAATTTGCTTTATTGCACTATTTATTTTATTGCAGCTGTCTGGAACCAAACCTGCAGTATCTCCGAGGTAGGCCTGTATAAATTTGGAGGCTAATTATAGGTTGACTTAAGCTATGGGCCTGATATGATTTTAGGCTTGAAAACAAAAATATAGCTCAGGGTTTGGGGAAGGCGGCCATGAATTTGAATCTTAGCTAAGCTGCTTACTAGCTGTTTTACCACGGACTTGGTACTTAGTCATTTTCAAATTCACTTTTCTCATCTAAAAAACAGGGATAATTCTATCCATTTTACAGATTTGTTGCAAGAATTAAATGGGATACCCATACATAAAGAAACTAGCAGTGTGTTAGGTACAGAGTAGGTGTTAGTGCAAGTCGGTTTCTTTCCTCTTTAGTGGAGCGAAATGAGACTTTTACTAGACAGTGAGCATGGGATCCACATCACCTTACCTGCTTTTTCACAATGTGATAGTATTGCTTACAAGGAAAAGTGTGGTAGAAATGATACAATCTTTGAGGGTTGATTAATTTTATGGGAACCTAGCTAGCCTGAGAACTGTTTTCAATGGTTCTTAAAGCTGTGGACCAGGCTCTTTTTTATCTAACTCATTTATGCAGATGGGTGAGGAATAAGATGCTCTCCCCTTCTCCTCTCCCTTCTCGGCCCCCCTCCACTCCCCTCTGTCACAGCACACACTCGTCCTGCTGTGCAGCACTTGGGATCTGTGCTATCGTGTCTGTTAGAAGGAAGCCAGACTCAGCGTCTCTCATTACTCTATGGTGAGACTCTGGGTGAGTACCTTAACATCCTTTAAAAATGAAGAGTTTGGCTATTCCTTGGTGGTCCAATGGTTAAGACTCCGTGCTTCTATTGCAGGGGGCACAGGTTCGATCCTTGGTCAGGAAACTAAGATCCTGCAAGCCACATGGCATGGCCAAAAAAAAAAAAAAGTTTATCTTAGATAACTCTTAGGTCCCATCTCACTCTAGCATTTTCCAATTCTGCATTTAAAGAGTAATACCCTCTATTAATCCCACACCTAAAGATCATTCTTTGATCATGGAAAATTAATGTGCTACTTAGCTTTGCTGCCCAAGTGTCCTCAGTGGACCAGCTGTATCACCGTCACCTAGGAGACAGTTAGAAATACCGAACCTCAGGCCTCACCCAAGCCTCCAGAATCAGAATTTTAACAGGGTTCCCAGGTGATGTGCATCCCTTTAAAGTTCGAGAAGCACAGCTTTAGGGAACCACAACTCACTTTTGCTTGTTCCTGTGAAATTCACTGCCTTCATCTTCAAAGCATGTCTCCGGAAACCGCATCAAATCCCAGAAAATTCCCACGAGGACACTCACACTTTGGCCATGTTTATAAAGGGAAAATGAGTCGGAGAAAAAGAGGGCTTGATGAAGGACTGGGAATGATGACTGTCGTAGGGAATGCGACCGTAATCACGCAGAGGCAGCTGTCGCCGTTTCCTGGCTTGTTCTATGACCGTAATCACGCAGAGGTAGCTGTTGCCGTTTCCCGGCTTGTTGTTTGTGGTGTTGGGATTCCCCGCGGAGCCAGAACAGCCTTTTGATACCTGAGCTAGTTAAACAGTTAGGATACAGGATGTCATTTGCACAAGGTGATGCCCTTTGGAAGCTGTCTAAGTTTCTTTGAAAGGGAAGAGACTGATTTGTACACTGGTATTTTTAAGCCTTGATTAATGTCATTCTATTTATTTTGGCCACCCCGATCTTTAATTATAAAATTATGCAGTTTGGAAGGAGACTATTGCCCCCCGCCCTACCTGTGCCAGGGTTAACTGAACACATTTCTCACTGGTTTCTTGACATGGTGTGGGCTTCAAAGTGAAAAACAAACTGCCTTGCTCCCCACAATTGATCCTCCCTTCTGTAGTTGGCAGTCATGCTTTTTTTGAGCACAAATGCTGATTGCTGCTGCTGTGGCCGCCTGCCTATGTACCCCTTTTCAAATGGGCTGCTGAGGAGACTAACTTCATTTGGCTGCTAGGGGAGTGGATGAACTTGAGCTGCTCTCAAGCCATTGGTTCTGAATTTCTGTTTTTGCTGGAATGTGAATTCTCCCTCTATAAAGGGAATTACAGGTGGGCAATAAGAAGTATGTCCACCTAACTCACCAAGAAATGCACGGGAAAAATGTCAGCCTATGCACAGGAAATGCTATGATGCTATTTTCTCTTAAAGTCCTTCCCCTTATTCTTCGTGTCCTTTGTAGCTTTGCAAGCTTCCTTGTCATCAGCTGGAGCCTCTTACGACTCACAGTTTTAAAAAGGAGTTGGCCCTGTTCCATCTTGCTTCCATCCTTGATTCCTAAGGAAACCAGAACAAGCTCTTGGGTAGAAGTGCTAGGAAGTAAAACTTGGACAAAGTTGCTTTCAAATGCTTTTGGAACCAGATGGTAGTTTTAAATGAAACATTTCCTAGACATGATGATGTCAGATTTTTGGTTTTTTAAAAAATTACTGTATTTCAAACTTCAGTTTCCTCAGAAGGCCAACTCTGTAATCTTTATTGTATAGATAGTTTTGGTTTTCCGTTCTTAAATTTTCTAAATAAAATTCCAACATGCTTTTTTTTTAAAATTAATTAATTAATTAATTTATGGCTGTGTTGGGTCTTCGTTTCTGTGCAAGGGCTTTCTCTAGTTGCGGTGAGCGGGGGCCACTCTTCATTGCGGTGCGCGGGCCTCTCACTGTCGCGGCCTCTCTTGTTGTGGAGCACAGGCTCCAGACGCACAGGCTCAGTAGTTGTGGCTCACAGGCCTAGTTGCTCCGCGGCATGTGGGATCTTCCCAGACCAGGGCTCAAACCCGTGTCCCCTGCATCGGCAGGCAGATTCTCAACCACTGCGCCACCAGGGAAGCCCCCAACATGCTTTTTAACACCTTGTCTCTGGTGAAAATTAAAATGTTGCTTAAAATCACACCATGGCAATTTTGTGCAGAATATGAAGCTTTCACATGACTTGACACTATTCTAAATCATTCATATTGAGAAAGTGTAAAAAATGACTCGGATTTAGTATCTTAGGGAATAAAATGCTTTTTTTCACTCTTATCGAAAGAATTCTAATGTAGTTTGAATATCTTGGGAGATGAGTTAATTCTGTGATGATGGACATGTTCTATATCTATGCTGTCCAATATGGCAGCCACTGGCTGCATGTGGTCATTGGGCACTTGAAATGTGGCATGTGCAACCAGGGAAAGGAGTTTTAAATTTTATTAATTTAAATGTAAATAGCCACATGTGGTTAGTGGCTACAGTATTGGTTTAGACCAAGGGTTGATAAATTATAGCCCCTGGGCCAAATCCAGCCTGCTGCCTGTTTTTGTAAAGAAAGTTTTTTTGGAATATAACTACACCCATTTGTAAAATTTCAGAAAGAGAGTGAAAAGTAAAGAGTGAAAGTATTTTTCCATGCATCAATAAGCTCCATTACAGAGCAAATAATATCATTCCGTATGTGGTGTCCTACAGATTTCATGTTATCTCCTTTAAACACTTTATCTTAACATTTAAAGACCTCAAACATTAATCTGTCCCATGGCCAAGGTAAAATATCACTTCAATGATCATTTCCTCTTTTAATTTTCATACTCTTTAAGTTTGTAATATTTGTGTACAAGTGTAGTAATGGAAATTTCAAGCATTTAGCTATGTTTGAAATCTCAAGTAAAGTTTTATATACGTATATATGTCTACTCCAAATTTCAAACATAAGACTTTTGATAATATTTCTTATTAGTAAGAGTTAAATGTGAGAGAAAATTTATTTATTTTTTAATTAGAAAAAAAAGTTTTTAATTATCTGGCCCTATGTTCATCACAGCATTACTTATAATAGCCGAGATATGGAAACAACCTAAGTGCCCATCAAGGGGTAAATGGATAAATAAAATGTGGTATATACAATGGAATACTACTCAGCCATAAAAAAGATGAAATCTTGCCATTTGTGACAACATGGATGGACCTTTAGGGTATTATGCTAGGTGAAATGAGTCAGTTGGAGAAAGAGAAAATTTAAACTTATTATTTACTGCTGCAGATCTAAGAACAAGCAAAGAAAGAAAATGGGAATGTGTGAGAACCTTAGAAAAATCACACAGGGTTATTTTCCAAATACTGGGAACTGGGTGTACTATATAATAAAGACATTGATTCAACCAAATTCTTTGGGCACTGACTCAGTGATGACTAATAGGGCTGTAATATAAAGGGAAGATATGGTAGTAACTTGGTTTATGGTCTCTCTGGGTAAAATGCAAGACAGTGTGTAATTAGAACTCAGTCAATGTCAAGGAACATCTATCTTGTTGCTCATTTTAACCTGTGCTCTGGCACATAAATCTCAACTAGACACTTTGATGTGAAGCTCAAGAACAATAAATGAGTCCCGCCTCCCTGGAGTCAACTTCCATTTGGTACGTGGGAAAGATGAAATACCTGGTGATCACAGTGGAGGATAATGTGCAAGGGAAAGGAAGCAGTGTGAAAGGCTGAAAGGTAGAAACGCAGGGAGGAGGGTCAAATGACAGTTATAAAGTAAACATATACAGACCGTACATTGATGGGAATACTGCAGATTTCTGTTTTCCCCCATAGTCATCCTTTGCCAAGAATGCACCATATTGACTTAAACTATATTGGAAGAAGAAACCTCTGAGGTTGTATGAAATGCAACCCATTTGGGAGAGGCTAAGGAACCCGATTATGTCCAGTGAAGAGAGATGGGAAAAGTTGAAGGAGGCAATTAGCAGCCTATATATGCTTAGTGAGCTGTTTTAAAGGGTACAGGTGACAATTAGCCTGGTACTTATCTTGTGCCAGAAGGAAGGCATTTCAGCTAATACCACAGTTGGTTTGTGCAGACTGCTATAAATAACACCTTCCTTTGGCTGGAAATGACTCAGCAATGTTCTTCCCCAACCCCACTGTGTCATTAAGAGGTTGTGAAAGAAACTTATTCCAGGCTCCCTGGGGACAAGGTGAGCAGGTAATGAGGGAAGAGGATGCCTTTCCTTGGGAGCAGGAGGGCCCCATGAGCAAGATGTGGGCTGGCAATGTGAAGACAGCAGTGTCCCGTGTTTCTGCCTTGGATGGCTCTGCGTGTTTTCAGGAAAGAACCAGAGAACCTTGTTGGAAGGCCTAGGCCCTGGTCATGTGACCTTGAGGAAGCTATGCAACCTCTTTTTGGATCAGTTTCCTCTCATTTCTCTGCCCCACACACTTCACATCAATAAGAGGAATGATAACAAAGAATGCTTCGGGAGTGTAATTTATAAAAATACTGAATCGCTATGTTATATACCTGAAACTAACATAATATTGTCAATTGGCTATATTACAATAAAAAAATTAAAAAAGGAATGCTTTGAGAAAAGTAAAAACAACCACCACCACAACAAAAACAACAACAACAAACTTATACATAGTTAAGAAATAACTATTACCCTAGAGTGAAGTCCAAAGGTGAAGGTCAGATTGATAAGGCCCCAGGGGAAGGGGGGAAGGAGGTGGCATCTAGGACATTCATTTCACATCTGATTTAGATCCTTACTCTGGGAATCACTTTGGGATTAGGATCTATTCCGTGGATCCAGCTGCTGTATTGACCCACACACTGGTAGAGTGTTTAGAAAGTTCTTTGGGAAAAGTCTGGGCTAACTTGAAAAAGTATCTTCTTCTTCTTCATGTATCAGTGTGAAAGCGTGAAGTGTTTAGCTCTTAGTGATATTCTTTGTTTTTGAAACTATGAAGGGCAAGCTTGGGTTGATAGTTGTGCAAATAAATGAAGACCAAGCCAATGAGAACAGCAAAGGCTATTCAGAGCTTGTTACAGCAAGAGAGTCAGCCACCGTCACTTGTGTTTGGCAGAGATTCAAAGGCAGGCAGGGGAGTAGGAGGGCTTCACAGAAGAGAAAAGGGAAGGCTCCAGGTGCGCCCTGATTGTAGGCTGTTGGCCTGGGAAGCTGGAGGTGGGCTAAGGAGCGGGGCTCCTATGTGATTGGTTAGGGTGCATATTTGGCTTTCTCTGGTTGGCCCTAAGTTGGAAGTGAGGTCAACAATCAGGAAAGCTGTCAGTTATTAAGTCCTGGCCATTTGGGGCAGATGGTTGCAGAAGTTATTGTTTAGCTTCCTGGATTGTCACTAGAGATGGCAGCCTGGCTTCTGCAAGTCTGACTGACAGCAGGCTGGCTTCCTGGGCTGTTGATTGTAGATGGGGGGTTGGCTTCCTCACAGGCTGCTGCAGGTTGTGGGTCAGAGTTCTATCTTTATACATGGTCTGCTCATCGTCCATTTTATATTCAGTCTCTCATAGTTGAGACCAAACACTGACAAATATCTTTCTTTAAGTTCTTGTTTTGCTACAACTTGTGTGACCTTGAGCAAGTCACTCAATTTCTCATGTATACGTAGGATCGTATTACCTGCCCTGTCACAGCTCACAGGGTTGCCAGGGGTCAGATGAGATAAACAAATACACAGTATGGTGTTTTGCCAAAAGATTTATGTTCTGCTCAAAGACTTACTTTCGGTTTCAGGTTCAGAGGATTCACTGGCAAAATAACCACTCCTCACTTCAATAAGCAAGAAATAAGGAAATTTATTATATTAGTAGTAGGTTACAGTATGACAAGCAGTAGATATATATGTACATACGTCATCAATTTGGGAGCATTTACATTGCCAAGTATGTTACTAGTTTGAGAGAACATTTATCACCAAATTGAGAGAACGAGGAACATCATCAACCTGGGAGAATGTGCATCACCAGGTTGGGAGAACAAGCAATATATATAAAGAGATAGAAGCGCATACCTCAGCAATTTGGGAGAACTTCATCCAGATTCAAGCAATGTTGGGAGATCCCTGGGACAGCAATCTGGAGTCCCAGTTGGGAAGGTTCCGGGCAGTGCGCCCACCCCACGGGTGAGACTTCAAAGTGTCATCCCAAGGAATCCTGCTTTTATCGCCAAGCCGCAAGCTGATAATCACCAGCTTACGTGCAAATGTGCAGCTCTGGCTATTATGTTAAATGTTTTTATTTCTAATCGTAAGTCTCAGAATGTTCGCTGATCGCCGGGAACTGGCCAGATTCCCAGGGCCCAGGAAGCTTTGAGACTTATTCCCTTTTCTGGTTCTCAAGACTTGCTGGACTTACTCCCTTCCTTATCTGTTGGTTCTCAAGACCTAATATCGTGACTTCTGCTGGTCAGCACTTTGGCATGTAACTCTTTTCAGGGTCTCTGTTCAGTCAAAGGCCTATTATTGCCTCTGAAGCCGGAAGAAGACTACTTTTATTAACTTTCCTAACATATGGTAGCCTTTTCTCTAGGATGTTGAATAAATTCTAATGATGACAATGATAGAGACCAGTATGAAGTAACAGCTATCTTCACTTTTCCCTTCCCTGCTCTAAGATATATGAAACCATATTGTTATTGGTTGTAAAAGGTTAATTAATATTAAATTAGCACCTCTGGCACTCATTAAATTTTGAACCACTTTCTTCATGAAGTCTCCCCATTACTAAGTAAACAAGAGAAAATGCACTGTTTCTTATTATTCAACACTTTGGGTAACAGACCCGTTTTGGGAATTTGATGAAAGTTACATATGGATCCTCTTCCAGAAAAGTACACATATGCACATATACCCAATTTTACACAAAATTTCAGGGGGTTCATGCATGAGGAGTCCATTTATGTAGACTTTCTGAGACAGAGGTTCTCAACCTGGGTTGCATATTAAAAATGTCTGGGTAGTTTAAAAAAATCATGTGAATTTTTAAGCAGGTTGACTCCCAAGCCCATTAAATCAGAATCACTGGGGGTGAGACCCAGACATCAGTCTTTTGAAAGCTCCTCAGATTTAAACTGTTGCTCTAAGGCAGTGGTTCTCAAGCTCTAATGAACAGTGTAATAACCTGGAGAGCTTGTTAAACCCAGATTGCCTGGCCCCATCCCCAGAGTTTCTGATTTGGTGGGTCTGGGGTGGGAAGTGGACATTTGCAGATTGAAAAATTCCTCAGGTGATTCTGATGCTAATCTCTAAGACTCACAGCCCTGGAGGAAGGAAACCAGGGTCCAACCTGAGACCTGGTATTTGAGTGTCTCAGAGGTCACACAAACGCAGCAACACACCGTTCTTATCATCGTGGGTACAGGCAAGCGTGTGGCGCTGCATACTCTTTGAGTGAGTAATCACCAAATGTTTGTGTTTCTCTGGGGTTCGCCAGCCCAGAGGAGAAATCAGAAGATGGAAAACATCTCCAGAGCTCAGTCCTAACAATGGATTTGCTAGTCCTATACCCTCCCTGGAGTCCTTCCATCTTACATGGCCTGTTGTCTTTCAGGCTGCAGAGAGGGTGCCGAGAACTGAACTCTATTGGGGAAATAGAATTAAGAACAGAATCTTCTTCCAGCCCAGAAATTGTCTCCACAAAGGTAGTAGAGAAAGAAACCAGTTTTATTATTGAATAAGCATTAAACCAGCAAGTGATGCACATCACAGGCAACCTGCTTAGAGACTGCAAAGCAGAAAGTAATCTCACCTTTTATATAGCCAAGCAGATACAACTCATTACAGACACGTTCTCAAGATAAACAGTAACTAGTTCTCAAGTAAGAGGACTTGACAGCGCCATTTGTCACTAACTTTATCCAGTAATTGGGGTGACTATCTGTGTTAGCTAATTGGCCTTATATAGAGGGAAAACAAACTTCTCATCCCTTTATGAGATCCCTCCTACAGCTTGGAGCCAGGTGCTCACAGAAAATGGGAGATCTGGGCGCTGTCTGTCTTGACATTTACATTTTAAAGAGATGGGTCCCAGTCTTTGAGAAAGGCATTTCTGGGTAGTAAAGCTGACAAAAGACCTACCTAGTTCTCAAAAGGATTTATCTACGTTTCAAAGAGAGAAGAAATTACAGCTTTAGGGGTTCTAAAGTAAATGAAAATAGAAGGGAGGGGAATCTTTCCCCTTACTTTCTACAGGGAGAATTATACCTCTTATTTTAAATAAAATCCTTACACTCTGTCTTAGGCTGCTTGGGCTACCTTAACAAAATTCCATAGACTGAATGGCTTAAACAGCAAGCATTTATTTCTCACAGTCCTGGAAACTAGGAAGTTGAAGATCAAGGTGCTGGCAGATTTGGTGTCTGGTGAGGGCTCACTTTCCGGTTTGCCTATGGCCTTCTTCTCTCTGTGTCTTCACATGGCAGGGAGAGGGAGGGAAAGAGCATGAGCTCCTGGTGTTTCTTTCTTTCTTTTTTTTTTTTTTAAAGCAGGAGTGGAGATCTAGAAAGGGGGAACAGTTTAGTTTCTGATATACATTTTTTAAAAAAATGTATTTATTTATGTATTTATTTTTGGCTGTGTTGTGTCTTCATTTCTGTGCGAGGGCTTTCTCTAGTTGTGGCAAGCGGGGGCCACTCTTCATCGCGGTGCGCGGGCCTCTCCCTATCGCGGCCTCTCTTGTTGCGGAGCACAGGCTCCAGACGCGCAGGCTCAGTAGTTGTGGCTCACGGGCCTAGTTGCTCCGCGGCATGTGGGATCTTCCCAGACCAGGGCTCGAACCCGTGTCCCCTGCATTGGCAGGCAGATTCTCAACCACTGCACCACCTGGTGTTTCTTATAAGGACACTAATCCTATCGATCAGGACCCCACCCTTATGACCTCATTGTACATTAATTACCTGCTTGTAGGCCCTATCTCAGTACTGTCACACTGGGGGATAGGGCTTCAACATATGAACTTTGGGAGACACAGTTCAGGCCATAGAACTCACAGTCTGAGAGCTGTGTTCAACACAACTCCCTGTACCACCCCACTGCTAGAAGCTTTTCAACTTAGTCTCTCTGTGGCATCAGCACCACTGTGGGGTTGCCAGGCAAGCAGCTGCCAGGCCAGATCAACCCGTTGGAATGGTTCTCTCTTGCCTATCACATCCCTACCTCCATCTTCTTAGAGGGTAACCGTCTTTGTATCCTTTCTTCTCCTCATCATCCAAGGGTTGAAAAGGCCTTGAGGGGACTTTGGTCAGACTTTATCTAACAACATCCCAGGTGAGTTCTGAGAGTTCTTTTTACTACAGTCTTCCTCCCCAGTTAAAGTTCATTTATTGTGCATTGTGCCATGGATTTACTTCCATCAAGCCTGCTCTTTGACCTGGGACCCAGTCTCCTTGGATTAAGAGAGAAGACAGGCAGCATATGGGGTTCTAAAGCCTCATGGGAAAGGTGATAAGATTTAGAAATTGTTCCTTATGAGAACTTCCCCCAGGAAATTTGATACTCTTATGGAGGTAAGATTGAGACCCCGAAAGGGCATACTTTAGTCACAAAAGTAGGCTATAAACTTTCTTTTTTTTTTTAATTTTTAAAGTTTTATTGGAGTATAGTTGCTTTACAATGTTGTGTTGGTTCCTGCTGTACAGCAAAGTGAATCATCCATATGTATACATGCGTCCCCTCCCTTCTGGATATCCTCCCCATTAGGGCACCATGGAGCACCGAGTAGAGTTCGCTGTGCTATACAGCAGGTTCTCAGTAGTTATCTATTTTATACATAGTGGTGTATATATGTCAATCCCAATCTCCCAAGTCATCCCACCCCCCTTTCCCCCCTTGGTGTCCATACATTTGTTCTCTACGTCTGTGTTTCTATTTCTGCTTTGCAAATAGTTTCATCTGTACCATTCTTCTAGATTCCACATATATGTGTTAATACGTGATATTTGTTTTTCTCTTTCTGACTTACTTAACTTTGTATGACAGTCTCTAGTTCCATCCACGTCTCTGCGAATGGCACAATTTCATTCCTTCTTATGGCTGAGTAATATTCCATTGTATATATGTACCACATCTTCTTTACCTGTTCCTCTGTTGTGGACATTTAGGTTGCTTCCATGTCCTGGCTATTGTAAATAGTGCTGCAATGAACACTGGGGTGCATGTATCTTTTCGAATTATGGTTTTCTGTGGGTATATGCCCAGAGAGTGGGATTGCTGGTCATATGGTAGTTCTATTTTTAGTTTTTTGAGGAAACTCCATACCGTTCTTCATAGTGGCTGTATCAATATAATCTTTCTTTAAAAGAGGTGGCTTAGGTTAGCTGTAAGGATAACTGTTTTGCTAACTGGAGAGCCACCTACCACAGCCCCTATTCTCCTGCTCTCCCAATGTTGGTGCCCATTCTGTCCTCCAGGTAAGTGGTGAACAAATATTTAAAGTATGCTGGCTTGGAAGCTTCCAAATTATATTTATTCCAGCTTACCCATGTGTCTCCATCTGACCCTTATCTTTAATTACAGCCCCACCCCCATGCCAACACATACACTCCCTCCTCCAAGCAGTTGTCTTCTTGGTTGACTGAAATCCTGTGTTTTTCATTCAAACTTTACTAAGCTTATAACAGTATTATCTTTAAGACTACCAAAATTCAAAGCGATTGATTAAAATATGACATATGGCAATGTTCTCCAAATTACTCTTTGTATTCCCTTAGCCAGAATCTCTCTTTCTACACTTTTGTCAACTTCTTGGTCATGTGGCTTGGTCCAAATTCCCATCCCAGTGGGGCAGACTGAGGCTTGCCCCATGTGTTCTTAGCTCTATGCCTCTTCCATACATTTAAAAGTGGGTAGGATAGTTTTCTTGCTACTTGACAGGAGTAAGGGCAGAACCACTAGAACAGTATAAAATGGGAAAAAGGAGAAGAGGGTTTTAGTATTTTGTTTTGTCCAGAGGTAAGAATTGCAACAGAAAAAAATGACTCAGAATTATGAATGCTCACTAGGAGCCCATCATGGTGTTTCATATGCATGAACTCATTTAGTCTTCACTGCAGCCCTTTGAAGGGAAAACAGTTAGGATCCAGGTTTTACAGATGAGAAAGCAGAGGATTAGAAGGGTTAAGTACCACTCAAGGCCTGGGGTTTGCAGAGCACCCTGAAAGCAGAGGCAGTGCCATGTTTAAATTTCTCCATCCCCAGAGCTTGGAATAGAGTCTAGAACGGTGCTGTGCAATAGAAATATAATGAGATCCACATCTGTAATTTAAATTTTTCTAGTGCCACATTAAAAAAGTAAAAATAAACATGTGAAATACATTTTAATAATATAGTATATTTAATCCAATATATAAAAATACTACCATTTTAGCATATAATCAATATAAAATTATAAATGAGATGCTTTGTATTTTTTATCATACTAAGTCTTTGAAATCTAGTCTGTATTTTATACTTAGAGCACATCTCAATTTGAATCAGCCATAGTACAAAGTACCCAGTGGCCATACGTGCCTAGTGGCTATCATATTAGATAGCATACTGGATACCATATTACAATGCAGGTCTAGAATCTAGTAGGAGACTGTAGTAGAGACAGTAATGCTCACCAAATATCCACGTGCTCCACTACGTTTCCCAGCTCCTCTTGCAGTTGGGAGAGCACATAATTAGCTCTAACCAATGGGCTGCAAGCAATAGTTACATGTGCCATTTTGGGGTCAAAGCATTGAACTGTCAGTGCAAGCCACCCCCTGATAGGTTTTTCCTTTGCCGTGGCAACTGAGGAAGCCTTGTGTTATGTTGGTAGAGGCAACCTGGATGTCTCAGTTGCCACGTGGTGGGCAGTTGCCCTAGAGATATACTTTGACTTTGCAGGGGGAGAAATAAACTTCGGTCGTGTTAAGACACAAAGATTTTGGAGTTGTTTCTTTTGACAGCAGATCCTAGCCCTCCCTGACTAAAGAAGTAATCACAGATTTTGGTGAATGAATGAGAGAGTGAAGGGACAAAAAGAGAGAAGAAGAACCATCTTCCTCCAGGGACCAGAAGAATGGGGGGGGTTTGCACCAACCAGCTAATACAACCTTAACCCGGAAATACTGGAGTGATTTCAGACTGTACTAGGCCTGGTCCTGTCCTCTTGCTAGAAATAATGGAGCAATCCAAGATAAGGGGATGAACACTAGGACACTGGACCATTTACCACGGATGATTTCACTTGAAGAAAGTTTGTGTCTTGACATTTCCTTTTCCTTTAACAACATTTACTCCATGTCTTTTGATTATCTTGTTTACTGGACTGCACTGGGTAAAGTGTAAAAAGAAGGCAGCATCAGAAAATCCATAAGGCAAAGAAAAAGTTGTGGGCAAGAACTTATCCTCTAATGGGCAAGAGAATTCTCTATTTTTGGTAGAGGAAGCTAAAGAGAAATCTTATTTCATCCAGTAAACTGTAAACCACAATCTAAGAAGGCACAATGGCTGGATTAGGTGCTAGGGCTTTAGGACCTAAATAGTTTTGCAATTAAAGGCTATCTCTCAGTTTTCAACATCTCTTGGAAAAGTTGTAAAAATTTATTGAATCCATTGCATCAATTTATTCGTGAAAGTATCATATTTAACTTATGAGGCTGTCAGCAGAACTATTCATAATTCATCCAAGACACCTTCAACTCATGATGACTCATGTTCCCTTGATGCTGAACTGCTTATAAACTACAAAGACTGACATTTCCAGCATCCAGAGAGATTATTTTCTTAATGTCATTGCTGTTTATATTCATGGTCTGTCAAGGTCAAGGACTCGTGCAGCCATCAATGCTGAGTCACTGTTGCTGAGCACCTAGCACGTGCTCAGCATTCTGTGTGCATCGTCTTCTCTAATCCTCACAACAGCTCAGTGAGCTCGGCATTATTATCCTCATTTCAAAGATGAAGAAACTTGTCTCAAAAAGTGAAGCACCTTGCCCCGGTTCACAAAGTGAGGCAGTGGTGGTGTTGTAACTCCAACCAAGCTTTATCTGATCCCCAAGACATACTTCTACCCAGGGAACCATGCTGATTCCTAATGTGGAAATGGATATTGTGTTAGTTTGCTAGGGCTGCCATTACGAAGTACCACAGACTGGGTGCTTTAAACAAATTTATTCTCTCACAGATTTGGAGGCCAGAAGTCTGAAATCAAGGTGTCTCCAGGGTTGGTTCCTTCTGAGGGCTGTGAGGAAAGGCTCTGTTCTTGGCCTCTCTCCTTGGATTGTAGGTGTGCCTTCTCCCTGTGTCTTTATATCATCTTCCCTCTGTACAATGCCTGTGTCCGGATTTGCTCTTCTCAGAAGGACACCAGTCATATTGATTAGGGCCCACCCTAATGACCTGTACAAAGACCCTATCTCCAAACATAGTCACATGCTGAGGCTTGGAGGTTAGGACTTTGATGTATGAATTCTAGAAGGGATAAAACCCAGCCCATAAAGATATGCAGCCAATTTGTTTTTCTGAAAGGTTGCAGTACTGTTTATTTTGGGGATGTGGCCTTTGTTTGAATCCTTCTAACTGGCATTTCAGGAGCTGAGTCAGAGTTTGAGTTGTGCCTGATTTGTATTCATCCTCTTTAAGGCTGAACTTGGAAGTGTCAACTGATAGCAATAGCGGGCTCATGGAGCCACGGCTGCCTTTGGCTTCGGTGTGCAAAGGGCTACATGAAAAAGATGGATTTAAGGTATTTGGTTGATCTGAGTCACTGCTCCTTCCTGTCTCAAAAGACTATTTAGAGATTAATTGGATAAAAATTGCAACATAATTGGGTGGTTGGGAATTGGAAGTAGTGACTCAGATTCTTCACAGTACCTGGTATAAATGATAAGTGAGGGCTGGTACACTGAAGCTTTTGTGTCACTAGCTATGTGGAGGGCACGTTTTATATTGATTGGGTTTGAATGGAAAGGAAAAAGGATCTGGGACAGGCTTTGGGGTCTGTGTATGTATGGTGTGGGGTGGGGGATGTGTTTGAGCCGGGCAAATCAAGGACACAGAGGTAAGGAATGACCTACAAGGAACAGCAGTCCTCAGTCAGGGGGAAGAGAACCCATTAAAGGAAGGCCAGAGGCCATCTGTGTTAGCCCTGCTGACCTTTGCAGACACAGAGTTCTAAACCTAAATCTCTGAGACCAGTGATGCGCTCTCAGAGGATGGAGGTCCCAAGTTGGCTTCTTTTCTCATTTTCCTAAGGGTGGAACTTTGAAACATTCTGAGGCTCAGATTCTGTCTGCCATTGCCTCTTTCCAGTCTCAAATCTTGGAAAACACTGTGATGAGGGGCTCATCTGTATCTATTTTGGAAATGGACACACATCCTAATGGTGCTGTCTCAGCTTTGCCCTGCCCACTGTACGTGAATTCTAGAAGAAATCAAGCTGAGTGTTATGCAGCTGACCAGGTCACCCTTCCTGTTCTCAAAACACAAGCACATTGTGTCTGATAAAGATCACATGATGACTGCAGTTTTTTGTTGAGGACAGAGCTTCCTTAGTTATCCCAAGGGGATACAGTGCAAAGGGAGGGGAATTCTGCTTTATACCACTTTTGAGTCTTCCTGCTCTTGTTGGTGGCTCACAGTGGCTCTGTGTCTGGGCCTTGCATGAGATATGCAACCTGCCAGAGTATTTAGAATTGTTTATGACTGTTAGGAAAAAGACATTCATTTCCCCAAAGGAAATCTTACTCTGCCTCTGTGTAATTCTGCTCTTACCTGAGAGTATAAAAGCTGTACTCCTTGCGCTCTCCTGAAGAGAAATCTTTGTTTTCTGATCTTTAACAAGTAGGATGAGTTCAGGGTGAGATGAGATTTCAGCTTTTCCCTCTGTCATAGTCAGGCTTTTCAGAATGAAGCGTTAATGGATGCAGAAGCACTTTTACGTGCTTGGAGAATTGTTCTCGTAGGAGGACAAGATGTAATGTTCCTTGTAGAAGTCAGTCTAGTCTTTCGTGTGAAACCCACCAACACTAAAATTTGCACACCTACATACACCTTCTAGCTGTGCTCTTCTGGAGGTGCTGTCTCTTTGCTGTTCACTGTTTTCTCCTTGTTATATATGCCCTTGGGCTCATTTACTTATTTTTTAAAAAGAACGTTAACTCCTGAATGGAAACAATGGCATCTTTCTAACACGCTTGGTTTTGTATTTACCATAGTATCACAGAAATATACAAATGTCGCGACTGTTTATTCACCTTCATGAAAAAGGATTAAAAACCTGCTGGGAATTGAATTTGAAACTCTGTGAACTGATCTTGCAAGATAATTAGCCATCAGTCTGCCTCAGGAATGCTAAAAAGAACATAGAAGATGAGCTTTACATCTGGTTTTTTATAAAAGTAAAACAGGAAAGAGAAGGACCCTAAGAGATGGTCCAGGCATTTGCTACATGGTTCCAGTAGCCCTGGAGGCTGGACTGAGCCCAGAGACTGGCACCAGAATCTTGGGTCTGCAAGAAACAGGGAAAGGTTATGGTCACTAGTCTGCTGTGCAATGGAAGTTTCCTTGGTCATCTCCAGTCTTTTTGAAGGACAGAGTAGAACTGGGGCTGCCTGTTTACTAGCCTCTACTAAGAGTGAGAATAAGGTCAGTGCTGGCATAGTGAGAAGCCTAGGTCTTTGGTATAGGATGAGACAGGTCAAGTGTATTAGTCATCTGTTGCTAGGTAAAAAGTTATCCCCAAACTCAGTATCTTAAAACAACGAACATTTACTGTCTCCTAAGTTCTGTGGGTCAGGAATCTGTGCAGCTTAGCTAGGTGTCTCTGCCTCTAGGTCTCTCCAGAATTTGCAGTCTAAGTGTCAGCTAGATTCCCATGGGCTCTTGCACGGAGTGAGGGCTTAGCTTCTTGCTGCTGTTGGCCAAAGACCTCCCTCAGTTTTTTGCCTCATGAGCCTCTCCATAGAGCAGCTGGTTTCCTCAGAATGAGCAAATGAGAGCAAGAGAGGGTGCCCAAGATGGAAGCAGTCTTTTTGCAACCTAATCTCACAGGTGATATCCAGTAACTTCTGCCACATTCTTCTTTTTTTTTTTTTTTAAGACTTTTTAAAGAAAATTTTATTATTTTTGGCTGCATTGGGTCTTTGTTGCTGTGTGCAGGCTTTCTCTAGTTGCGGCGAGCGGGGGCTACTCTTCGTTGTGGTGCGTGGGCTTCTCATTGCGGTGGCTCCTCTTGTTGTGGAGCACGGGCTCTAGGCACGCGGACTCAGTAGTTGTGGCTCGCGGGCTCTAGAGCGCAGGCTCAGTAGTTGTGACGCACGGGCTTAGTTGCTCCGCGGCATGTGGGATCTTCCTGGACCAGGGCTCCAACCCGTGTCCCCTGCATTGGCAGGTGGATTCTTAATCACTGCGCCACCAGGGAAGCCCATCTTTTTAGAAGTGAGCTGGTAAGTCTACCAGCACTCAAGGGGAGAGGATTACACAATGATTTGTCTACCATGAGACAGAATCACTAGGGTCCATCTTAGGGGATTCCCACTATATCAAGGAAGAACAAGATAGGAATAGCAGAGATCAGGTCACATGAGCAGAAATATGGAGAATCCAAACTCTAATAATAAAAAACAAACTCACAGGAGTTTGGGCTTTGGAACAACTAGCCAGGAAGGACAGACATGAGACAATGAGACCTTACAAGCTAGGATAAATTTTGCTTAACTCATAAAAACGGCAAGGACCATAGTGTTACACATCTTCATATTCACTATAAGGCTAAGTAAGTACTATGTCTTATACATATTTGTTGAATGCATGAAGCAGAGCGTTTCATATTTTTTCTTAGTTATAGTGATTGGTTTTACTGCTTTCTTATAACAGTTTAGAGAATTTGAATCTCTTATAGAGTAAACCCAGATAGAATTAGGGTTTCTGTCATGACTAAGGTGGCTATATAGTATATTGTCCAAATATTTTGCCAATATTCACTTTTGAAAACGAGAGGAGGTACTATTAATGACCATGCAAGTTCAACAGACGTACATTGAGATCTTCCAGGAAACTGGGGTATATAGTCCTCCTAGCTGTTACCCTGGGACCCTTGCAATAACTTCAGAATCCTCTAGTTCGGAGAAGACCTCGGAGCCCTCCCGGCTAAAGAAGCTGCCGGGAGGACACTCTTCCTCCAGTCTGGGCCACAGCTTCCTTATTTGTGGAGTCAGGAGGGAGTGAGACAATGTCCCATTTTGCACCTAGCAATTGACCCTGTTATGTTTCCGCCACTCTGGAGATTAATGTAATTTTGAGGATCTCCTGGGTACAGAGAGTAATGAGAGTATCAGTCGACAAATGATTGTATGGATAAACAACTGTTCCTAATCCAAGCTCAAGTTCTGACTTTGGAAATCACTTCACCTTGCTGACTCTCCTTTTTCCTTTCCCTGTGGAATTTAAGGGAAATCTCCTTTTCCTGTAAATGAAAGTAAACAGCTCATGTCCCATGGTGATGGGAATAAAGATTCTAATTGTTTCAAATACTTTGTAAATAAAAGATATGGCAGAAAGGACAACTTACCTTCAGCATTATCACAATATTTACAAAGAGATTTAGATTCTTATATCAAAATCAATAGCTTTTGATCATTGAGCACTGTGAGCTTTCTTTTCAGGCTCAGGGCCATATCTGTGCCACAACTGCCCCGATAAGGCAAAAGCATCATGTGAGTAAATCTTCATAACTAACTGAGATGTAGTAGTCGTAATCTTTTTTTTTTTAAATAAATTTATTTATTTTATTTATTTATTTTTGTCTGCATTGGGTCTTCATTGCGGTGAGTGGGCTTCTCATTGTGGTGGCCTCTCCTGCCGCAGAGCACGGTCTCCAGGCATGCGGGCTTCAGTAGTTGTGTCATGCGGGCTCAGTAGTTGTGGCTCGCTGGCTCCAGAGCACAGGCTCAGCAATTGTGGCGCACGGGCCCAGCTGCTCCGTGGCACGTGGGATCCTCCCGGACCAGGGATCGAACCCACGTCCCCTGCATTGGCAGGTGGACTCAACCACTGCGCCACCAGGGAAGCCCGGTAGTCGTAATCTTAAGTGTAGCATTGAGGAGAAACCATTCTCATATGACGTAAAGGCTGGTGCCCTGAACCATTTGATTTTCATTTGCCAGTGGCTTCTAGAATTTCCTGGAAACATCTGAGGTTGAATCTGAGTGTATATCTTGTAAATCAATGATCTTTTCCCCTCATCCTCAGCCAACCTGCCTCAGCCAACCTGCCTTAACTAGAGGGAAAACACCCTCATGTCTCCATTCTAGCTTTTTTCCTTGGCCAAATGTATGCAATTATGAATTGTGCTACTGATCTAACTCCATTGATATTCTGGGAAAAGTCCATCTTATCTATAAAGTCAGAAGGAAAGGTGGAAACCATGGAGAAGGACAATAGATTTTTATGGTATGGTCATGGAAAAACGACAGATTTCACAGTTTATCTCATATAATGGAAAGAGACTCTTGAATAGAGAGAGTCTTAGATAGAGTAATTTATTTTACCCAGAATTATGCACAGATAGATAAATGGTGCTTCTTTAACGAATATGTGTAAAAGTAACCATTTAACCTATAATGTTATGTTCAGTGTAGTTGATACAGAGGTGAAAACAATGGGCTGAAAAATGCAAAGCTTCCCTTGGAAGAAGTTCTGCTGGATTTGACCAATTTCTTTTGACATGCGTGAGGGGTCGTATTTCCATGGCAGGCTCAGAATTTCACAGCTTTTACGACATGTGACATTCTGAGTTATTTGGAGATTAAAAAGGAACGACACACCAGACTAGAAAAGCGTGATCACAGAGTGAATGGTCCACAATTGAAATCGAGGATGCTCCTTTCTTTCTGAGGCTCCAAAATCCCTATGGCTCACACGTCATATTTATGTCTTAACGACATCATAGGGCTTCATCACTGTTTTCCTGATGGACCCCCTCCGAAAAAAGTCCATCTTGGACCAAGTAGGCTTGCAGTGGGTACAGAACCTGGCCTCTGTTTCTTCTTGAAGGGCGGAGGTAGTGCAATGTGGTGGAGAGAAGCAAGGCATAAACTATAGAGTCAGAGAACTGGGATTTAGACCCAGCCTTGATCTTTCTGGTTGTGTCACCTTGGGCAAGTCAATCAAAATCTCTGGACATGGGTTTCCTTATCTGTAAATGTGAAACAGTAATTAAACCACTGTAGAGATGTGGTGGGTAAATGAAAGAGTGTTCCTAAAATGTGGTTATTAAATGAAAGAACACGTAAAAGCACAAGCATGATGCAGTAATCAATAATTGTTATTATCCAAGCATTCAGGGGGCATCCTCCGGATGGTCTTTGGGTTGGCCTTTTGAATTGTTAATATTTACAACACAATAATAGTTGTATCTTTGTTTCCAGACTTAAAACTTATATCACATTAAAATGAGAAAGTATTTTCATTAATACTTCTGAATTTTTGCAGGGGGCGTGGCAGGTGGAGATGGGAGAAATTGAGGGAGTCAGTGGAGACTTTCACTGTTATGGGCATTTCTGTGCATTAAAAATAATCTGGAGAGCTATTGCTTACTTTGGAATTGATGAAATCTTCTCTCAATCTGTGGGAGGGAGGAGGTTCAAGCCACCTTCACTGACTTCTAAAATGTTTTATTGATGTACTATTTCAAAAACTTTCCTCCTCTAGGATGTTAAACAATAAAACAATCACCCCATCCATCCCTCCAAAGGCCGATTCCTGGTCTTCCTCCACCCTCCCAGCTCAATTCTCAGGTGTCTATCATCTGTGACATTAGTCCTGCCTGCTTTCTAAGCCAGTTCTGACCAGCGGAAGTGAGCAGAAGCATCAGTTCACCAGTTGGAGCCGGGTACCCACTGAGAGCTTCTTGTTGGCCGTTTCCTTTCACCGCACCAGGATCCTTTACTTTCCCTGCTAGTTCTCCAGTTTCTTGTTGGCACTCCTGGGGGCTGGCCTCAGCCTCCCATGGCCCCCAGCTGCAGTCCTGGAAACCCAGTGCCCCCTTCTGACTTAAAGCATCGCGTGGTGCAGGCCTTGTGATGCTAACTACACATCGTGGCCCTTTGGGATTTCACTTCATCTCTGCCAGTTCCAGCTGGAGTCTGGACTTCCTTTCATCGTGTGTGTCTGACACCGAGCACTGGACAGAAGTTCGTCTTTCTTGCACCAGGGCAGCTTGTTCACCTCCGTCCAGCATGGTCCTGGTTTCCTCTCTGTTCTCTCTGACTCATACTTCAGAAGTCCTAGCATGCCTCATGCTTGAGAGTGTCCTAATGACTGGCAAAAATGAAAAATAAAAATGGAGTCCTGTTTCTTCATAGCGAGACAAAGGTCTAGCTATCAGCTAATTAGCTTTAGCATCAATACTGGAGCCTGAGTTTAGTGGAAGATATGTACGCCTTTGGGGCAGACACACTTGGGTCCATATCCTGACTCAGCTTTGTGCGCTTGAGCAGGTCACCCAGCCTCTCTCAGCCAACATTTCCTCACCCTCAGAAGTCGATAAGGATACCACATTTTCAGGGTTGTCGTAAGGATAAAATGAGACCATGCAGGTATGTAAATTAGCTGGCACATAGTAAACACACAGCAAATGTTAGAGATTATTGTTATTACCATGCTACTGCTGAAAAGAACTTAGATATGTGACACCACTTTCTAAATAGTGTTTCCAAATAGGATTTCTAAAGAATCCCAGCCAGGGAACAGGGACCCACGGAAGGTTTTCATAAAGAGTCAAAATGTTAAAACACATAGTAAAATTTATTAATTCTTTCTTGAAGGAGAATAGCTTTTTATTTCGTGGGAGAAAAAAAAAATCCTTGGAATTCTCTAGTTGAGATGTGTCAATAAGTTCTAATGAAAACATGAAGAAAGAAGACAAACTACACTATGTCATTCAATGATGAATTCTCACTAAAAGTCAACAGATGTTCAGCAAATCAGTGATTCATTGAAAAGATTGCCCTACTGTGTTGTCACTATCATTCACAGTGATTCAATAAACTAGTCACATAAAAAAAATCTAATGTGCGTAATTTATCTCTGAGACACGTCTGTGTCTAATGAGTACAGAATGTCTGGGCCCCTAGACAGGTTGGTGTAATGACTACTAAAGGAATATGAGACATAAAGAGGGATGGGAACCCTATCAATCTGACAGAACGTCTGGCAAGGACATGATGGAATAGTAATGCAGTGGTGGGGGCCAATTTTCCAGAGCCTATCACTGGCTGTAGGAGGAGGGAACCCACTCATCTGAGGATGTTGGCTTCCTTGCAGCTGAACTGAATGGTTTGATTCGTCCACTCACAGTCGGACTGCATCAGCAAAGGAAGAGGCATCACTCTTTGGGAAAGTCAGACATTCCATGAATTGAGAACAAGATATAAATTATTAGAAGTTTTTGATATGTCAAGGTCTATTTGAGTATCTACCTCGGAGACATAATTATGCTAATCTTGACTTCTCCTAGTAAATGAAGATAACATTATTTAACAGGTAAACCTCAATGTGAGTGGTATATATATATATATATATATATATATATATATATATATATATATATATATATATATATATATAAAATAAATATATATACATATACACATAATACAATGGAATATTATTCAGCCATAAAAAAGAATGAAATAATGCCATTTGCAGCAACGTGAATGGACATAGAGATTGTCATACTGAGTGAAGTAAGTCAGAAAGAGAAAGACAAATATCATATGATATCACTTATATGTGGAATCTAAAAAAATGGTACAAAAGAACCTATTTACAAAACAGAAATAGAGTCACAGATGTAGAAAACAAACTTATGGTTACCAAGGGGGAAGGGGGGGAGGGATAAATTGGGAGATTGGGATTGACATATACACAATACTATATATAAAATAGATAACTAATGAGAACCGACGGTATAGCACAGGGAACTCTACTCAATACTCTGTAATGACCTATATGGGAATAGAATCTAAAAAAGAGTGGATATATGTATATGTATAACTGATTCACTTTGTTGTACAGCAAAAACGAATACAACATTGTAAATCAACTATACTCTAATAAAAATTAATTTAAAAAACCTCAGTGTGAGTGCCACAAAATATATATGTACAAATTAAAAAATAATAAATGAATAGCTGTGTACCAGTACCTTAGAAGCTTCCCTGTGAGACCTGTAGTCTGACAGAATCAGGTTCATTGAGAACCCCCCACTGCCATGAGGGAACCATACACCAAGAATCATTAGGTGTCAAAACAAACAAAGGAAAAGATGGAGATAGTATAGGATGGGGGGAGGGTAGAATTTAGGCTCAAAGCATTGTCAGATCTAGACTGCAAAGTGAACCCAAGGACCTGTTTCTTTGGACTCTACAAAGTTAAGTTAGACAAGGAATACTGAGTCCAGAAGCCTCTTATCTGAAGCTCTGCACTGATTGTGAATCAAGAATGCTTCTCTGTGTCAAAGTGATTTAGATTCTTAGGCAAGAGTGGAATGTTTCATTCTTATTGATATAATGTCACATAGTGAAGTTGCTGATAGTCTATGACTTTAAACTACAGAGTTTCTCTAAATTATGTGTCAAGTTCATTGGTGATGGAGAAAAACTAACCAGGGAAGAGGGATAGCGAATAGTGGTGAGAAGGTTTTGCTTTAAATAAGGTGGTCAGGAAAGACTTCATGTTTGAGTAGAGATGTGGAAGCAGCAAAGGAGTGAGCCACGCAGCAGTTGTGGGGAAGAGCCTTGCAGGCAGACGTTTGTCACAAAGAGCCAATATGGATATGTTATTATCAACTAAAGTTCATACTTTATTCAGATTTCCTTAGTATATCCTTAGTGACTTTTCTCTGTTCCAGGATCCCATCCTGGATACCACATGACATCTCTTATGCTCCTCTTGGCTGACAGTTTCTTATAGTTTCCCTCCTTTTTTTTTATGACCTTGATGGTTTTCAAGAATTTTCATCAAATGTTTTGTTGAATATCCTTCAACCGGAATTTGTCTGATGTTTTTCTAATGATTAGACTGGGGCTCTGGGGCTCTAGGAGGAAGACCACAGAGATGAAATGCCGTCCTCGTCACATCATATCAGGGGATGTATTATCAACCTGAGTTACCACCGTTGATGTTAACTTTGATCACCTGGCTCAGGTGGTATTTGTAAGGCTTCTCCGCTGTAAGTTAATCTTTTTCTCTTCCTTTCCATACCATATTCTTTGGAAGGAAATCACTGTGTGCAGCTCACACTTAAGGAATGGGGAGCCATGCTCCACTTCCCATTTATTTATTCATTCATTCATTAATACAAATATGGACTCATGGGTATTTATTTTATACATTGGGTTTATAATCCAATATTACCTTACTTATATTGTTGCTCAAATTGTTCCAACCTTGGCTATTGGGAATTCTTTCAGGTTGGTTCCTGTGTCCCTTTGATATGACCCCATCATTTGGGGATTTTTAGCACTTCCTTACCTTCTGAGACTAAAAGATGCTCCGGGCCTGTCCTGTATAATCCCTGCCCCGACCCTAGAATCAGCCATTTTTCCAAGGAGCCTTACTTTCTTCAGAGTGGATTTCAATTTATTTCTTGCAGGTATTGATAACCTGGAACCATCAACCTTGGAAATAATCTAGAACTTCTTTTTGTACTCTCAGTTATTATGAATTAGATCATAGACTTACAAAAGGGTATTTTTTGGTTACGAATTCTCAAGGAAATTTTTACCCTCTTCTCTCAAGCACCAATGTCAAGACATGCATATTTCCTTGATGTCTTCTGATTGGCCCGTTTATGTCTCCTTGCCTTTACCATCAAGGTGTAGTTCTTTGGTGTCTCAGTTTAGGTGGCGAGCCTCCTCTTGGCCTCCCCCACTTTTTGGTGAGTCCTAGGTTTCATCTCCTCTTGAATCTTCTAACACCTGAAATCATCAGAGTGTAAACTCAATAAATCAGGGTTCAGCAGAAACTGTTCGAATGAAAGAGCTAGCTTGAGGCTTTCTTGTCTGCCACAGTTCTCGCTTTTACTTTATTTTTGGCCATTGTGGATTCTTTCACTAGGGCCAACTCATTTAAAAAGGTATTTCTCAAATTTTATCCTTTTTAAAAGTGGTTTCACTTGGGAGAGTCGTTCAGTTTACCTACTTGGCCATTCCACCAGAAATAAAAGTCTAGGTTCATATCTTGACCTTGTTATTGATTAGAGAAGGATCCCCACCGTTGGTTTCCTGGAAGTTAACAGCTTACATGGGTCAGGAGCACCAGCACAGTAGTAAAATGCTCCTCTCTCTGTGGTTACCCAGTGTGTTATTACTTTAGGCTGAGGGGATAGTGAAGAAGACTGGAAGGTACACGTCTAATAACCCCGGACAAATAGGCTTTTGCGGAACTCCAGTGATGCGAATGTTGTTGAGTTGGGGGGGGGGGGTCATACAATTAAGATTTTTCAGCTGAAAGCTGGGTAGACTCCTTTTTCTATGTGAAGAAAGGCTGACATAAGCACTCTGACATGTTCTACTCAAACCATGGTCTCTCTATGCATGGACTGTACACACCAAGGCAGTAGTGCATGGGGATGGGCAGGGGGTAAAGAAGAGACTTTTTCTTCCAGTAACTGTCCTATCACTCCATTGCCCTTGTCATCTATTCTTTTTGAATGATCAGTCTCCATTTGGTAGTTTCCTCTCCTAATTCATCACTCATTCAGTTTTCAACCCAGTTCCATCTGACTTCTATTCCATACCACTCCACTAAAACAGCTTTCACCTAGTTCATCAATGGTCTCTTAGTCTATTCAAAATTTATCTCCTTTCAATTCTCACCCTACTTGGCTTCTCGTCCTAGACTGTTGTTGAACAACTTCTCCTCCTTGAAACTCTCACACACCTTGGCTTCCTGATTTTCCTCCTATCTCTATGGCTACTTCATCTTATGGAGATCATTCTTCCCTCTCTGATGGCCTGTCTTTATTCTCCACCCATTCTTCTATCTTCATCTTCTTAACAAATATTAACTGAGCTCTATGTCTGAGATATCACAGACAAGTGAATAAGATAGACATGGTCCTTGCTTTGCATAGTTTGCTATCTAGTAGAGTACAAACTATTATTAAAGTGAGCTATGGGATTACATATCAGGAGACCTCAAAGCTCATACCTCAAAGCTCAGATAATAGCTATTTGGCCACAGTGAGTAGCTAGGCATGGGAATCAGCATGTTGGAAGGTCCAAAGACAAGAGAGTGTGTTATGTTTAAGTAGTTGAGAGATAGCCTAGAATGGCTTCCCCAGCATGGGGAAGAGCAGTGAGAGACGAGACTGGAAAGGCAGGCAGGGATCATGCCCTGTGGAGTCTTGTGAGCAGAGTGTGGGAAGTGAAACACGTTGGCTGGAAGGGAAGTGGCCAGAGCAGTTTGAAGTCCAATGTAGTCTATCAGGAGAGAGAGAGTGATGACTTGGCCAAGGGTGACGCATTGTGCCAAATAAAACAAATTCAAATTAAGGAGGGAGAGACTTTATTGGAAATTATTATTGCAACAGGGAGAAATGGGAGCTATTGCAATAAAGAGAACTCTCTGGCTCTGAGACCTTTAAGCATCTCCAAGGTCAGGCAGGAAAGGTTTCTCTTTTACAGAGAGGAGTGAACAAGGCTGGAAAGAACCAGCTGTGGGCAAGTGGGATGAACAAGGAGGGTGGCATGATATAGGACAGTAGATCAGTTTTACCCTGAGTTCAGCCTATTTTGGGATTAACCTTTAAGGAGGGGGCTGTATGCTGACTCAGGCCGAGGGTGAATCCAAGTTCAGGGCTCTAAAGGAAGGAGAGAAGCTGGACTAAAGTTTGATCAAGTCATGTTAATGGGCATTTTATTCTGGTTGATCAGTGGGGACAAGCAATCCTTTATGAGGCAAGGAATGGGAATTTGGAGGGTCTGTGTGTAGCCTTGTCATAGGTAAACAAGGGGACGTCCATGAGTCTTGCCTGTGTCATCTGGGGAAGGGGTGGGGGTTCTTTGCAATAAGCTGTTACCCAGAAAACAACAGGGTAGGGGGACTTATTAATCATCCATGATTTACATGAACACGGGACTCAAGTAAAATTCAGCATTGTCAAGTGGGTTGTAAGAAGTAACCATATTTAAGAAATAATCAGCTGTTGATTCCACAGGATTTGCTGATTGAATGTCAGGATAAAGAAAAGAGAAGAATTAAGACTGTCTCTCCAGTTTCTGGCTTGGGAACTGGGTGAGTGATAGTGTGCAAATGAAGACAGTGACATAGAGGAAAAAGCAACTTGGTGTGATGGGGAGATGGAGGAGATGCGCATGAGTTGTTTTCAATTTCTCTTCCATCCATTCCCCCTTGGTCATGAATTTCTTCCCATTTTATGGCTTAAAGATATGTTAAAGCCACCACCTCTACTACTGCCCTAGACTTCCATCATACATTGCCTGTATTATTAAATCAGCTTTCTAACCAGGCTCCTTAAACCCAAGTTTGCTTTCATACCCCCAAATACATGTTCCACATTCCACTGGGGTAATGTATCTAAATAAACTATAGCATGCCACTCATGCTTCCAAAAGTTTCCCAGTTACACGTGTCTTGGGTCCTGGAATAAACTTTCTTTCTTAGTTGGTGGTCGAACTTTCATTTATTATTCAAAGTTCTCCTTAAACATTACCCCTTTGTGAAGGCATATCTCACCCTACCAACTTCCCAAATGAGTTAGTGTCTTCCTCTCTAAAAATATATCTTCACATTCTTTTCCCTTCAACTATTTGTCTTTTTTCTTTCATTGGATTTTTGAGTTCATTTAAGGAAGGGACCAGTGTCCTTAATCTCTGTCTCCCCAGTGCTGAAACAGTGCTCTGCATATAGTAGGTGCTCAATAAATGTTTGTTAAACTCTTGATTAAACTATAAGTGCATGGAGATCTGCTTGAATGGAGTCTCCTCGAGGCTGTTTCATACCAGCTTCTTAAACTCTACTTTAGTAATTGAAGGAGGTGTCTCCTCTAAGCTGTGACTTGAGGGGACTTGTGGTTGTGAATTTCCTTACCCCCTGTGTTTTCAGTTTTTCTTTAGATGCTTTATTTGCTTGTTTTCAAGTTTGTCCTCTTTCCTCTGGTCTCTCTAGAATTGTCATGAATGGGGTGAGCCATGATGCCCCCATACTTTCGTATAAGCAAGTTCATCTGGTATCTTTTCTCTTCAGCAGGAGAGAGTATTTTGTGTTTGAGAGTAGACGAGGGCAGAAGGAAGAGTGAAGAATGCTAAGGCCAACTTGATTTGGGGCATGATCTCTCTTGGATAGCCCCACTGAGAAGCATTATTTCTTGCTAGTAATTTACTATGCCTATTAGTATTATGGGCATTAGTGTTGAAGGACGGGTTTCAAAATGTGTCCTGTGGAGACTTAGTGTTCTGTAGAGGTGCTTCTGAGACTTCCACTTTTGTTGAGTAGGGATGGGCAGATGACCAGTGAACAAGGTCTCAGGCCTCTTACCCCCACCCCATTCAACCAGGATTCAAAACTGGATTCACACCTGCCCCATCTAAGTCAGTAATCCACCCATATATATTTTACTTTTTTTTTTTTTTTTTAAAGACTGGGCTTTTATGCTCTCATTTTTTTTTTTAAATTTATTTATTTATTTATTTATTTATTTATTTATTTATGGCTGTGTTGGGTCTTCGTCTCTGCGCGAGGGCCCTCTATAGTTGCGGCAAGTGGGGGCCACTCTTCATCGCGGCGCGCAGGCCTCTCACTGTCGCGGCCTCTCTTGTTGTGGAGCACAGGCTCCAGACGCGCAGGCTCAGCAATTGTGGCTCACGGGCCTAGTTGCTCCGCGGCATGTGGGATCCTCCCAGACCAGGGCTCGAACCCGTGTCCCCTGCATTGGCAGGCAGATTCTCAACCACTGTGCCACCAGGGAAGCCCTATATATTTTACTTTTATTATTTTTTTAATGTTCATCTCCTGCCTGGGAGAGTTGGGCTCTACTTTTCCCTTCAGCTATTTTAGCACGCAGAGTTCTCAGTTGATTTCAGCTAAGAGGTAATGGGAAATTTTCAGTCTTAATTCTCTTGCCTAGTCTTCCCTACTAGGCTCCTGACTCTGACGATTGACAGGAAAGGCCTGATTCTATTCCCCAAGATGTATAAGGAGTCAAAAGAGGCTCAAGAAGTCTCAGAAACAGACTAGAGAAATACTTTGCAAACCAGGCTCTTTTGAGATCTAGAGTATCATGAAGGCACTTAGGGCCTCCCTGGGGGGCGGTGAGAATTGTCTGCATCTGTGTTTTAGCCCAGTGGCACTGCTTTCCTCTCTTGTAGTTACTGGGGCTTTGCAGAATATTTCACTGGAAAACAGGGTTCTGCTGCTAAAGGGAGTTTGGACACCACTGGATTAGAAGATTATTAAACCTGTTTCAGCTAAAATGCATCCATGTTCTTATGAGACAATGACAAAGGGGCAGTTATATTTTTTTCATTGTATGGAACATAAAGTATGGCTCGTGAAGCACAGAGGGTTCAGCTCTGATGGCTTTGCCTCGGAACAGCAAAGTCTCTCCTATAGGAAGGAGGGAAAAGAACTCAGTTGCTGGGAGTGCATGGTGCACTCTTCGAGTGTGCATGTTAATGCCAGTGTCAGCAAGAAGGCAGCTATCTGCATGCCAGGAAGAGAGTCCTCGCCAAGAACCGTACTGGCTGGTACCTTGATCTTGGGCTTCCAGCCTCCAGAACTGTGAGAAATAAATTTCTGGTGTGGCAGCTGCCCAATCTCTGGCATTTTCTTATGGTAGCCCCAGCTGACTAATACACCCTTGTTTTTCCTTCTTTAAATTCCTTAATCTAACTTGTTTCTTAATGTCAACACATAGCACTGGGACTTCACACATCTTGGTCCTTGCTTCTCATTACTCAGCAGCTACAGTATTTCAAAATATCCTGTTTGAGGATGCCACTGTTTTCTTCCTTTGTATTGAATGAATTTCTTGGTGTCTGCCTGAGAGGAAGTGCCCTGACTCCTAGAGGGTGCCTCCAATGCGGCTCAGGCCATTCGATCTCCTGATTGTTTCTTCCTAGTCCCAGGCCCAAGGGACTTAGATTGATATGTTTCGACTTTGAAGTTGTATGGCTGACACTGCTAGTTGTTGGTGGGAGATCCATTCCTCCTGTCTGTCTTGCTGAAAGAACTCTGATTTTGCTCTGGGTGATAATATGCCCTACCTCTAAGAAGAGAAATCAAAATTGGTGTAAATCAAGATGGGTAATTCTTCTTTCTGGCTTTCATAGGGGTTGCTATGTGATGTAGTTCTGGCAAAACATATGAAAGCCATAGAAGAGAACTGTTAAGTGAAAGTCTGATAAGAAGTAGACAGATGGAGCTGGTGCTGCCCTTCCCTTCTTTCTCCCCCCTTTGACATGAATGTGATGTCTAGAGCTGTGGCAGCTCTCTTGTGATCATGAGAATGAAAGTCAGGATGGTAAGGGTGGTGCAGAAAGAGAGAAGGAGCCTGGGTCCCTGAGGCATCACTGAACTATTGGGCAATATCAATAACTGCCTACTCTGGACTTCTCAGCGTACTATTTCTGGGATTCATCCATATTGTGCAAGGGTTTGTTCTTTCTTATTGTGTATATTCTATTGTGTAGATATATCTACACTATCCATTCTCCTGTTGATGGAAGTTTGAGTTTTTTTCTAGTTTTTCGTTATTATTAATAAAGTTGCCACAGATGTGTGTATATCTTTTTCTGGACATAACGTTTTCAGTTTTTTAGGGGCAAATGACCAGGAGTAGAATAGCTGGGTTGCAAGGTAAGTGTGTATTTAATTTTATAGGAAACAGCCAAACTGTTTTCCAAACTGGTTTTTCCATTTTCTGTTCCTGTTAGCAATACATGAGGATTCCAGTTGCTTCACAACATTTGTCAACCCTTGGTATTGTCAGTCTTACTCATTTTAGCCATTCTGTGGGTGCCAAGTGGCATTTCATTTTTCTTTTAATTTGTATTTCCCTCATGACTAATGATGTTGAGCACTTTTTCATGTGACCATTGGCCACTGTAGATACATTTGTCATTTGATGTACCTGTTCAAGTCTTTTGCCCTTCAAAACACACTGATTGTTTATCTTTTTAGTGTTGAGTTGTAGGAGTTCATTGTGTATTTCAGATATAAGTCTTTTGTCTGATATATGTGTTGCCAGTCTGTGGGTTGCTTATTCCTGCCATGTCCCAATGTCTGTAGACATTTTTTCACCACTCTCCAACATTTCTTGTTCCCATCACATTGGTTTCCTCGTCAGCTTCCCAGAGCGCCATGCTCAGCCCTGAGTCCATGGCTCAACTCTGCCGGTGGTTGGATGCCTGGCCACTGCGCCTTGCCCATCAGGGTCTCCCTCCCCACTGAGTGGCTGCTGTGTATGGTGTTCACCACACTCATCTTTGCGTGCCACCGGACATCTTGTTTACGTTAGTGCTCTATATCTGGAGGTTTTGTCTCACCACCTGGATGTCAGCTCCTTGAGGACAGGGAATGTGTCTTATTTTTTCCTTACTGCATCTGTAAGAGTGCTGTGCAAATATACTTGGAGCCCTATATGTGCAAATAGTTCAGAGTAGAAATCCTCTAAACAGGAGGCTTTGGAGAAGATCCTCTTTCAGCTTCTTAGCTGAATACATTAGGCTGTTTGCAGTTGCTTCCTGTTTTAGATGAGCTATTGAGTCAGTTTTGTACATTTGCACAATTTCTCTACCATTCATAATGTCTTTTTATTTTATAGTTTCAAATAGTTCATTAAGTATGTGGAGATTTGGAAGTACCAATTACCTTTTATGAGACATTATACCATTATTTTCTGGCTTTAGGAAATTGAACAAATTTCACAGTCTCAAAATCAGAGTTTCCAGAATGTCACTAAAATAAATTTGGGGGAAATAATGAGAAGAAAAAAACAACTGCTTATTCATCTTTTGGTTATTAATTTAAGGCGTCTAAGGGTCCTAGATCAGGTTCTTAGAGGCCATTTGACATCTAAATCAATTAACCATATAGGAACACTTTGAGGAGGATGTTACTACTTTTTTTGAGAATGGGAAATCTACGAGTAATTCAAAACTATCCCTTTCTTGGGAAATTTATAATTTACTTACTAGTCCATAATTTCCTTTCTCTCATCCACAGTAATAACAATAATAACAAAAGTATCTTATAAAGTAATATGTTTCTGTGGTTCCTTGGGTTTCTCCTCCTACGTGGCCATGCTGGAAATTCTGGGGTATCAGGGATGATCCACTGGAAGAAAGAGTGAAAAGAATATCAGGAATTTTTCAACTATTCATTAATTTATTCAACAAAAATTGTTTGAATACATACCGTGACTAGAAGACAAAAGCTGAAGAAAGAGCCTATTCATGCTGTGGATGATTGGGAGAATGGCCCTAAATTTTGGAGATAAGTTCATGGAAAGAACCTATAGTATTCTACAAAAGGTCTAAATGTCTCTTGATGCCCTCTCAGAAACAGCTTGCCACGATCAATAGAGAAGCGAAACAAGCACAGCATTTCCAATGTCTTTTTAAAATGATAAGGTGTAAGTTGGGTTTGTACGTGCTCAGGAATGCAGAAAGAAGATGCACCAATTTGCTTTTAATTTCCATGATTACAGGTTTACAGAAAGTAGACACTTTTCAAATATCCATAGGGAACTTTATCTATTTTAGGAGATACAGTAAACACACTAATGCATATTTTCCACCTGTTTCTGCAGCTCTTTTCTCTGCTAGCACATGCTCTCTGTCTAGACAGCTGACCTACAGGAACATTGTCCTGACACTGGAGGGAGCAGAAGAATGAGGTCATTTTTAAAAGCCCTGGCTTCCCCCCTGTGAAGTCACGTCAGGCTGGCTGTGTCCCTGAATCAAAGGTCATTGCTCATATCAAGGTGGCTTCCCTTTCAGTTGCATGTACCTGCTTTCTTCACTCATCCTTTTGGCCTAGGTGTGTTAATAGCTCTGGTTATTAACCCCAGGTTACTGTGCTATTCCTGTGGTTCCCTTCCTTCTAGCCCAGGCCTTTGTAAACAGACCTTTTCCAAGTAAACCTCCTCAAATTATCTTTTTTTAAAAAATTAAATAATTTTTTTATACAGCAGGTTCTTATTAGTTATCTGTTTTATACATATTAGTGTATACATGTCAATCCCAATCTCCCAATTCATCCCACCACCACCTTCCCCCCGCCCCCCACCCCCCACCCAGCTTTCCCCCCTTGGTGTCCATACGTTTGTTCTCTACATCTGTGTCTCTATTTCTGCCTTGCAAACCGGTTCATCTGTACCATTTTTCTAGATTCCACATATATGCGTTAATGTACGATATTTGTTTTTCTCTTTCTGACTTACTTCAATCTGTATGACAGTCTCTAGGTCCATCCACATCTCTACAAATGACCCAATTTCGTTCCTTTTTATGGCTGAGTAATATTCCTTTGTATATATGTACCACATCTTCTTTATGCATTCGTCTGTTGATGGGCATTTAGGTTGCTTCTATGACCTGGCTGTTGTAAATAGTGCTGCAATGAACATTGGGGTGCATGTGTCTTTTTGAATTATGGTTTGCTCTGGGTATATGCCCAGTAGTGGGATTGCTGGGTCATATGGTAATTCTATTTTTAGTTTTTTAAAGGAACCTCCATACTGTTCCCCATAGTGGCTGTATCAGTTTACATTCCCACCAACAGTGCAAGAGGGTTCCCTTTCTCCACACCCTTGCCAGCATTTACTGTTTGTAGATTTTTTGATAATGGCCATTCTGACTGGTGTGAGGTGATACCTCATTGTAGTTTTGATTTGCATTTCTCTAATGATTAGTGATGTTGAGCAGCTTTTCATGTGCCTCTTGGCCATCTGTATGTCTTCTTTGGAGAAATGTCTATTTACATCTTCTGCCCATTTTTTGATTAGGTTGTTTGTTTTTTTAATATTGAGCTGCATGAGCTGTTTGTATATTTTGGAGATTAATCCTTTGTCCGTTGATTTGTTTGCAAATATTTTCTCCCATTCTGAGGTTTGTCTTTTGTCTTGTTTATAGTTTCCTTTGCTGTGCAAAAGCTTTTAAGTTTTATTAGGTCCCATTTGTTTATTTTTGTTTTTATTTCCATTATTCTAGGCAGTGGGTCAAAAAGGATCTTGCTGTGATTTATGTCAAAGAGTGTTCTGCCTGTGTTTTCCTCTAAGAGTTTTATAGCGTCTGGTCTTACATTTAGGTCTTTAACCCATTTGGAGTTTATTTTTGTGTATGGTGTTAGGAAGTGTTCTAACTTCATTCTTTTACATGTAGCTGTCCAGTTTTCCCAGCACCACTTATTGAAGAGACTGTCTTTTCTCCATTGTATATCTTTGCCTCCTTTGTCATAGATTAATTGACCACAAGTGTGTGGGTTTATCTCTGGACTTTCTATCCTATTCCATTGATCTGTATTTCTGTTTTTGTGCCAGTACCATATTGTCTTGACTACTGTAGCTTTGTAGTATAGTCTGAAGTCTGGGAGCCTGATTCCTCCAGCTCCGTTTTTCTTTCTCAAGACTGCTTTGGCTATTTGGGGTCTTTCGTGTCTCCACACAAATTTTAAGATTTTTTGTTCTAGTTCTGTAAAAAATGACATTGGTAATTTGATTGGGATTGCATTGAATCTGTAGATTGCTTTGGGTAATATAGTCATTTTCACAATATTGATTCTTCTAATCCAAGAACATGGTATATCTCTCCATCTGTTTGTGACATCTTTGCTTTCTTTCATCAGTGTCTTATAGTTTTCTGCATGCAGGTCTTTTACCTCCTTAGGTAGGTTTATTCCTAGGTATATTATTCTTTTTGTTGCAATGGTGAATGTGATTGTCTCCTTAATTTCTCTTTCTGATCTTTCATTGTTAGTGTATAGGAATGCAAGAGATTTCTGTGCATTAATTTTGTATCCTGCCACTTTACCAAATTCATTGATTAGCTCTAGTAGTTTTCTGGTGGCATCTTTAGGATTCTCTATGTATAGTATCATGTCATCTGCAAACAGTGACAGTTTTACTTCTTCTCTTCCAATTTGTATTCCTTTTATTTCTTTTTCTTCTCTGATTGCCATGGCTAGGACTTCCAAAACTGTGTTGAATAATAGTGGCAAAATTGGACATCCTTGGCTTGTTCCTGATCTTAGAGAAAATGCTTTCAGTTTTTACCATTGAGAATGATGTTTGCTATGGTTTTGTCGTATATGGCCTTTATTATGTTGAGGTAGGTTCCCTCTATACCCACTTTCTGGAGAGTTTTTGTCATAAATAGGTGTTGAATTTTGTCAAAAGCTCTTTCTGCATCTATTGAGATGATCATATGGTTTTTATTCTCCAATTTATTAATACGGTGTATCACATTGATTGATTTGCATATATTGAAGAATCCTTGCATTCCTGGGATAAATCCCACTAGATTATGGTGTATGATCCTTTTAATGTGTTGTTGGATTCTGTTTGCTAGTATTTTGTTGAGGATTTTTGCATCTATATTCATCGGTGATATTGGTCTGTAATTTTCTATTTTTGTAGTATCTTTGTCTGGTTTTGGTATCAGGGTGATAGTGGCCTCATAGAATGAGTTTGGGAGTGTTCCTTCCTCTGCAATTTTTTGGAAGAGTTTGAGAAGGATAGGTGTTAGCTCTTCTCTAAATGTTTGATAAAATTCACCTGTGAAGCCATCTGGTCCTGGACTTTTGTTTGTTGGAAGATTTTTAATCACAGTTTCAATACATTACTTGTGATTGGTCTGTTCATATTTTCTATTTCTTCCTGGTTCAGTCGCGGAAGGTTATACCTTTCTAAGAATTCGTCCATTTCTTCCAGGTCGTCCATTTTATTTGCATAGTGTTGCTTGTAGTAGTCTCTTATGATGCTTTGTATTTCTGTGGTGTCCATTGTAACTTCTTTTTCATTTCTAATTTTATTGATTTGAGTCCTCTCCCTCTTTTTCTTGATGAGTCTGGCTAAAGTTTTATTATTTTGTTTATCTTCTCAAAGAACCAGCTTTTAGTTTTATTGATCTTTGCTATTGTTTTCTTTGTTTCTATTTCATTTATTTCTGCTGTGATCTTTATGATTTCTTTCCTTGTACTAACTTTGGGTTTTGTTTGTTCTTCATTCTGTAGGTGTAATGTTAGATTGTTTGAGATTTTTCTTGTTTCTTGAGGTAGGATTGTATTGCTATAAACTTCCCTCTTAGAACTGCTTTTGCTTCATCCCATAGGTTTTGGATTGTCGTGTTTTCATTGTCATTTGTCTCTAGGTTTTTTTTTTTATTTCTTCAGTGATCTCTTGATTGTTTAGTAACATATTGTTTAGCCTGCAAGTGTTTGTCTTTTTTACGTTTTTTTCCCTGTAATTGATTTCTAATCTCATAGCGTTGTGTTTGGAAAAGATGCTTGATATGATTTCAATTTTCTTAAATTTACCAAGACTTGATTTGTGACCCAAGATGTGATCTCTCCTGGAGAATATTCCATGTGAACTTGAGAAGAAATTGTAATCTGCTGTTTTCGGATGGAATGTCCTATAAATATCAATTAAATCTATCTGGTCTATTGTGTCATTTAAAGCTTGTGTTTCCTTATTAATTTTCTGTCTGGATGATCTGTCCATTGGTGTAAGTGAGGTGTTAAAGTCCCCCACTATTATTGTGTTACTGTCAGTTTCCTCTTTTATAGCTGTTAGCATTTGCCTTATGTATTGAGGTGCTCCTATGTTGGGTGTATATATATTTATAATTGTTATATCTTCTTCTTGGATTGATCCCTTTATCATTATGTAGTGTCCTTCCTTGTCTCTTGTAATATTCTTTATTTTCAGGCCTATTTTATCTAATGTGAGTATTGCTACTCCAGCCTTCTTTTGATTTCCATTTGTATGGAGTATCTTTTTCCATCCCCTCACTTTCAGTCTCTATGTGTCCCTAGTCTGAAGTGGGTCTCCTGTAGACAGCATATATATGGGTCTTGTTTTTGTATCCATTCAGTGAGCCTGTGTCTTTTGGTTGGAGGATTTAATCCATTCACATTTAAGGTAATTATCGATATGTATGTTCCTATGACCATTTTCTTAATTGTTTTGGGTTTGTTTTTGTAGGTCCTTTTCTTCTCTTGTGTTTCCCACTTAGAGAAGTTCCTTTAGCATTTGTTGTAGAGCTGGTTTAGTAGTGCTGAATTCTCTTAGCTTTTGCTTGTCTGTAAAGCTTTTGATTTCTCCGTTGAATCTAAATGAGGTCCTTACCGGGTAGAGTAATCTTGGTGGTAGGTTCTTCCCTTTCATCACTTTAAATATATTGTGCCACTCCCTTCTGGGTTTTAGAGTTTCTGCTGAGAAATCAGCTGTTAACCTTATGGGAGTTCCCTTGTATGTTATTTGTTGTTCTTCCCTTGTTGCTTTTAATAATTTTTCTTTGTCTTTAATTTTTGTCAATGTGATTACTATGTGTCTTGGCATGTTTCTCCTTGGGTTTACCCTGCCGGGGACTCTCTTCACTTCCTGGACTTGGTTGGCTATTTCCTTTCCCATGTTAGGGAAGTTTTCGACTATAATCTCTTGAAATATTTTCTCGGGTCCTTTCTCTCTCTCTTCTCCTTCTGGGACCCCTATAATGCAAATGTTCATGCGTTTAATGTTGTCCCAGAGGTCTCTTAGGCTATCTTCATTTCTTTTCATTCTTTTCTCTTTATTCTGTTCTGCAGCAGTGAATTCCACCATTTTGTGGTCTAGGTCACTTATCTGTTCTTCTGTCTCAGTTATTCTGCTATTGATTCCTTCTAATGTATTTTTCATTTCAGTTACTGTATTGTTCATCTCTGTTTGTTTGTCCTTTAATTCTTCTAGGTGTTTGTTCTTTAATTCTTCTAGGTCTTTGTTAAACATTTCTTTCATCTTCTCGATCTTTGCCTCCATTCTTTTTCCAAGGTCTTGGATCATCTTCACTATCATTATTCTGAATTCCTTTTCTGGAAGGTTGCCTATCTCCACTTCATTTAATTGTTTTTCTGGGGTTTTATCTTGTTCCTTCATCTGGTACATAGCCCTCTGCCTTTTCATTTTGTCTGTCTTTCTGTGAATGTGATTTTCGTTCCACAGGCTGCAGGATTGTAGTTCTTCTTGCTTCTGCTGTCTGCCCTCTGGTGGATGAGGCTATCTCTCAAATTATCTTGTTATGAGTGTGCCATCTTGTTAGCACCATGCTGATATATCACAGTATAAAATTGCATTCTATTTATAAATTTGTGGGGTGTTTTTATAGATACAAATAAACTCATTGCAGTTAACTTCTGGCATCATTCATTTCTTTTGACCCATCTCCTATGTACTACCCTAAAATGGAAAGGTTGGAGGAGACACATGATGGTGGAGAATATTCCACATTGAGTTCTCAGATTTAAGGAATACCCAAGTCCTAAAAGAGTAATGAAATAAATCAGCCCAGATGCATCAAAATTAACATGTAAAGAATCAAAGACAAAAAGAACATCATATGCTCTACCTGAGAGGGAAGGCTGATGACTTAGAGAGACGTGGCACATGGATTGACAGCTGCTTCCCTGCAGCAACAAGAGGTGCCCGAAGACTGTCTTCAAGAGGTTCGGGGGAGAACATGCATCATCCTGACCATCCGAGAGTTAAGGCAAATTGAGACATACTCACATCTACAAAGGAAGAGAAACTCTACTGCCTCCAGGCCTCTACTGAAGGAAATAAAAAGGAAGGACTCAGCAACAGGGACATTAAAAAATATTTTAAAATATGACCTAGCAATGCTTGTGGGTGAGCTGAAGCAACTTACTTAGGGAGAAATTTGTAGCCTTAAATGCACAAATTAGAAAACAAGAAAAACTGGAAAAAATGTGTCCAAATCAAGAAAAAGGACAAAGAAAAACAGAGTAAACCAAAGTAGAAGGGAAAATGTAGTAAAGATAGAATCAGAAATTAATGAACTAGAAAACAAAGAAATAACAGGGATGTTTAGCAAAGTTATCTGAAGTTTATACAGCAGTCAAATGATTATTATGCAGAATATCTGTCTATATAGTCTAGGTATCTCTATGTTTGAGTGTATGTATCTGTCTCCTCCAGAAATCAATAAAAAAGCAAAAAATACTCTAAAAGAGCACACAGGGGCTTCCCTGGTGGCGCAGTGGTTGAGAATCTGCCTGCCAATGCAGGGAACACGGGTTCGAGCCCTGGTCTGGGAAGATTCCACATGCCGCGGAGCGGCTGGGCCCGTGAGCCACAATTACTGAGCCTGCGCGTCTGGAGCCTGTGCTCCGCAACAAGAGAGGCCGCGATGGTCAGAGGCCCGCGCACCACGATGAAGAGAGGCCCCCACTTGCCGCAACTAGAGAAAGCCCTCGCACAGAAATGAAGACCCAACACAGCCATAAATAAATAAATAAATAAATAAATAAATAAAAATAAAAATAAAAGAGCACACAGGTTATGAGCAGATATTTCAAATGAAAGGAAACATGAAATGGTTAATAAACATGAAAAGATGCTCAGCTTCACTACTAATTAGGAAAAATGACAATTTAAAAAAATGATATACCATTTCACATCCATAACGCTGTCAAAAATTAAATGAAAATCTGTCAGTGCAAGGAAGGACTTGGGGAAGCAGGACCTTGGATCCACTGAGGTAGGATTGTAAGTCAGTTCAATGACAATACAGGGCAACCTGGCAGCTCTCTGGTAATGCTGAAGTTGCACCTACCTGCGTTTCCACTTCCAGTGAATCATTCCTGTTCACTGCAACTTTGCTTTTGTTACAGCAAAAAAATTTGAAACTTAAATGTCCATCTATAGAGTTATGGATAAGTTATTGTCTCTAATATAGTGGAATACTATACAATATTTAAGATAAATGACCTAGATCAGTATGTATTAACATGTGTTAACCTCAAAAACATACTGTTGAGATGCTAAGTGAAATAAGCCAGAACTAAAGGACAAATATCATATGATTCCACTTATATAGACTACCTAGAGCAGGCAAATTCATGGAGATAGAAAGTAGAATGGTGGTGGCCAGGGGCTGGGGGGAGGGAGAAATGGGGAATTATTATTTAGTTGGTACAGAATTTCTCTTTGGGATGACAAAAGAGTTCTGGAAACAGATATTGGTGATGGTCATACAACATTGTGAATGTGATTAATGTCACTAAATTGTACACTTAAAATTGTTAAAATGGTAAACCGCATGTATATTTACAACAAAGAATCTAAAAATCCATAATGTTGAATGAAGAAGACAATTTGTAGACAGATAGGTACACATATTATTTAAAGACCTGTAAAATTGTTTATGATACATGCATATGTGTTGAAAATATAACAACATGAACAGACAACTTTAAGACAATGGTTTCCCCTGGAGAGGGAGGGTACAAAAGGAGGGACCTCAATGGTATCTGTGATGATTCTTAAAAATGTATAAGTTCTGAAGGGAACATAACAAAATATTCGCCCTTAATTCTTAGTGGCGATACATGTTCATTTGAAATATTTACATTTTAAAAATGCCCCAAATCAGAGTTTTGGGGGAATGCTCTGATCATTTAGTTGACTATTTCCAAAATTTACAAAACAGGATGGTGATGGGGAGGGAAAATGTCAGAGTCCAGGTACTACACGTCTCTCAAACACCTGTTTACATCTTTTTTACGCCAAAGAATTTAATTGCTAGACATTTCCATGTATTGTAGTGGACCAGGTGTGACAAGAATGGTCCCTATGTTTCAATAAATAAAGGTGAGCCAGCCTTTTGTGGAAGTCCTTCCACACAAGGTCCTCGAGTGAGGAAAATCATCTGGCACCTTCTGGCTGGCTGCATTGTACATGGATTCTAGCTAACTGTAAATAACCATGAACAAAGAATATCTCAGTAGCCAATATTTTTCTCTGCTGGTATCAAATGAAATTCATTTGGTATCAGCTGGAGTTTTTATAGTGCTAATGGAAGTTATTTTCAGTTATCACATCAGTCCATAAGTATACAAAGGCAGCAATTGCACTGGTAATCTGGAGATCAGTCTGTATGTAGGGGGTATGCTTTAGACTGTTTCTGCAGTGTAAGCTTCTATCTTAAGAAATGCGGGGGGATCATAAATGTTCTGATGAAACAGAACATCCAACAAGGGCTAAGGTTGGGCTTGGCAACATTTCCTAGCGTGAACATCTGAACTCCAAGAGGTGGTGATGTCCAGGAAGTGCTGGGCACGATGGGGAGCTTGTGCATCTGAGAACTCATTCCGCCAAATTTAGCTTCCCTACTCATTCCAACGACAGCACTTTAAATACTGACAGCTCTGGCTTCTGTGCAGCCGTTGTGTGATCTCATTCCATGGGACAGAGGAACGGAGCTGGAACCATCAATTTTTGTTTTTTAATAAACTCATGTAATTTTGCCATACTCCCGCCAGGTACAAGAATGACAGTGGAGCCCTGTAAACAAAAATCTGCTCCCTGCAGGATTTTAATTATTTATATTCTTTCAGCAAACAGAAACCCCATCCGTTGTGATGGTAGCGCGTGTGGAGATTAGAGGATCAGAATGCAGTGCTGATGTTGTTAGCCCAGTGAAGGGTAATTTAATTTTTCCCCTCTGCACATGGGCACGTTGAATGCCTGAGATATTTGTACCAAAAAATCATAACTGGTAGCATGGCAGAAAACTCGTTTTGCAGTAAGAATTCCAGAGCCTAAGGGATTTTTTCCCCCAAAGCTCAAAGACAGGGTCATCTGACTCCAATTATTACCACGGTAAGTGTCCAGCTCTTGGTAGAAGAGAGCACTGCTTTTCGGAGTAAGCAAGAATCATACACCTAAAAATGGCTAAAGTGGTAAGTTTTATGCTATATATATTTTAACCACAATAAAAAATATGTAGGAAAAAATGAGTAAGCCTGTAAACAAGGGTTGATAAATGTTGGTTAGGCATGAACACTGTGCCAGGTAGGGGGATGGTAAAGATTCCTTGAGACAGGGATGCTGCCCTACTTCCTTCTTTTACCTGCTTTCCCTTCTAATCTTTTTCCTAGCTCTGAGCACAGTGCCGGGCTGGTCGTGGGCAGACAAATGTTTACTGAATGAAATAAAAGATGTACTCGTGTTCTCAAAGAACAGGACAGAAAGGGCACTATTTTACAAAAAAAAAAAAAAAAAGATCTAAGAGGAATTATTTATCTACACGTATACATCCTGTGTTTGAGTGCATCCGGAAGGCACGGGCTCGTCTTAAGTTTGCATCCTCAGCCCTTAGCCCAGGGCATGGGTGTGCAGTGGGCGCCATTGGGACCCCACCTAGACCCCTTTACCAAGCCAGTATACCCATCTTCCACCTCCTGGGAGCCTTGGAGCTCACAACTCACGCTGCCCTTGGCCAACTGAAAGCCAACCCCTAACCCCTTCAGATGGCCGCATTCTTGCCAGCTTTATTCTTCTATTCTATCCCACTATTCTCATTCTCCTGTGATTTATCGCCCAATGGTGGAGCTTCCTGGTAGAAGCTCAAGGCGTTTATAGAAGTGGTTTCAACTGGAATATGTTTTTCAAGGGGTATATGGCCATGGCAAATTTTCAGGGAATCAGTGTTTAGATCCTTAAATTCCATAGGTCCTTTCTCCTATAACTCATTCCTGGAGAACTTGCCTGAGTTCACGGTAGTCCTTCTTCCAGTTGATAAGCTAGAATCAGGCCCCTAAGCCTTCCCAAATTTTATTCAAGGATTGAAAATGTGCAAACCTCTTGGGCTTCCAACAAAGGGAGGGAGGCCCTCTTTAAATATTAATAAATGTCAGTAAACCTGTAAGGATTCCTGTATTTCTCTATCACTAGGCTATTGAGGGTAAAATTTGGTGTTTTAGGCCAGGGTGGGATGTTCTGGTTCAGATATAGGAATAGTGAGACTTATGACAATTTTTGTTTAATGACTTCATTTCCTACATTCCTTTCCTTCTGCCAAAGAATGTAAGATTCTGTGAGAGCAAAAGCAAAGTGCACTTTAAGACATAATGAATGCTAAAAATGACCTTTTTCATGTATTTTACTGTAAGCAGCTCTTTAGCTATTCTTAGGACTCATCCTTAGTCTGTTTTATTAGCTAGAAAGAAGAGAACTTTGAACAGCCTGACAGGTTAGTTCTGCAGAACCTTTTAAATGTAGAAAGAAGAGAACTTTGAACAGCCTGACAGGTTAGTTCTGCAGAACCTTTTAAATGTAAGTGGAATGCTTCTAGAACTGAAAATTTTAGAATACATTATATAAAACCCTTGGGCAAAACTTTTATGCCATTTCTTTTAGATTCAGGATGTGTTTTTCAATTAGATGATTAAAAATTATTTTATCATATCATATTACAAAATATTTATTCTAGGTATAGTCAGTCTTAATCTTACTTCATGCTATAAAATGTTTAATATTTTCAACTTCTTGTTAACAAAAATATACATGGTAGCTTCTGAATGGATTGATTTTAGCAGTATTGCATTAATAGATGATCAATTTCCAATAAAAGTTTTCTTTTAATGATTATTATTTATTCAAATTTGAAATACATTTACATTTTTGATCTGTTGTTTACTAATAGTAATTTTAATGATTACATTATATGGAAGAATTTTTAAAACTTAGGACATAATAATCATAGGAAATGAAACAAATTTTAAAAACATAATTTCTATGACATATTTCTGTTGAATAAAGAGTGATGATGTGATCAATAAAAGACTTCCAAGCATTAAACTTTTTTACATTAGGGTTCAAATCTAAAGGAAAAGTAATGGAAATATGAATAAAAGAAAGGAAATATAAACATTTCTGAAAGTTTAGAAAGCTCATTTATATTCTGTTAAATTGATAATAGTAGTGTCAAGAGCTGTGAAGAGTCTGAGATATTACTTTCCCTGCAAGCTAGCAAGTTAGCCTGCCACAGTTTCATTCATGGATGCTGGTAGGAGACAAAAGATTCCTGGGTCAGAGACAAAAGACTTCATTATTCAGGGTACAGCGGGCAGCATGTGCTTCATGTCTGGGCTGGCTCCTCGTGCCCGGCAAGGGCTATGGTGTGATGACTTTGGAATGTGTCTACTTGCCTAGGCTGAACTATGTCTCTCAGGATTCTCTTTCCTGTATGTTTCTAGTTAGGATGGGAAGTGACAGCTATTTTGTATTTCATGCACATTGTTCCTGATCTACTAATTCATCTTGGTGTGAGGCAGCACCTGGGTCTGCAGGTATTCCACCTCCCCACAGATGCTCTTTTAGCTTCTCTGACTCTTGGGCCAGGTTTGTTTGTTCACTTCTGTGATGAAGGGCCCTGGCTTCTGTAGGGTACCTTTGTCACCAGGGTCAGAAGCAACAAGAAGAAGCAACTGTTTCCTGACAGGTGGCTTTCAAACCATTATGCAACTTAGATTTCATCGTATATATTTAAAAGGTTGCCATAGCTTTAATTTTTAAACTTTAGCATTTACAATCTGCTAGAAGTCACACTCCTTACAACTATTTAAGCTTATGAAGAAAGAAGTATAAATGTCAATTTGAAAGTGTGCAAAGGGGATACATTATTTTTCCGAATAATTTTATGGGGTATGTGAACAATCAAGTTTGAGTCTCTTGGTTTATAGGATGGTCTATAGGACAGTCAAATACAATCATGTAGATCTCTTATATTTCTGATACCCCGGGTGACATCTGGAATCATGGTAGGGCTAGGGCCATCCATAATCCCAGTTCCCCTCTTCAGAAACAGTTCTGTGAGATAATCCCTAGAATTTTACTTTGAGAAGAAAACAATTTAATATAAAGCTTTCTCATTTGAGCAAGGAAAAATGCTGTTTGTTGATGATCGTGATGATGAAAAAATTTCCCTGCAAAGGACATTATCAGAAGTAGTGTTACAGAACCTGTTACAGAGTAGTGAAAATGTGGAAATTTGGGGAGACTGGCATGCCTGGAGAGGGCATGGAAGCTCTGCTCCCTTTCCTACATCCCTTGCCCTAAGCATCTCTTCCATCTGGCTGTTCCTGAGTTACATCTTTTTATAATAAACCAGTGACCTAGTAAGTTTAAAAAAAAAAAAAAAGTGATGTCACAGTAACAGGACCACCTAACAATTTTAAGAAGAGCAGGTAAGCCTGTGCCTAGAGAGTCTGCTACAGGCAACTGAATCAGACTGGACACTTTATCACCTTGGACAATGAGAATCTCTCTCTTGGGAATTTGTATCGGGAGATGTGGGTTGGAAGGCCTGATGTGAGTTACACTTTTTGTGTGCCCACGGGCAAGTCATTTAATTTTTTTTTGACTACATCTCTAAAATAGTGGAATTAACAGAGCTGTTATGAGAAGTAAACCAGGAAATATATGTGAAAATGCTCTGTAAAATTAAAAAACGCTATAGAATTTAATCTATGATTCCTGCTACCTTCTCCCCAAGGCCTCTGTTTATGTGCATCCTATTTAGGATTGTGTTGGAATGTGGATTTGTGCATTCAGCCCCTCTGTGTATCCACAGAAAAACATCTATGAACATTTCTTGGAATGTAAGAGGTGCTGATGCCCAGCTGAGCGATCGGCATGTTGATCTGTGTGTAGTAGGTTCAAGGTGTGTGGTTCTTTTGGGTTTGTGTTTCCAAATCACTTTCTTAGTCTAAAATGTTTCTGCGTCAGTGTCTGTGAACAGGTACTCATTTTAAAGATTTTCTTTTCTTTGTTCTGTTTACCGGTTCACAAGAGAGTTTCCCTCAGACTTGACGTGTGAGCCTGAAAGGCAGCCAGACACTTAGGCTCATTACTCTGTCGAGTGGCTGTACCTTATGGCCTCCGGCGTGAGGGAGAGTGACACCAGCTACACTGCCTCAAACGCCAGGTCTCGGCTCCTGGGGTTCAAACCTAGAGACCTTTCAGGCAGGTACCGCGAGTGATTTTAATACTGGAGGAGAAACTGTGCAGGGAGAACGTTTTCCTCTTGCCTGTTTCCTGGAGAACTAAGGAAAGAAAGGTGGCTTCTAAGGTTTCCAGAACCCAAGACTCTTTCTTGAATTTATAAGAAAGCAAAATGTTGGTTAATGCAGCTTGTAGGATGTGGATACAAGTTGAAATTCTGGTAAGACAAGCTTCCAAGTTGCGTAGACATCTGTATTAGTTTCCTAGGGCTGTCCTAACAAAGTACCACAAACTGGGTGGCTTAAAACAACAGAAATTTATTCTCTCACAGTTCTGGAGGCCAGATGTCTGAAATCAAGGTGCCAGCAGGCTTGGTTTCTAGTGGCGGCTCTGAGGGAGAATCTGTCCTGTGCTCCTCTCCTAGCTCTGGTGGCGGCTGGCAATCCCTGGCGTTCCTCGGCTTGCAGATTCCTCAGTCAAAGCTCTCCTGCATCTTCACATGGCCTTCTCCCTGGATGTCTCTTTGTCCAAATTTCCTTCTTCTTATACAGACACCAGTCATAGTGGATTAAGAGCCCACATTACTCCAGTACGACGTTATCTTAATTTAACTAATTACACTTTAATGATCCTATTTCCAAATAAGGCCACATTCTGAGATTCCAGAGGTTAGGACTCCTACATTCTATATCGTTTTGGGGGGACACAATTCAATCCACAAGAATACCTAAGTGCTGAATGTTTGTCCAGGTGATCTCCCACCTGAAATCCCCCCAAGCAGCCTAAGGTCCAACGTCAAGTGTTACTATATCCGACACAAAACCTTTATATTTTGAAGTGCTTTCATTTTTGTGATTCTTTTATTGGGAAAAGTTAGGAAAGGATTTCTCAGTAAAGATTTAATAATAGGCATTCAATTTGGTCATGGTTTTTACATTCAGCACTGATCTTGTAATACAAGAATTTTTTTTAATGGAAAGAAAGATTTGGGGGTTTAAAGCTCAAAGATTGTAGCCTGAGGAGATATGATTGTCTCCTGTTAATTCCTTTAAGTTAGTGAGAAATCTCCTATAAGACCTTAATTAGACCTTCTATGATTCATTTTATTTTTTTCCTCTATGGATTATCTCTTAAAAGCAGTTTGGGTTATGCTTTTGCAAGCACCAGGATTTTTGGATCTCATACTTAAAGCTGTGACTATTGATCTCAAAGCTATTTTATTTTCAAGACACATGGTCATTGAGCTTTTATATCTGGAGATTGAATTTCTGGTAGAAACAATTTAAAGAAATGTTCTTTGTGGGTTTTTGTTGGTTTTTAGCATGGAATAGATGAACATTAACATAACCATTTGGCTATAATTATAGATACATCAGATGTGATGCAGTTTTAATTATACAAGGCCAACTGAAAATGTAAAACATGAATATGCGATTTTAATTAAGATACATGCATAATTACAAGGGTACTTCTCACAGGGAAAAGCATAGGAAAGTTCATTTTGCTCCTCTTTCCCCCTCTTCCTTTAAATGCTATTCTTGTTCATTAAATCCCCTAATATCCTTGGAAATGTTCTGCTCTAGTTTTCCTTTATTGCTGATAGACATTAGGAGTTAAAACCCAAATCCAACTAAAAGCCACTGTGAGAGCCTGGATGAAAGCTTCATTGTGTTTTTAGGAGAATGGCAAAATGGTCCACACTGTTTCATTTGTACCATCAGCAAGCAAAATCTCAACAAAAGCAGATTGCTGACCCATCAACTGCTTATTGAAGGTATTTAATAAACATATAAGTGGAAGGAACTATATTACACTGTAAATTTGAAAGAGCTTTATACTTGGTTTAAAGATTGAAGGCTGCCCTTAACATTTATCTCCATACTTGTTTATGTGACTTTTCATATTTGCATCCTCAAATAAATGCATAAACTTTGCAGACAGATAGTGAAGAAAACTAAGACCATAAATACTTATATACTGATAATACTTCAGTTAGAGTCACCTTTATTCCCTTTGAATTCAGTATGATTATATATCTGTTTACTTTGTTTTTATTTATTTATTTATTTTTAATAAATTTATTTATTTTTGGCTGCATTGGGTCTTCGTTGCTGTGCGTGGGCTTTCTCTAGTTGCGGCGAGCAGGGGTACTCTGTTGCGGTGCGTGGGCTTCTCATTGCGGTGGCTTCTCTTGTTGCAGAGCATGGGCTCTAGGCATGCGGGCTTCAGTAGTTGCAGCACACGGGCTCAGTAGTTGCGGCACACAGCCCTAGAGCGCAGGCCTCAGTAGTTGTGGCACGTGGGCTCAGTAGTTGTGGCACGTGGGCTCAGTAGTTGTGGCACGCGGGCTTAGCTGCTCCGTGGCATGTGGGATCTTCCTGGACCAGGGATTGAACCTGTGTCCCCTGCATTGGCAGGTGAATTCTTAACCATTACGCCACCAGGGAAGTCCCTACTTTGTTTTTAAATAACATGAAAGGTGTAAGTTTCTCATTATCAGATGTAACTACCAATTACCTGATTAACCTTTAACAAATATATTAAAACCTACAAACCAATGGAATGATGCCTCCTTCAATGTTCTCCTTGGAAACAAAGGCCAATAGTTATGCCATTTCTCAAATCAGGGAGACCCATGATTTGGTCCATGAATCTAGTAGGTCTTTCTGGAGCAGTTCAGAGCTGCTTTCTATTCTTTCTTCTCCCAGGCTGATCCCAGAGCTACTTTTTACCTGCAGTGTTAACATAATGCCAAGTGCAATCATTGCCTAGGCTTTATCTCATTTACATCTGATTTCCATGCATTACAGCAATAATTATGCAGATCATTAAACATTAGTCAGTGTTGGGGTAAGATTTATTTATTGCTACACAAAATTCTGTTACCATATGATCAGTTCATATATTTTGTTGCTCAAGCAAAAACTGTGTTCTACTGAAAAAACAAATTAAGGGGGCGCACTTTCATCAGTCTGGTTAAAACCCGATTTGGGATTATTCATGGAATTGCCTAGCAACAAACTGCTTTCATTTTATGATACTGGGTGCAATTTGACTACTCAATGCACAATGAGAAGAAAATTTTCATTTGTCTGCTTAAAGATTTTCCATTGTTGCTGCAAATGTTTAAGTGGATTTCTCAGAAACATGTTGGAATTAAAAACAACAGCCTCCTTTGAATTAGTGCCTTTTTGTCTTTTGAAGCCTTTTGGCTAGTGGGGAGGCCTTGTTATTCAACACCATTTTAGCCAATAACACAATGATCATTGTGAAGATTATTTACCAAAACATTTATTAAAAGCTTTTTCCTGGATTGCAGAGCTCTGTTGCTGTGGCGAGGAACTGGTTCATTACAGAGTGCCTTAACAATACAGAATTTTTTTGCAACCTTCCTTGTTGCTTTCCCAAGAGTTTTGGGAGTCATTCCGATGAGCAATCAGCAGGAATTGAGGCGAGTGAAAAGTGGTTTGTAGTTTAAGTACTGCCAAACTTGACTTCCAAACATTACCACTCTACTTAATTACAAGCCACTAAGATGATTATCCTTTGTCAGTTTGCCATACAGAAGTTCCCAGGTGTCTGATTGTGAGTGTGCATTGGCTCAGAGAAGGTGAAAGGCAGAAGTACAGCAGTGCCCACAGAGTGGACCGGCTTCTTGGTTGTATGACAAACCTGGTTTGCCACTGAATGCTTCGGCTCAGAGATGTCCCTATACACCTGCTCTGAGAGCTGATGTGAGATCCCGAGAGATACAACTTTTTAACCCACTTGTAACCTGTGCTTGTGTGAGTGGTACAGATGGGGAACGAGAGCTCTGTTTAATCAACTTTTTTCGTTCACCGAATATGACTGAAATGCAAATCTTGTCTTACTACTTCTCAATCACCAATTTTCAAACAACTAGAAAAATACACTTCATATTAAAACAAAGTGAACATAATAAGGATCTGATCTCAAATATCACCTCTGGAAAAAGCCTTTCCTGACTTTCCTATGTAAAGTCACGTCCCACCCCGATTATAATCATGCCCTGTTGCCTGACCAGGCCAATAATATGGTGAAGTGTATGTGGGGAAAAAAAGGTGGAATTGTGAGCCTTGGATGTTGTTGAACCCTAACCTTACCACTTTGTTCACTTCTTTGGCTTAATAATTTCCTGAGAACAGCTCAGGGCCATGTGACAAGGCACGAAGACACGAAAAGGCAGAGCAACAGTTCTGTTGTCACTGGGTGATTTCTGTGAACTTCATGCATCAGTGGCTTATCCATTCAATAATAAGATGATTTTTTCTTTTTCTAGGACAGCCTCTCCTATTTTGCCTTTCAATCACAAATGCTTTCTATTTAAGAACCACTTTTTGATCTTGAGTATACATTTTTCTCCTGGACTTTTGATAAGTTTTTAAAATATAATCTTTTGACTTCTTATGGGATTTTTGTTATTGTTGTTTACTTTTCTCAACTATGCACTTGACATTACTTCCTTAACCAATGCTATTATTTTATATTAGTACCTTTTCACAAAATTGAATAATCAAATGGTTTTTCTCCCGGTGGTCATGTCCCTCCAGATATTATCATGTTAAATTTGATCCTATTCTGAGAAAATCTTACAGATTTATCTCAGATATTCTCTGTGTCATTTTTTATTGCTCAGGACCTAGTCTAATTTATTTCTTTTGCTCTAGTATACTAAAATGACTTATTCTATGAAATGGTAACTTATCTCATCAAAAAACACCAAACTTTTGTATTTGGTCCTGGTGAATTTTTTTTTCACTATGTAGAAATCTAAAATGCTCCTTACCAGTAAATAGTCTAATTCTGCCTCTTCTTCAGTTTAAGTAAACATTTCCTTCTAGTCTCATTGCTGATTAGGTGGTCTGTGTCTGAGGTTCCTGATTTGTGGACCATGAATTCCACTGGGTCAGTGATTTACTTACTGAGTCCACATACCCACTAAACATTGTCTGTAAGCTGAATAAAAAATGTCTTGGGTATGTATGGATGAGTATTTTTCAAATGAAAGTAGACACTTAAAATTAATAAAATTCAATCTTTTGAAAACATTGACAAATTTATAGAGGCTTTTTAAAAAATGTATTTTCTCAATAAAAAGGTTATAAAAATATAAATACTATCTTACCTAAGAAATGTTTTGCTGTTAAAAGGGTCCTCATTTTCAACCTAAGAAACTCCATGTTACTTCCCTCTTCTAGTAAGATTTTTGCCCTATTATAATATATGTTGTTGCCCCTACATATAATGCTACATATAATACTGATCCTACACTTTCTGCTATTCCTCTCTTGCCTTTAGAATTTGTACTCAGCAGTGTACCAAATGGCTTTAAAAAGTATGGTACCCATTTACTTTAATAATATTTACTCATCCATTTTTCATACATTGAAAGTATGTATAGAGCTCACACTGAGTGGTTCTCATCCCTGACTGTGTAAAGAATCACCTGCAGGGCTTGAAAGACTACAGACCAGTTCCTCCCACCCCCCATCCACTGGATAAGCATCTCCTGGGAGGAGAGGGTTGTTGGGCACCTCTGTTTTTTTTTTTTAATAAATTTTTATTTATTTATTTATTTATTTATTTATGGCTGTGCTGGGTCCTCGTTTCTGTTCGAGGGCTTTCTCTAGTTGTGGCAAGCGGGGGCCACTCTTCATCGCGGTGCGCGGGCCTCTCCCTATCGCGGCCTCTGTTGTTGCGGAGCACAGGCTCCAGACGCGCAGGCTCAGCAGTTGTGGCTCACGGGCCTAGTTGCTCCGCGGCATGTGGGATCTTCCCAGACCAGGGCTCGAACCCGTGTCCCCTGCATTGGCAGGCAGATTCTCAACCACTGCGCCACCAGGGAAGCCCCGGCACCTCTGTTTTTAAAGAGTTCCCTAGGAGACTCCAAGGCATAGCAAGCGAGAGAAACGAGAGCCAGCTGTGGGCCAGGCATCGTGCTCGGAGCCTCACAGGAGGGAAAAAATTAGACTTGGGAATCATCTCCTCTACTACTAATCTGGTCTCGGGACTCTCACGCCAACTTCTCTGTGAGGCCACTCAGCTTGTCACCAGTTGCATTGTATTTTGAGACCCGGCACTCATTATATAGAAGTGGTTTACTTAATTAGAAAATGCCAGACACAAGTGTTTGATTCTTGGCCTTCAAAGCTCAGATACCAGACTGTCTGGCTCTAAACTGCATGCCTGGCAAAGTGAGTGCACGGTGCCTGGCACGTGGACACTAATCGATAAATGCTTGTGTTGAATTAACCAGCAGGGAAAAGAGCAGTACTTGTAAAGGAATTGTTTGCCAACTCCAGAGTTTAGTTAGGAGTAGTGGAGAAAAAGTGCCCAGAGGCAAAATTCCTGATTCACAGAAAACAGTCACTTCCAAGCAAGGCTGTTCCTAATTACATCTCCCAAGTCTATTAAACGTCAAACATATTATAGTCCTTACTGCCAAATATTACAAATCATTCTTAATTCTGAGAAGAATAAATTAAGCTTGGGCTTCTTCCTATGGAAGCACTTAGCAGTTCTTTCTGTTTTTGTGGAGGGGGGCATTGTTGTTATTGGTTCTACTTCTGGTTTTCTCTTCTTTTGGCAAGGCGAAGACAACTTTAATTTGGCTGCTCACTTGCGCGATGACTTTGGGAGTTTTGGAAAAGTTTTGTACCCCATAGTTGCTCGTCTGTGAGATAGAAATAACAACATCCACCACGTCCTGTTTTAGGACAATGAATGACATATAAAAACACATTTAACATGATATGAAGGGACTCCTAAATAAGTGTAAATTGTGTCTAAGTATCCTCCAATATTCTCATTGTAAAGATGAGGAAAATGAGAGACAGATTGTCTCACCAGCATGCTCAAGGTCTTCAGTTATCTAAGAATGGACACGTGGTTGGAACGTGGTGGCCGAGACAGAGTCTGTGGGGAGGGGTGTACCTTGATTATAGAAAACATCTCTATTGATAGGAAGGTAGCTCAGGTGGGACTCTGTATCAAGCATGCATAAATCTATAACAAAATTACTAAGGATAGAAGTGAGGGTTCTGATGAAAATAAATTATAAACAGAGCGGCCACAGGTAAGAGGCACATTGAGACTGTGGCTGCGGGGAAGGCAAGTGGGACCAGGAGGAGTGGTGTATCGGTGGTTTGGGAACTGTGCTGGACAACAAACCGCTCCGAAACTCAAGGCTTAACATGGTTAGAATTTACTGCTCATGCGTCTGGGGTGGTTGCCCAGCTGTCAGCTGATCTGGAATGAGTTCAGCTGGGATGACTGGGGTGGCTCCAGTCTGCTCCTACATCTCTTACCTTCCATCAGACTGGCCCAGGCATCTTCTCATGAGGATGGCAGAGGGCAAGAGTGAGCAAGCACCAAAGCGTGAGTGCTTTTCAGGACTTTACTTGCAATATACCTGCTAATACCCATTGGCCAAAGCAAGTCGCAAGGCCAAATGTGCCTCGGGAATGGGGAGTGTTCCTTGATTAGACCTAGATTCTGCTTTTTATGGGTGGTTCCCCAATCCATTGTTCTTTACTACGCTTATCTCTGTCCTCTGAGATGTCCTTAGTTTTACTCCTTGATCACTGCTGAAGAGGGAGTGGAAGATGTACCCTTTTTAAAAAATATATTTATTTATTTATTTGGCTGCGTGGGGTCTTAGTTGCAGCACGTGGGATCTTTAGTTGTGGCATGCGAACTCTTAGTTGCAGCATGTGGGATCTAGTTCCCTGACCAGGGATTGAACCTGGGCCCCCTGCATTGGGAGCATGGAGTCTTAGCCACTGGACCGCCAGGGACGTCCCTGGAAGAGGTACCCTTTGAACAATGTTCTCAGCCTGCTTCTTGTGGAAAGTTGGGTATGCAGAAGCCTTTTTAATTTTTTTTTTTTTTTCATTTTAAACACTCTTGGTTCCTTTTAGTTCAGGTACTCCATGTGTCAAAAACCAAAGCCCACAGTCTTTAGAAACATGCTTCTCTGTCTCTTTAATCCCTGATGTTTTCTGCTTTTTATATTGCTGTGGGATGATGTCCTTAAGAATCTTGAAAGCCCTTTTGTTGAACTTAGTGGGACTACAAGGCATCTCCTTAATGCTCCAAGAAGTCTTAACAAAGGGTCTCATGGGTACACCCATAATTTGGTCTGTACCCATGGCCATGTCTTAACTTGAGAATATTTTATTGGCTTAAAAGGCTGGAGGTGAAAAACAGTTTTAGTTTCCAAATTAGCAGAGAATGGCATCTCTATATTCTGAATTCAACTTGCAAGTTGTCCGGTTATTTTCTGAGTTCATTTTTTCCTTGTAATACTTTGTTATACCCAGCTAGCTAGAGCCAACTGACGCTTTCAATATTCTGCCTTGAAATTTCATTGCCAAAGTCCAGAGTTTCATCAGGAACATTTTCTATCTTCCGTTTTACAGTTTGCCACTATGATAGCATGAGTCACCAATTTTCCATCCTTTTATAACAGTTTTCTTGCCATTTTTTCCAGGTTCCTACAAGAGTTTCATTTCCATTTTTCTAGGCTAAACCTACCACCTGGTCACAAAGCCAATGCCACATACTTTAGGTTTTTGTTATAGCAACACCTCACTCTGTGTACCAACTTCTGAATCAGTTATTTATTGCCATAGTAGTGCTACCTATCCAGCACCTCGAAACTTTATGGCTTAAAATAAAGTGTTTATTACCTATGCTACTGTTTTTGGGTGAGCTTGTATATTTGGAGGTTGATTGGCTGTTAGTTGTTCTAGGACAGCCTTGGCTGATCACTGGAGCAACTTAACCCTGGTCCATATGCCTCTCGCCCTCCAGCAGGCTGGCCTGGTTGTGTTCGCACGGTCATGGCTGTGCCCAAGAGCAAGCGAACACCAATGTGCAAGTGCTTTTTGGGACTCTGTGCTACACTGGCTAACAACCATTGGCCAAAGTAAGTTACATGGCCGGTCCAGGGGTAAGGAATTATGTACCCTGTCCACTAAAAGGTGAGGATAGCGGGACAGGTAAAGAACAAGGCCATTAGAGTAATTGATGCATGGATGGAAAGTGAGAAAGGACATTACCTCTAATGCTGGCCCATGAAGGACAGTTGGGTGCTCCAAGACGCAGTGCTCAACTGGGAGTCAAGTACAACTTTCTAAATCACAAGCAATTATCAACTTTTGATATCAGAAGAGACGGTGGGGTTCCAGTTCAGCAGCAGGTCACCCGACCATAAAGGAGATAGGCCAGACAGCAAAATGAAGGGTGGGTGTGTGATATTATGATTTTGGATAATTTGTCATCTCCTAGAAAAGAACTCATCCAGTAGGTAGGGGATATTGGGAGCAGAATCCAGTCCTCTAGAGAAAGACTGAAGGAAAACTAGTAGGGTTAGGCCCTAGTCATACTAGTTGAGATTGAAGGTTAGGTTCTATCCTACAGTGGGAAAAAACTAGAGTACAAGGCAGGGAAATAAATGGACTCTTGAAATGGGGATGCAGAAGGGTCTGTCACAGCTGAGAGGCTCACCCTTGGTATGCAGGCCCCGGGGATACCATGATAATCAGGTAGAGACTCCCAATTTATTGCTTCACTAAATCAAGATCTTTTTCAGTAACCAGAGTGAGCTGGGCCCTAGAGCCCTTTACATTTATGAACCATGGGCACAGACTCCATTTCCTTTGATGCTCCCACTCTGTAAGGTGGGCAGAGCAAGTAACATTCTCTCATATTTTCATGTGAGGAAACTGGGGCTCAGAAATGAGTTGCGCAAGGTCCCTGAGCTGACAGGTGATGAAGCTGGATTCAGAATCTGCATTGATGCAGAACACTTAGTGAGGAGTGATGTTACTCTGGAGTGATGTTACTGAAAAAGAGTCTTCTGGAAGAAGGACACAGAATTCTTTCCTCGTGTGGATTGTAGAAATGGCACGGAGGAGAAAAAGTATAACTGATGGAGTCTTCCATTCCCCAGTCACCTCTGAGGGTTCATTCTAGTAGAAGCAGAGAATCTGGCACATTCCTGTTTTGCCTTGCTTAGGAAATAGAGGAAACAGGGAAAGGGGGATTGCTCTGCTGGTTTGTCTCATTATCAAAGAATGGGTTCAGGATGTGGACATGATGGGGATCTGTGTAAACAGTGTTAGGTCTGAAACTGAGATGCGTGTGAGATTTCACCCTGCTTTACAACTTAATAGGTTAGTCTGAAACAATTATGTATATTCTTACAGGAAGCAAGCATGAGGTCTCTGGATCAGACTGTTTATGACTCACAAAGTATTGTAGACGGACTCCCAACCCCACCCCAATCCCTACAGAGCTGCACGGTAAGTTATCTAAGATGTTGTAGTTAAACCATTACGGGCCAAAGAAAAGTACTCTTCTTTCTGAGCGTGGCCAAGGTGATGCCACTCGTAGGAGGGTAGGTGAGATTAGGGGCTGGGAGGGAGACGGTTGGGAAGTGGGGAAAGAAGGACCAGCTGGGAGCCACGGGTCCTGACTGGGATCTGTGGCCTCTGACAGCCTTCTAAGTCCCCACTTTGGTGGTGGCGGTGTCTGCCAGAAGCAGCAGGCACCCTTTGTCAGTGACCTAGACACTCTCCTGGCCTCAGAGTCACAGAAGTTGAAGGAGCAGGTTTAGCAGGAGCTAGAGTTGCTTCAGGCCAACAAGGTAAGCAGGCAGGTCAACGGCAATGTCAGGGGCTGCGACAGAGCTGCCTTCCAGCCCTGCTCTGACCTTCAAATCCTGCACAGTAGCATGGCTGCTACTTCACTTCCATCTTCCTAATCTCCAGCAAGATGTCTCTTTCCCTCCCCCAAGAGTCTCAAACACACACACACACACACACACACACACACACACACACACACACACACACAGAAGCAAATGAATTCTGGGAGATGTAGTTTCAGCTTAGTTAAATTGACAGTCCTAACCCCTGCACCCAAATCTTCAACAGACTTGGGAGATACCTCTGATTACTCCGTTCATGAAGGTCTTTCATATGGGCTTTCAAACTGTTCCTAAATCTTTTAGCCTTCTCTTCTCTGCAGTAAGCCACCCTAAGACCTCTGTCTTTTCCTTCTATTTTTGCTATTCTTGAATCGTACTCTTTCCCTTATTTGTATTCCCTGAGACTCCCCATCACTCTGTAGCAGATGTGGTTGACTGCCAGGCAGTACCCTGGCAAAGGTCCAGTCGTTCTCGGCTTTTGGGAATGAGAACCTCATGGTTCCCACACTTCATCCTACTGCCCTATAATTTTTAAGCTGTATTTATGCTGAGCTAGGTGCGTGTTGTGTTTCTGCAGTCAATTGCTCCTCATGAGGAAGCCTGTCTTGCATATATATTTACTAAACCAGGTGACTGCGTCTCCTGATTTCGAGTAGGTCAAAGTATTTTTCCTAACAAAGAAGAGCAGTATGCTTTGGCACAGCTGCTTGGTATTTTTCCTAGAATGCTAGAAGGAAGCAGACATTCATTTGGTTTTTGCCAGTCTCTCTTTGTCTAAATTGTCCTATTTGGCTTGGCCTGTTGGCTTTAGTCTATTAGAATGGCGATGTAGGAATCTGTTCCTCTTGGTTTATGAGCTTGAACCCAAGTTCATCAGCGTGTGCCTTAGCAGGACAGAAATTTACATAAATATTTCTGGGCCATCAGATCTCTGTGAAGAGCATTTCCATGTTCCAGATGTAGGGTATGCATGTGCAAATCCCACGTAGAGATCACAGCTCACTAACTTGTGGATGGCCCCCCAGAGAAAAGAAGTGATTCAGTATAATGGCTCTGCAGACTATAGAAGAGAGACCCAGAAACCGCTATTCTGTTGGTGCTGTTTAAAATTTGGGCAAGGAGCCACATTTTCGAGGCAAGAAGAACAGCATTTTCCTTTTCATAATAATAAAAAAAAATTTCACATTTTGGAATAAGCAATATTCCTCTCTCAATTAGTATTAACAGCTAATCAGGGTGCAGCAGGGTAGTGGAGCTCTCATCAAACAGCAGGTGGCTGGTTTTATTTTTTCAACGCCGCTTAAAGATTATTTGAAAAATCTCCTTCAGAGACCAGTGTGTGGGGAGCCGCGTACTCCCAGTCAGAATTTAAAGTGATCCAAAATACAATATTAATGATTGATGCAGAAGCTCACAGTTTGGCGTTGGGGTTTAATTAGATAAGCATTGCAGCTGTTTTCGTGTGGAGGCAACTTGACGGGATGCAAAGCTGTTATGTGACTTCCCATTTACAGGGTATCTATCGAAGCGGAAACAGGAGCAAGCTACTAGGAATTATGATGATGACATTTTTTTTTTTTCAGCCTTGAAATGAGTAGAAGTCTGATTGTCGGGAGGGAGAAGCACTTTGTAATTAAAAAGGTGGGCTTGGTTCTTGCATTTCATTTATTAATGAACTGAACACTCATAAAAACCAACTAGGGCAGCCCAGCCAGGATCTGGCAAGTCAAGTATGAAGAGCTTGCACGTGAGTCTCCTTCGGTCTCTGCCCCTTTGCGCATCAAAACCCTCTTGTCTCCAACCTGTCCTTCACCTCCCAAGCATCACAGTAGTGTCAGGCTATGTAATATCTTACCCATGCAGATAAACTCCTACGGTAGCTGCTTTGGAATCACTCTCTCTCCCTGAAAACTTGAGGATTTAAACCGGGGTCGATAGCTTTTCAGTTCACTGGGTCCAAGAGATTGTCCACGTTTAGTCAGAGTTTGGAATCTTCTGTGTCGAATGCTGGAAAGGACTAGAACGCACGGTATAGTGTCTGTCTACAGCTAAGCTTCAGCATGTGTGCCGACCTCCATCACGTGAGACGGCTAAGGAGAACAATTTATGGAAGCTCACTGTAAATTAAATGTGCAAGATTTTTATTTATTTATTTTTGGCTGCGTTGGGTCTTCGTTGCTGTGCGCGGGCTTTGTCTAGTTGCAGCGAGCGGGGGCTACTCTTCGTTGTGGTGCATGGGCTTCTCACTGCAGTGGCTTGTCTTGTTGCGGAGCACGGGCTCTAGGTGTGCGGGCTTCAGTAGTTGTGGCACGCGGGCTCAATAGTTGTGGCTCGCGGGCTCTAAAGCGCAGACTCAGTAGTTGTGGCGCACGGGCTTTGTTGCTCCACGGCATGTGGGATCCTCCCGGACCAGGGCTTGAACCCGTGTCCCCTGCATTGGCAGGCAGATTCTTAACCACTGCGCCACCAGGGAAGCCCCTAAATGTGCAAGATTTTAAGAATGCATTCCACCAGAATAAGGCTCGGAGCGCTGCACATTTAAAGTGGTATTGTTAGACTGATCTTTAAAACATCTCTATCCAATAAAAAGGAAGCCTGTCTAGGTGTTTCGTGTTGTGAAATAATTATAATAGCCATCTATTATAATACATTAATACATATAATCTATTATAATACATTCTTAGTTGCTTATTGTCAGTATCTACAGAGTATGAAGTTATACGTGAACGCTAAGTATTATTATTTTTATTCTGTAAAGAAAGTTTAGTGAGCCTTCTCCTGATTGTTATAAATCAATTTGTGAGGATTTTGAATAAACCTGACTCTTCAGTATAAGTAGGGGAGAAATGAATCTTTTTGGAGGTACATTAACTTTCTCTGGCTATTAAATTGTCATGCCTTGCCCTGAGAAGGGATTTATGCACTGCTTTATTCCTTTTTGTTAAAGAAGGGTGTGCAACTAGGAATTAGAAAATTTGAAAGATTAAGTCCTAATTTGGCCATGTTCTTGTTGTGTGCTCTTGGTCAGTTGGCTAAACCTTGAGCCTCCTTTTTTCTCATTTGCAAGATGGGAAAAATAGGCCCTTCCCTCCTTGTCTCCCAGGGCAATTCTGAGCATCTAATTAGGTGGAAAGCATCTTCAAGTTTAGACCTGAAACTAGGTATGTCTAATATTCTGCAAATATACGCGTAATGAATTGATTGTTGTTTGATGAGGCAGTTTCTTGCAGTCCACGCCATAAAGCTATTGAGAACAGATGAGTCTTAAATTTTCCAGCGAGCAAGCGTAATGGCTGTGTTTGGGTTTCCAAAGCTTTTCCTAATAGTAATACTCTCACCACCTGCCTTTTGGAGGGAGGTGAGGAAGAAGTATAGGATTATTCACACAGATACAGAGATGAGGAAAATGAGATTTTGTGCATGATTGAATGAATTACAAGTCAAAGCTTGGACCTGAGCCTTCTGGTCCCAAAGTGAGCGTTATCCCCTTTATACTGGATTGTCACTGCAGACAGTCTGCAAATAAATGGAAATAGAGAGAATGGTTATCAAAGAAACATGTGGTTAACTTTGAAGAGTGCAGATGTCAACAAAGCAGGTAATTCATTAGAGCAGATCAATAAGCTTAACAGCAGGATTGCCATGAGATACATTGTAGATAACTGCCTTGTTTATACATGAGAGTTGGCTATATTGTGGATTTTTAATAAGTAGAACATACCCTTTTTAGTTTCATGCAGTAATGATTGTTGATCATTTGCAAGTAATGTTACTATACTTGTTCCCTTGATAAAATAATTGATAAACATATGGCTCCTTTGTGTCTTTTCTGATTGATGCTGATGGAAAAGCTGACAACAATAAGTAGTAGGATTATTGCAGTACTCCATCAGAATCTCTGAGGATAGAGATCGATTACAGTGCTTTAAACATCACCATACATCCTAAAGGCAGTCAATAAAAATGACTGATGACGGATTGAATTGATGAACCAAAGCGTGGTGGTATGCTGAATGGAAGGTAGGCATGAGTATTCTGGACAAAGGCAATGGGTGGAATGTAGGAAATGCTAATAAAAAGTTAATGCATAGGTAATGAATACAGGTCTTGAAATGTATGGACAAGCACTTAACTTATAGAATAATGGTAATTGTGACACGTGATAACAGCACTTACTTTTATTTATTGGTGCTTATTCATCTTCCAACCCAATGAATAGTTTTTCCCAGAGTTCCAGCTGGGATTCTCTTTTCTGCCTCTACATAAACTTTCCTTGGGCTTTGTTATCCACCCAAGGTTACACTTATCATTTGGGTAGCAATGACCCAAGTCAAGCAACCTTGGTTATGCCTTAGTCATGCACACCTCTGAACACTCCTATAGCATTTTTAACTTGTCTCCATTATATTAGGCATCTGAACAAGGTGGCCTGGAGAGAATAGATAAAGTAAGAAAGGGAGAGGGGCTACATTCAAGGATTAAGGACCCCCAACATTTTAAAGGCTAAGTAAATGAGGATTTTAGAGACAGAGCAAATGAGTGGTCAGAGGAGTAGGAGTGCAATCACGAGAGGGCGGTGTCACTGTGGAAATCCAAAGGAAGAAAGTGTTTCACGAAGAAGGGTGTGGTCAATAGGACTGAGATGTCAGGAAGGATGAAGACTGCAAAATGCCCACTGGATCAAGCAACATGGAGGCCACTAGTGAACTTGGCCAGAGCTGTTTTGGTGAAATGAAATGGGTGAAAATCAGATTTCTGTGGATTGAGAAGTGAGTGGGAGTTGAGTCAAGGGAAACAGAAAGTACAATCATCTCACCTAGAGTTATTTTAAAATCCATGACACCATTTCCCACGCATTCCCTTGGACTCACAGTTAGACAAGCTGTGAAGGATTCCATCCAGAAAGACCTGCCATCCATCTGAAGCTAATGCTATTTCCAGCACTCAGTGAGGCTCCTGGGAACCAAACAATGCTGTTGCCAGCCCACCTGGTCTAGGATTTCCAGGAGCAGCTGACTTGTTCCAGAGAAGTCCAAGTCCTTCAATCCATCAGAGACCTCAATCCGTCTGAGACTTCCAGGTCCAGTTCTTTGGAAATTTCTAGGCCGGTTATCTTGTGCATGACTCATCCACATTTTTCATCCAGGCTGAAAAATGCTCCTCCAGTTCCCCACCTCTCCAAAGTCCCAGCCTCCTGTATCTTTGTGCCTCCTTCTCCCTGGACCAGATGTCATTGTTTCCCTCCTAACCTTTCCCACTGTTCTCTTCGGAACCTCTACCTAATTGCAAACCACTTCCCACACACCCTTAACCTAGTCACAGGTGCGACATCCATTTCCCAGCTCTCACTGAAACCTTTCCTCTCAAGTAGACACTCTCATTTGGGTTGGGGCCTTCCTGGCTCCCAAAGTCACCTGCAGATCTTTCCTCCTCCACAGTACCTCCTGGTCATTGTCAGGGAGCCCCTGGGCTCACTGTCAAGCTTTTCATCTCAGGTATGTAGAATCCACCCTTCATCCTAGGCTCTTAACTCCTTTTCTTCCTTAACAGACCAGGAACCTGGTAGGACCTACTATCCAAATATATCCCAAAGCTGACTACTTTCTGCCTCTACTGCTTCCACCTAGTCCAGGCTACCACTGCCTTTTACCTGAGGCGCTACAGCCTCGTAAGTTGGCTTCCTGTTTCTCCTCTTGCCCCTGTAGTCAATTTCCCACTCAGTCACCAGAGGAGTCTCCCCAAGATGTATCCTGCCATGTCATGTCCTCCTCAGAACCCTCTAGGGGCTTTCATCACACTAGACTGAAATCCAAAGCCCTCTGGGGTAGGCATGCACACATCTCCCTGCCTCATCCCCCACAATGTCCCCCTTGCTGGGCTGCTCCTGTCATACTGGAATCCTCCAACCCTGCGAAGCTCATCTCGCCTCACAGCCTCTGCCTGGAGAACTCCCCGGAGGACGTCCCCATGCTCGCTCCTCACTCTGTTCTGCTCCCTGCTTGAGTGTCCTCGCCCCAGAGAACCACGTGATCATTGTATAGAATAGCCCCTTCTTCTCCCGGTCCCCAACATCACTCTCGACCTGAAGCCGTGCACACTTTGCAACCCCAGTTACAATGTCCACGTGTGTAGGAAGGCATTCGCCCGTCTTGTTCACCTGTGTCTCCTTGGCACCGAGAGCTGAGTTCAGCACATCATATGTGCTAAATAAATGTGTGTTGAATGAATGAATAAACAAGCCCTTCCTCGGTCGCCTTGTCTTGAGGCCAGAAAACAAGTCTCAACTCAGGGTATGGACGTAAAACGCAAGTTCTTCTCCCAAAAGTGTTATTACTGAAGAGCAGACTTCCTCAACATGACCCTCGTAACTGTGTGCTCACTCTCTGGTCTTAGAGTAGGCTTATTCCAGTCCTGTCCTTTCTAATCTTTGTCTATGGTTTAAAGGCCTCCTTCTTACCTAGTGCAGGCCAGTCTGTGACTCTAATCCCAGTGTCTTAGTCCATTCAGGCTGTCCTAACAAAGTACAATAGGTTGGGCTTATAAACAACAGAAATTTATTTCTCACAGTCTGGAGGCTGGAAGTCTGAGACCAGGGAGTTAGCTGTCAGGTTCTGGTGAGAACCCTCTTCCGGTTTCCGATTGCAGACATCTTACTGTATCCTTACATGGTAGAGAGCAGAGGGGAAGCAAACTCTCTCGTGACTCTTATAAGGGCACCAATCCCCTTTATGAGGGCTCCACCCTCATGACCTCATCCAATCCTAATTTTCTCCCAAGGCCCCATCTCCTAATACCATCACAATGGGGGTAGGGTTTCAACATATGTGTCTTGTGGGAGACACAAGCATTCAGTCTATAGCACCTGTGTCTTCTCTGCCCTCTACTGGGCAGGGACAAGTGGGGCTTTGGTGTGAGGGTGAAAAGAAGACAGACCTTTCCTACTTGACTGCCGGCTCATGTCCAGGCCATCAGCCTCTCTGTGCTTTGTTTCTTCTCTTTGCAGGGATACCTCCCGGCAAACCTGAAGGGGAGGTAGCTTCCCAATAACTGGAAGTTTCTCTGAACTTAAAATGTGGGGCTCTTAGTACTTTTGTAGTCAGCTTTGGACCTAAGTTGCAATTCTGAGAAAAGTAGAAAAATCTTACTGAGCCCTGATGTCATCCTTTCAAGCTATTGGTTAGGAACTGTTCAGTCTCTGAAACCATGTAATACATACCCTGCTCCGACCTCAGCTCTCCAGTCTTCCAGCAGTCCCATCCTCTTTGATCCCTTCAAGACTTTCAGTCTCCTTATCCTCCAGACTCTGGAGTCTTCCCTTGGTCCCCACCCTGCCTAGACCTCACGGGTCATCACTTCAACCTCCTCGGAGAGCCCTTTCCGGACAACCCACCAGTATGCAGGCTTCTCCTCAGCACGGCATTTCATTCGAGCTCCTTCCACCATCAGCAGTTATGGTTTTCTTGTTTGCCTATTTGTTTCTTGTTTGTCTCCACAACATAATACCACCAACAACCCTTGTCTGTTTGGTTTGCCACTGTGTCTCTAATGCCTAGAATAACGCTTAACACCTATTGGTCACTCAGTAAATATCTGTTGAATGAATTCTTTTGCCAATACCCTCAACACCTTTGCTGTCTAACTTCTGCCCCATTCACCCACCAAAAGGCCAACCTTGGTTTATCTGTCCATTTAGTTTCCCTGCTCGTGCCCCAGCCTGCTTAGTATTATTGCAGAAAATTGTGCAATGCTTGGATTGCAACTACTACCCATCCTTGATCATGGTCCTAACCTGAGCTGAGGGCAACAGCCCTTTGGTGGTCCTCAGTTACTTTTCTCCCGGCTTTCACCGTATTTGCCTCAAGGTTTCCTCAGTTTCCCCATGCTCCTGCTGGCACCTGGGGAAACAAAAGATAGATGGAAATTATCTCAACGGTCCCCTCTTTCTAACACTTGCCTTCATTCATTCTAACACCCTTCATTCATTTCAATATGAATTGGACTTCCCTTCTCCTAGGTGAGCACATGCCCTCCACTGGGCTCCCCCCACCCCAGGGACATCCCTCTCTCAATTAGCCTTGCTCCTGTAGCTTCAGCATCTTCCTTCGTGTTGCTTTTGCCATCAGTATTGAAACATGATCACATCTCTCCAGTGTTGAAAAAAATAAACCCCCCAAACCTACCGTCTCCCTCATGTTTTTTTTTAGATCCTGTCTTATCTCATTCCAATCAGTTTTCTATATATATTTCATCTAATCCTGTTCTTCCTGTTCACACCATAACTCTACACAGTCTTATTCCATTCCTACCACACCAAAAAAACCCTCTTTTCCAGATCACCATTGTATTATGCTGATGGATAATTTAGGCTACAGTAAGTGTGGACCATTGCCCCTGATCCATTCTTTGGGAGGTGGGACAGGCAAATGGTCTCTTCCATGTATCTGCACCACTATGTTTCTCCTAAGGACTAAGTGGTGCAAATAATGATGTAGAATTCGCACAGAAACCAGCAAAGTAATTCCTGTTCTTATCTCTTGGGTGGATTTTACAAGTCATCTGGGCTCCATGTATGTCTCATGCAAAGTCACAAAGGTTACAGTGTCCCAAGCTGCTATTGCAGGAGTCTGGAAGTAGCTGCTGTAGCTGGTTAGAGATAAATGTTGTGAGTAGCTTGGAGACAAAAATGCTGTGCAAGCTCAACTGAATTGTTTTGGGAAGACATGATATTCAAACGTTCATTAAGTCCGCTTGGGATAGGGAGAAAGGACAAGAGGTGAACATTTTGGAAAGAGGAAGGAGGGAACTAGTAGTGTTAAATCTAGCGTGAAGGAGGTATGGAGGATGGACATGCTTTGCCTGGTTGCTGTGTAGAAAATGCCTTAGCTGCCACATTGTGCCTTTGCCGGCAGGGTAATTTTGCTCATCCACCCTCCATGTTCCCCGTGTCTCACTCCATCCCTCCAGGTTCCCTTCACTCCAGAGCCACACCACACCAACTGCTAGCTCACAACCTCACACGCCTTCAGTTTCCTTAGTCTGACATTTTCTTCCCCATGAATTCCCTATTGAACTCATACTCCTTCGAGTCTCAGCTCGAATGCCACCTCTTCCCTCTCTGATACCTACAGCGGCAACCCCACTGGAATGAGCTGCTTCTTGCTTAGTCACCCCAGCCTCTTACTACTTTTATTGAGAAGAAACACGGCTCAGTTAAGAGAAAAAACATGGGCTATGTGGAGTCAGGCAGACCTGGGCTCACGGAGAATCAATGATTTACTCTGTGGGGACTTGGGCAAGTCACTTAATCTCGCAGGAACTCGATTTCCCTAATTTGGGAAGGTGATAATATCCACGTCTGAGGGCGGTGGTGGGGACTAAGCAAAGTAAGACTATTAAGTTCTCTGCATATGCTCCGTTCTCTGTAAGTGCATCCCCACCCCTTGTATCCTGCTAGGCAATAGAGTTAGTTATCTCTCTCATTAGATGGAAAGGTCTGTGAGGGCAGGGCTGACACCCTTACCCTCCTAGGAGGCCTCGAACAATATTTAGTAAGTGCTCAATAAACGTCTAACAGATTAAGCCCGGTTTTCTTAGCATATTACCTCCCAAATTTGTTCATCTCTTGGTACTCACAGAAAGTGATAATATTTGTATGGAACACTAGGGTCACCTGAAGGAGATTTGGGGGCATCAACCTCAGTTGGCGAAATTGAGTACATTTCCTTTATCCTATTAACTATAATAAGGAAAGTTAAATGCTGAGAAATATATTAAATATTTTACTTGTATAAAACTTTAAAATGCTATAGTCTTTCAATTACTGGACTCAGGAAGTTTACAGAGGATGTTATCAAAATAGAATTCAAAAATAAGTTTGAGTGATTTTGAAAATGTTCTGTTTTACATTTTTTTAAAATCACTATAAAATGTTTACACATGTTAATAACTGCCAGGACACTGGTGGTCTGTTCTGGGGAACACCCATCAGGAAGATCAGCTTTAGTCAATGTTTATGCAAAGTTCCAGACTCTTTTCTAAATGAGGAAACTGACTGACCACAGGTGGTGCCCTAGTGGTGGGCAGGTAGGAGCCAGCACGGAAGCGGGATTTAGGACAGCGGGGCCCGTCTGCACCCAGGCACCTGGCTGGCAACCAGCAAATAACATTGCCTACATATCTCTTGACTTTCATCTGAGCCCAAATGCTTTAAAAAAAAGGGACATTGATCAACCGATGTGCTTTGTTAAAATGTAGGAATGTCCTGACAAGGTCACTGACATGTTTGGGGCATGACTTATGCTTTTAACTCTGGGTTTCTGATTCTTGGTAGCATGTGGGTTGGCTTCGATTGCATACCATCCTGGAATGACTTTGAAGGATACTGTTGATTCCAAGGGACCCACTGCCTGCCAAAACCATGTTCCAGGAAAAGAGATGGAAAGAAAGCAGAGAGGTACGACCTCAGGGATTAGAAAATGAGACAGATGTAGCCATCTGTTACTGCGCCCACCTAGCTCATGGGCGGCTGTTATTACAGGGTTATTTTTACAGGTGCGCATTTGTGGTGTGTTTGCCCTCCACTTGTCTTTCTGGGTTCACGTTGAAGCACTTGAGGCAACGCAGGGAGCTCTTTGGCTCTGTAGAATAGCAGGATGTCTCAGAGTCCTGTCTGGTAGGACATCTGTCCTGACATTCTGGTGCACTTTCACATCCAAGGATGGGAAGAGTGTTTGGTGACAGAGGTGGGAGAGAGGGCTCAATGGGGACACCAGTTTGGCCGGATGAAAGATACTGAGCAGACATCTTGGGTTACGCGCAAGATAACTTCAATTCTCCCGTATGTACCAAACTGAAATACTTAGGGGTCATGCTGAGCCCAATCAGAGTACAATCAGAATAAAACAAACCACATATACCTGGGAGAATAAGTATTTCCACCTTTATAATCTGACCCTGCAAGTGGTTGCACACAACGGGCCAAGTCACCTGGGCCTCAGTGAAACTTCTCTCCAGGATATGGATCCATTTTGCTCTTGGAAGTTTCCATTCAGAGGGATGCTCAGGTTATGACATCTTGAGAGTTCCAAGCTTTATCCCTGTTTGGCACAGATTTTTATAATGTGTTTATGTTCTTCTTATATTAAATGCAATATAATTATTAAACATCTACCACAGTGCTGGGGACTCAGGACTGGATAAAATGGCCCAGAGGGGGGAAACAGACATCTAAGTCCACAGTTCATCCAGTGTGATGTGTGCTGTAATGAAGGAGTAGGGTGTACCATGGAGAGAGAGAAGAGGGGTTCTAAAATCAGCCTGAGCTGCCAGAAGAGCCTCAGGTAAGAGGTAATGCCTGTGCCTGGATTCCTGCCTCCAGGAATAAGTAAATATTATTGGATGAAGGACATGCAGAGAATAGAATGGGGATCTGAGAATGTGGAGCAGCACACACGAAGACCCTGAGGTGTGAAACAGCCTGGCCTGTTTTAGGGACAAGGAATGGCAGGTAGTTTGATAAGGTGGAGAACAAGCTGTTTAGAAGAGACAATGGTAGGTGAGCCAGGGGATGCAAGTAAGTAAGTACTAGACCACAAAGGGTCTCATATGACAAGCCAAGGACTTTCTTATGCAAGCAACGGGGAGCTGGTAAAATAATGTGAGTAGGTGATAGCATGGTCATATTTGAATTTGAGAGCAATCAGCTTGGTGGATAAACTGAGGCGCATTAAATTTGAGGCGAGATGACCAAGAGATAATAAGGGTCTGAATTATAGAGGTGGTAGCAGGATGTCGAGGGGAAGAGGATTTTCAGAAATATTTAGAGAAGACAGTATAGGTAGGACTTAGTGTCTGTATAGATGTTGAGTTCGGGGACAAGGAGAGGTAAGGATGACTCGCAAGTGTCTATGTAGGGAAACTGGTGGGCGGTGGTGTTATTAAGCGAGATATGAATTAAGCAGAAGAAGGGATGGAAGGGAGGGACAATAATTTCATTGTTGGAATGGTCCAGTGAGTATTCCTCAAATTCTGCGTCCTGCCTGATCATGCTCATCTCAGAAAAGAACCCACCGTCTATAGAGTGAGCCTGGCATTTTGTATCTTTGAGACCTGCCCTGCTCTTCTGTTCTCTCTCCCCCAAGTCCTCTGCACGAACCCTCTAGCCTTCCTGTGACCCTCTCCATTCCTCTTGTCTATGAGTCCTTTCCTTTGAAGCTCACCATCCTTATATGACTTGCCTTGATAATCCACCTAACGGTAATATCCCCTGAGCAGCACTGTGACATCACATGTCATTCATTCTGTGTGTCTGTGTTCTACCGTCTCTGATGGAGGTGAGGGCATCTGACATGAAGGGGGTGGTCATGTGTAGCTGAGGGACATGAACGTGGTTGGCTGAAGGAAAATGGTCCACATCCAGTCCATGGGCCCTGCAGGCTGCTGAATCTCTGTTTGCAGCATGAGATCAAACTAGCGATGTGGGCTGGCCTTTGGGGTGGAAACACTCATTCTTCACATTGATCCTGTTGTTCTGGCCACAGCACCCTCAGTGCTCTGGATCTTAGCTTTTGTGAGGAAGCCCTGTGGGTTTGGGATATGGCTTGTGTCTGCAAAGGGAGAACCAGCAGATGTCCTTCCTCCCTGGGTCAGCTGGCTATCCCACTCTCACCTGATGACACACCTCTACACTGTGTTCTTCCTCCGCTTCCCCACTTTCTGATGTACTGTGGCTGAACAATCTGGGGGGCACAGCTCTGACTCTGGAGGTCTGAGACCCCTTGGTCACCAAGTCCTCCTTTCAGAAGGGGGCAGTGCTGCACTCCCATAGGCTGACCAGCACCTTGGCTGGGGTGCTGCCGTGGATGCTTACCAGGGTTCTCCCATCCTCCGTCACCTGGGATTTTCAGGCACTTGACCTTCTTGATATCAATATATGAGGCTCTGCAGATTTAATAAAGGACTGTATCAGATTGCATTTGCTTTTAAGGACAGGGACCCAGCCATATCCCTTTAGTACCTAGCATTTGACATATAATAAATGCTCAATAAATTTAAAGGCATGTGACTTGGTACATTTCCTGAAACGATCATTAGCAATAATATTTTATGTATATATAAATAATACAATCCTAGTTTCATGATACTGTTATTTTTTTCAGTACCTATTATGTGTCAGGCATTATTACAGGCACCCTACATCCTTTTTTTCTAATCCTCTCAACACTTGCATTAAGTGTGTTCATCTTGTTTTAGACGTATTTATTGAGGCGTCATGAGGCTACCTGTCTAAGGCACAAAAAAGTGTCCCAAACTGGGGCTTAAAAGTAGGTTTACTTTCAGCCACGTTCATGCTCTTTCATGACCTCATTCTTTTTTTTTTTAATTTTTATTTTATATTGGAGGACAGTTGATTAACAATGTTGTGTTACTTTCAGGTGTATATGTATAACTGAATCATGACCTCATTCTTCCCAGCAAATGTCTTTGACAATAAAGTCTATATGTAAATCAGCACCATCACATTGTCCTTGGGTCCGTTTGGCTCTGTCCTGTGTTTCCCACCATATGCACCCACCAGCCGTGTGTGCTGCATACACGCGCACACACGCATGCGTGCACACACTCACCCCTTCCTCTGCCTCTAACTCACTCGTACCCTACACTCCACTGGGAATGGGACCCTTCCTGTTCCATAAAATGTTCAGTGCTTTCTTTCTTCTGTGCTTTTTTGTGTGCATGCTATTCTCTCTCATTAGAGTGTTAGGAGGAAATGTGCATCAAGGTATGAGATGTTAATAAATTACCTTTTTTTAGTGTTCAATCGTTCAGTTATTTTTGAAGAAAGAATGGTAGGTCTTTAAAAGTACAAATCACTTGGTTTTGCAGTTCTTTCCCTGACATGTTTGTTAGTCTTTATATTTCTCCTTCATTTTTTATTTCTCTTTTGAGTCTCCCTTTCTTCAGTGTTTCCCCTTTGCATCTGTTGGGACTTGAATATTGGAGTTTCCTTGGAGAGTTCTTACTGTAAAATACTGAGCCATTTTATTGTAGGGCTGCATAAATACTGTGACTTATTGTGGTAAGATCAATTTAATGGCAAGGAAATGCTTATGTTCCAAGACCAAAAATTGCAACCCATTCCTCACCGGCTTCCGTTTCTAGCCTTGCTCCCCAGCAGTCAATCCTTCACGCAGCTGCCAAATGCATTTTTCTCACCTGCTACTCGGACAGTGTCACCTCTCTCCCCAACCCCCATGGTGGCTGACTATTTACCCTTCATGTCCAGTCGTACCCAAAGTCGTCCCCTTGGTTTCAAGACCCTCACTCTCTAGGGTCTCTCACCTTCTAGACCTATTCGGCATTCTGATACAAATGCACTCACATTGGTCCTAGCACCATTCCTCACTATGTCAGGAATCCATGGGGAGCATGCAGTGGATTCCAAATGGGTTTCTGAATACTCTCCCTTTGCCTCTGAATCCCTTCCCCAAACTTCCAGCCCTCAATCCCACTCCTGTCAAGGATTACCTGCTGAAATTTCACTTCTCCCTCAAAGCTCTTTCATCTAACAGAGTAATAAATTGTACTCTGGGGGAATTCCCTGGTGGTCCAGTGGTCAGTACTCCACGCTTTCACTGCCGAGGGCCTGGGTTCGATCCCTGGTTGGGGAACTAAGATCCCACAAGCCACACGGTGTGGCCATAAACAAACAAATAAATAAATAAAAATACTCTGTACATGTTATTTATTTTTTGTTTTTAATTGTGGTAAAATACACATAAAAATTATTATCTTAACCATTTTTAAGTGTACAGTTCATTAATGTTAAGTAGATTCACATTGTTGGGCAGTGGATCTCCAGAACTCTCTTCATCTTGCAAAACTGAAACTCCATACCCATTAAACAATAACTCTCTATTCCCCCACCCCACCAGCAGCCCCTGGCAACCACCATTCTACTTTCTGTCTCTGTGAATGTGACTACTCTAGGTGCCTCATATAAGTGGAATCCTACAGTATTAGTCTTTCTGTGACTGACTTTTCACTTAGTACAATGTCCTCAAGGTTCATCCAGGTTGTAGGATGTGTCAGTTTTTCCTAACTTTTTAAGGCTGAATAATATTCCATTATAGGGATATACCACATTTGTTTATCCAGTCATCTGCTGATGGACATTTGGTTTGCTTCTACCTTTTGGGTATTGTGACTAGTGCTGCTATGAACATGGGTACCCAAATATATCTTTGAGACCCTGCTTTCAATTATATTGGGTATATACCTATCTGTACTCTTTAAACTCAAACAGTAGTTTTCAATATTTGCTTAAAGAGGAAGAAAACAAAAGCAACTATGTAGTGCTTTCAACTGATTCATAGTAGGGAATGTGCTGATATTAAGATAGGTTGTATCTGCTCCAGCATCCAATGGTAATAAATGGATATTTCACAGTGAACGATGGGTGGCATTTATTTGTTGAATGGTTCAAACCCCATAAGCGCTGGGAGAGATGCTAATCTGAGAAATTATGGAGTGTAGTTAGCCAAGTAAATAACCTAAAGTATCTATACTTTAGATTTCACGTGTTTTAGCTCTTAGTCTTCATTTTTATGGCACCTGTTGTAGTTTTGTGATGTCAAAATAATATGTTCGTGGTAGAAAACATGGGAAGCACAGAAATGTGTATGTGTAGCCAGTTTGCTAGGTGAGAAGTACACCCTGCCCTTCTTACTAAGAGGGATCCCCCAGCGATTCTGAATGCGTCTCCCACACTGCTCATGCGCTGTTCCAGGCTGGAGTACATGAGGCTATAATGATTACTTTAGCCTTCCTGGCTTGGGATCTCTGCTAAATGTGACGCCTTTCCTCTCAGTTCACACCTGGTCTTACCTTTGACTCTTAGTCCTCTTAGGACCAAAGAGACGGGAAAAGAGGACCCCAAGGAAGAAGGCATCAAGGGCAAAGATTGTCCTCTAAAACACACAGCAGAGATGGCTGAAGCCCCCTTTGCCTCTTCCAGACCGGGAGCTGATTTAGGATATGCTCCAGAGGCAGACGCCTTTCCATGCAGAGACCTGGGTTTGAACATCTTGTCTGGTCACAGTTAAGCTGCAGCACTAGCACCATAGCTCTTTGTCCTTGACCTTGACCCTACTGCATGACGCCTCTCCCAGGTGTGCCTGCACGTGGCCCTGAGCTCTCGTCTACTCTCGGCTTGTGCCACTGCAAGTCCGCCTGTCCCACACGATTTGTCCTACCTTCCCCAGTGAGGTTTGCCTTATGTAGCTCAGATTTTAGAAAATGAAAGCACTTCATCGTCAGCAAGTATGTTGCAGTTTGGCACTTCAGTTTTCTTTCTTCAATTCCCCAAATACAGATGCTAATATAAACCTAGTTCTTGAGATGATTTTGTTATGCAAGAGAAGACTAGTGCAAAACAAAACATTTGAAGAAAAGTCATTCAATTACTCACCCTACCCTCTCACTTGTTATTTTTTATATCTTCATCTGGCTCTGATGGCAAATTCAATTGAAAGGGAGCTGATCTATCCACTTTTACTTCTAACAGCACCATGGAATTTCTCACATTAAAGCCAATCTGAAAACCCAATCAGTACTTGTTTAAAGAACAAATTAGAGGCACCATTCTTATTTGAAAGTTAAGGTCCCCATGGTATCAAATAGAAAAGCCAAGCTTCCCTCATTTTTGGCCCACCTCCTTTCTCTCTCTCCAGGGTTTTTATTCTTGTTGCCATCTTAACTTCTACTTAATCCCCAACCTCCATATGCCATCCATTCTTTTGGACTTTTTATTTGGGATTCAGGATTTGGAATTGGCCCTCATCCTTACTGTTATTCACAGCAGGTGGAAGAAAATGAAAGTAATAAATGGATTCAAATTCCTTACAAGTCAGCAGTTTACAGAACAGACCCCTTGTTTCTCCTTAATGTGGGGACAAGATGTATACTGATAGAAAACTGTTGAAGGATTATTTAACAGGTTATTGATGTCTTCTACTCCCCAAATTATCAAGGTACATTTTCACTACTATATCTTATTTTCTAACATTTCTTTTGGTGGGTTTTAACCCACAAGGCCACAGCTTTTTATATAAACTCATTAAAATGAATGAGGAGACCACAGGAAAGGGTCCCAATGTGGCTGATGTCATATAGTGGACAGAAGAGAAGGGACCTATGTTTATCTTTTCAAGTCTCTAAGTTTTTGAATCAGTAAGACCCTGCATGGCACCTTAGCAGAAATGACCTGTGGGTTTTTGGAGTTTTTTTGGTTGTCTATACCACCATGGTGTGTACGTTACTGAATACCTTCCACATCACATTGAAGCCTCCTTAATACACCATTTGTAATAGAGTGAAATTAGAACTAAACCAGGCTGTGTGTGTGTGTGTACACAAGTAAAATCTAGTTCAATTCTCACAACTACCTAGAAAGTATCTATTGTTATCCTCTTTTTACAGATGTAAAAACTGGAGGTCAAAGACATGACATAATTTGGTATCTCACTAAAGTAGTGACAAAGCTGAGATTTGCACTACTCTTCACTTGCAAAGCCAATATTCTTTCCATCTATATCATGCTGTTCCTTTGGTTGTAAAAAACAGTGTTTATCAGTCAATCACTTAACCCCATCATTTTCTCTCCAATAATGTCTAGCTTATAATCGTTGTCCAACAGTTGTTAACTCCATTCCTCCTTTTTCCTCCCTCTCCTTTCTGGCCAATTTTCTTTGCTGAAAGCATTCACAGACTATCAAAATTCCCCAAACAGTTCAAACCAGTTCTGTGTATGAGCAAAATATAGAATCTGTCATATTGTTGGCCACACTGAAATTATGTTTTTATACACTGTGCTTTTCAAATTGGGGCCAATCAACTTGTCATTCACTGAAATGTTATCAGCAGAGATTATGCTGACACATGGGGATGCATATGTTACTTTTATAGGAAAAGTTTTAAAATATGATCATTCCACTGGCATCAATTCGTTGTTAACCAAAGACAAGGTTATTTAGATGCATTGAGCGTGGCTTTTTTGGATCTCTCAGCTACTTGTGATTTTCCCCAGGCTGGAGCCTATTTCCTGAACCTAGGGTTGCTGAAAGTTTTGCTTTACTTTGTGTATGAATGCAGAATAGTTTGAGGATGCTTTTTGTGTACAGATAGAGCTTTTACCCATAGTGTCTTTTTTTTGATGTGGACATTTTTAAAGTCTTTATTGAACTTGTTACAATATTGCTTCTGTTTTATGTTTTGGTTTTTTGGCTCCAAAGCATGTGGGATCCTAGCTCCCCGACCAGGGATCGAACCCACACCCTCTGCATTAGAAGGCGAAGTCTTAACCACTAGACCACCAGGGAAATCCCTGTATTTTTCTACTAGAATGTAAACTTTATGAAAGCAGACATTATTATCTTTAAAAAAACTGATACATACTTAGAACAGTGCTTGGAAATAGCAGGTATCATTGCATATTAGTTTAATGAGTGAATAAGCTGAAAAGTCCTAGTTCTAGACTCGGATGTGAAGTTGTGGGACCTTTGGACAAGACACTTCAATCTCCTGAAGTCTGTTTTTTTCACATATGGAGAGACTAGGGTCTGTAACTCCTACTTCATGACTTCGGGGTGACTCTCAGATTTTCATGAAAACATTCCAAAAAATAGACCTCACTATGCAAATGTCATGTGGTTAAGGGGCAGCTGCTGCAGATGTGTGGAAGCCCAGTGGGCTCATGCCCATCTCTGGAGCTGCTCTGAAAAATTATTGTTGCAATAGCTTAGGGCTAATGTGTAGCTGCAGTCTGACTGAACCAAGAAAAATTTGGACCATGGAAGAACTAGGCAGCAGTAATGTTTACATACTCTTGGTGAAAAGCCATTGCTATGGAAACTTCCCACTTTGCTTTACATGTGTAGCATTCTGAGAGTGACTGGCCAGAATGATGTAGCTAGATCCTTGGAATATTGAAAATCACACATCAAATTATTAATGTCTTTGTGCCTCAGCCTTGTTTTAATGATGTGACTGTGCTCTGAAATTTAAAAATATATTGTTAGCTGGGGTAACAAAATTTTTTAAATAAGTTCTTTATTAAAGCACTTGCATCAAAATCCCTTGTCATGGCCTCAAACTGATGCTTTGTAATTAGAGCAGATTCACTGGTAGATAGAATTTTAAGAATTTTATTTTAAGGGATTTTTCTTCATTTTTAACATTTCCTACCTTTACGCGTTGTGTGACATGCCTTCATTTGTCCTTTAAGATATTAAGATTTCTAAGCAGCTTAAAACTAAAATTTTAAATGTTTACTTGCAAAAGTAGTAGACATTCAGCCATAAATATAAGGCTTTTTCTAGAGAGGATAGAAATAATTTTTAATCATTCATTTATTCATTCAACAACTATCTGTGGGGTATCTACTATGTTCTAAACCCTGTGTTACGGGATGAAGAAACGGTAGCCTGAAAATCCCTCTAGATCCTATCTTATTCATGGAGTGTACAGTCTAGTGGGAGAGAGGGAAGTCAAGTAAATAATTAAACACAATTTAGTTATAATTCTGCTAAATGTTACCAAGACAAAGCAAGAGACTGGACAGCAGAAGACCTAAGCTGGTGAAGGGAGAGGTAGCAGAACCCTCCACAGTAGGTGTTTTTTCACTTGAGACCTGAAGGAGTCAGCCAGCTAAGGACACAGTGGGGGGCTTGCGGGAGGAATGCACATTCAGGCGCATGGGAGAGCGTGTGTGAAGATCCTGGGGTGAACAGGAATGAAAAGAAGACCAACACACCCAGAACCTCACAGCAGGAAGGAAAAGGGCAACACTCCGCAGGGGGCCATACCATGCAGAGCCTTGTAAGCCGTGGGAAGAATTGTGGATGATTTCAGGAATAAGAGGAATCTATTGAAAGGAGTCAAGCGGGAGAGTGATGTGATTGGATTTTACTCTTTTTTTTTATAAATTTATTTATTTATTTTTGGCTGTGTTGGGTCTTCGTTTCTGTGCGAGGGCTTTCTCCAGTTGCGGCGAGCGGGGGCCACTCTTCATCGCCGTGCGCAGGCCTCTCACTATCGTGGCCTCTCTTGTTGCGGAGCACAGGCTCCAGACGTGCAGGCTCAGTAGTTGTGGCGCACGGGCTTAGTTGTTTCGCGGCATGTGGGATCCTCCCAGGCCAGGGCTCGAACCCGTGTGCCCTGCATTGGCAGGCAGATTCCCAACCACTGCGCCACCAGGGAAGCCCCTTACTCATTTTTAAAGATCATTTTGGGGACCTCCCTGGTGGTCCAGTGGTTAAGAATCTGCCTGCCAATGCAAGGGACATGGGTTTGATCCCTGATCCGGGAAGATCCCACATGCCGTGGAGCAACTAAGCCCATGGGCCACAACTACTGAGCCTGCGCTCTAGAGCCCGCAAGCCACAACTACTGAGCCCACGTGCCACAACTACTGAAGCCCGTACGCCTAGAGCCCATGCTCCACAACAAGAGAAGCCACTGCAATGAGAAGCCCACGCACCGCAACGAAGAGTAGGCCCCTCTCGCCGCAACCAGAGAAAGCCCGTGCGCAGCAACGAAGACCCAACGCAGCAAAAAATAAATAAATTTATTTAAAAAAAAGATCATTTTGGTATATGTCGATACTCTGTAATGGCCTATATGGGAAAAGAATCAAAAAAAGAATGGATATATGTTTATGTATAACAGATTCACTTTGCTGTGCAACTGAAACTAACACAACGTTGTAAATCAACTATACTCCAATAAAAATTAAAAAAAAAAAAAGATCGTTCTGGGTGGTGAGTGGAGAAGGAGCTGGATGTGGAGTGGGGATGGGTGGCAGCCCTCAGCACGCTTCTGCACTAGTCCAGACGTGTTTTTGGTGGCAGTGGTGGTGGTGGTGATCGTTGGTGGCAGTGAAGATGGCAAAAAGAAAATCCACTGGACACACTTTGGAAGTAGAACTGACACTTGTCTGCAGGTGGATGAGATGTGTGGTTTATGCTTTCTCAAGAGGGTGTTGAGATATTTCTGGAGCAGGTTCATAGACCCTATATGAGGACACCTGACAGAACGTTAGTAATGGATCCAGACTCAGACCAAGGATGATGGATTCAGCCCCCGGAGATGGGTGGTGACGGAGACCTTAGAGAGCTGATTCCATCAACCTCCTCGATGTTCAGTTCACAGCGTGGTATTTATGTAGCCCTGCTTCCAACTTCCAACCTCGGATTTTATGTCTGTGCTGGTTTCTGGAGCATGCTTCTTCTCCTATGCGTGTCAATAAGGGCTCATTCTCCTCTGTTCCCTAAGACCAGATCCCTAGATCTCTTAAGATTGTCTGTTTCTTCTTGAGCCAGTTTTGGTAATTTGTATGTTTCTAGGAATTTTATATAGATTATCTTAATTTGTTGGCATATAATTGTTCATAGTATTCTCTTAAAATCCTTTAAATTTCTGTAAGGATTCTGTAATAATGTTCCCACTTTCATTAATGATTTTAGTTATTTTCATCTTCTCTCTTTTTTTCTTAGACTAGCTAAAGGTTTGTCAATTTTGTTGATCTTTTCAAAAAACCAACTTTTTATTTCCTTGATTCTCCCTGTTGTTTCTCTATGTTCTATTTTGTTTATCCCTAATCTTTATTATTTCCTTCTTTCTTATGGCTTTAGGTTTATTTTGTTTTTCTTTTCCTGAGTTACTTAAGATGTAAAGTTAGAGTGTTGATTTGAGATCTTTCTTCTTGTTTAATGTAGGCATTTAAAGCTATAAATTTTCTCTGAGCACTGCTTTCACTGCATCCCATAAGTTTTAGAATGTTGTGTTTTTATTTTCATTTGTCTCAAGGTATTTTCTATTTTTCCTAGTGATTTCTTTTTTAACCTATTGGTTGTTTAAGAGTGTGTTGTTTAATTCCCATACATTTGTGCTTTTCCAGTTTTCCTCCTGTTATTTATTTCTAGCTTCATTCCATGTGGTTAGCGAGGGTACTTTGATGATTTCAATCTTTTTAATTCATTGTTTTAAGATGTAACATGTGGTATATCTTGGGGAATGTTCCATGTGCACTTGAGAAGATTGTGTGTTCTGCTGCTGTTGATTGGAATGTTCTACATATGTCTGCTGAGTCTAGTTGGTTTATAGTGTTGTTCAAGTCCTCTAATTCCTTATTCATCTTCTGTCTGTATGTTCTATCCATTATTGAAAGTGGAAAATATTGAAGTCTCCATGTATTATTTAGAACTATTTCTTCCTTCAATTCAGTCAATGTTTGCTTCGTATATTTTGGGGCTCTTTTATTTGGTGCATAGATGTGTATAATTGTTATATATTTTTGTTTAATTGACACTTTTATCAGTATATAATGTCCTTTGTCTTTAACTTAAAATCTATTTTATCTGATATTCACATAGCCACCCAGCTCTCTTTTGGTTACTATTTGCATGAAATATCTTTTCTATTCTTTCATTATTTTTTCACTTTTTTTTTTTTTATCTTTGGGTCTGAAGTAAGTCTCTTGTAAGCAGCATATAGTTGGATTGATTTTTAAAAATCTATCTTGCCATCTCTGATTTTTAATTGGTGAGTTTAATTTATTTATATTTAAAGTGACTACTGATGATGCAGGACTTACATCTGCATTTTGCTATACATTTTAAAAAATAGATCTCATATATTTTTTGCTCCTCGTTTCCTCCAATACTGCCTTCTTTTTTATTTATTTTTTGCTTATGAACAATTTTGATTCTTTTTTCATTTTATTTTCTGTATTTAAAAAAAATCTATTTTCTTAGTGATTATTGTGGGAATTACAGCTAATATCATAAGTTAATACCAATCTAGTTTGAATTGATACCAACTTAGCTTCATACTTTACTCCTATCCAGCTCTGTACCTCCCTTTATGTTGTCACAAATTTCATATTTATATATTGTGGGTCCCTCAGCATCCATTTACAAATATGGTTTTGTGCATTTGTGTTTTAAATCATAATGGAAACAAAAGGGGAATTGCAAACTAAAAATATAATAGTACTAGCTTTTATATTTACCAGTGTCATTTTTCTTTTGGTTAATTTTTTTTTTTTTTTTTGATCTGCCATGTTCACGTTTGCCTTAAAATGTTGGCCGCATTTGGGTCATGTCAGCTGTCAGGTTTCAGTTCATGTTGAGCAGACATGGAGTCAGCCAGTAGGTTGGGGCAACATTCATACATTAATACAGGATGTGGAGGGGTTTGATTTCAGGATCCTACTCCCAAAATTTGCCCCAGCTTTACCCAGATTCAATTTTTTTAAAGGAGAAATCTGTGTTTTTCTCTTTTCTTTCTTTCCATATCCTTTCCTTTTTCTTTCTTTCCCCCTTTCTTTCTTTCTTCATGGAAAGCAGACACCTACTTCTGCACTTGTGAGTGAAGGAGTTACCTATGTCTTTCAGTTGATTCTCCCATTTTGAGTTCCATGTCTCCTCCCGCTATTTTGCTGTCTTTAGCGTCTCTGAGTGTGGGGAATCTCTAGAGACTCACTGGTTGGTCTGCCAGTCCTCCACTTGTATTCTGAGCCATGGCTTCCTTCACCTTGGTTCATCAGTTACTGAGCCTACCTCTGCTTCCACAGGCCAGGAGTTATCGAACTGTCTTGTCCCATAATCATTTTGTGCCATGAGTTCTGTCAATCAGTTCTTGCTCTGGTAATGCTGCGTAACAAACAACCATACTATTTCTCAGTGACTTAAAGCAACAAACTTTTTCCCCCTCATTCATGGATCTACTGATCAGTAGTGGAAGTTCCTGAAGCTATATTACAGTTTTTTTATTCTTTTAATATATTCTAATGTTACATTAATGTTTAATGTTCTCTTTCAAATGTTTTTTTCCCTTTTTTCCTGCAATCATATTTTTCAGGAAATCCATTTAAAACTTATTTTAAACATTTTACTCAAGTCTATTCATGTTGCCATTTAGTGATCTTGTTTTTGAGCCAGGTGTAGCAGAGTAGTTGGATGCAATACCTTCTGTGGCCACCATTGCAGAATTGCCCTTTCTAGTCAGTCTTCAAAACTTCTAACAAAATATCATGAAAGAAAAAAGGAAAATCAACTCTTTCCATCTTACCTGCATCTAAGGTTATTGGCAGCATTTTTCTGTGTAAATAAGAACACAACCCTCTGTCAGCTTATTTTCCTGGAAAGCTTGAAGGCTGAAGAATGTCAGCTCAATCTTATGCCTGCTTTAGGCAAAATTGAGAAGTAGTTCTTCCCTATCTGTAGTTATGTGCATTACATAGAGTTTTGTGCTGCTTTTCTCCCTCTGTTCTGAGGGAGGGAATTTTTTCACCACAGCGTTCTCAGTGATGGATGGAACTTTGTTAGCCCTCCCAGGACTATGCATTTTGGCAGGAATCAAGGTCTTAAGCTGAAGAAATGAAGTAGTATCGTTTTTGGTATCAGCCAGGGTAGGAGGACAGATAAAGCGTATGGCCTTTCCAAATACTATCATATTCATGGCACAGACTCAGATACATTGTTAGTCTTTCTAGACTTTGTGTATTGATTTCACTTCTCAAGTTTTACCTTTTCTATCGTCTTATTCCTAGATGTCTGATAGGAGCCTTACATGCTGCTTGGGCTAGAAACATAGGTTCTGTATTGTTTTCCATAAATAACACAGCTTGTGGTGGTGAACATTAAGTTGAGAATAATATCTATGGGTTTTATTTTCAAACTGGTAGTTTTATTGTCCAGGTCTAGTTCATTGGTTGCCTAGTTTGCTTCTTCTTTTCTAGCTTTGATTTGTGGGCTTCTGATGATTTGTCTCTTTTGGGAATAGTTATTTATAATTGACACCACTCCCACTTCCCAAAAGAATTTGAGCAGCACACAGTAAAAGATGCAATGATAATAACACTTTAAAAATAGTAGTCAGAAATTAGAAGCTGTATAGTGGAGGCATGATTTTAGTAGGAAAAAAAGAAAGCAGATTGCTGTTCATTTATCCTTGTATTCGCACTCTTTGTGTGTGTGACTGGTGGCTTGATTCCCTCCTGCAATTGTGGCTTTTTTGGTGCTTGTTATTTTTATTTCCTTTCTTTCTGGGAAGAGATGAATTTCTAGTTTATTTCCCTTTTGACACTCTCTCCCTCATAAATCTATCAGCATTACAAACAACAGGGGTGTCTTTGAAATAAGACACCCGTAGGAAAATTAACCCCCTCAGACCCAGTCCCTTATATATAAACTGGAAATAACAATCGTACCTACACCTTGGGGTTATTGTGACAAAGTATTTAGCTTGATGCTATCACATTAGCACAACTTAAAAAAAAAATTAAAGCTATTGTTACCGTGTTTAGAAGAGCAAATAAATGTACCCAAATCTCAAGCATCTCTAGTTCCAAAGATTTTACTTTTTAACTTAGAGTTTCCTGGAAGGCCAGGGAAAAATATGGATACATTAAATTAGATAATTCCTGATGTGTTATGAAATGTGGCTTTTGCTGGCCAATTGCCAGAGTGCAACCCCAAGAATTTATGATGTTGAAAAAAGGCATGGAATTCCCAAATAGCATTCCTATTAAGGGCAAGTAGAAGCTGGGTAAGGGTAATGACTAAAATTTAATGAGTGTCTAGTTTGTACTGAGATCTGTTGTAGGAAATGAGCATATGTGATTTCATTTAATACTCTCAATGATTCTATCAAATAGATATTATTTATCTCCTATTTATGGATGAATAAATTAAGTTTAAGGAAATTTAACTAAATTTACAGAGTCATTTAAACATTTAGGTCTAGAATTTGAATCCAGGTCTGTTTGATGCCAAAGCTCGTGGTCTTTCTATGCCAATATCCACACACCTTGCCTAACCCCAGGCATTAAGTGAACAGGGATCGGAGAGTCTACAAAATGTCTAGTTATGCCTAAATCATTATTTTTTAAAATGTTTTTGTCTTTGCTGACATTGGCTGCAGACGTGGGGAGATTTCCTGGGTTGGTTTCTCACTGATCACTGGTTTTGTGTCATTCATCTTCCCTGAAGTCTTCATCTTGCACATTTTCTCTGACTTTTTCAGGATTCAGAGGAAGAATGATAGTCAGCTGCGCATTCTATTATCTAGAATATACCAAAATCCACCAGTAGGACATGCATGATTTTAGTAGGAAATAAAGAAAGCAGATTGCTGTTCATTTATCCTTGTATTCGCACTCTTTTTGTGGGTGTGTGTGTGTGACTGGTGGCTTGATTCCCTCCCACAGCTGTGGCTTTTTTGGTGCTTGTTATTTTTATTTCCTTTCTTTCTGGGAAGAGATGAATTTCTAGTTTATTTCCCTTTTGACACTCTCTCCCTCATAAATCTATCAACATATCTTCACCTTCCACCCATCACTGTTACCTCTTCACAGTGTTCCCCCACGGTGACAACAGCTGAGTCAAAACCATGTGCTAGAGCTTTCATGTCTACCCACACATTCAACAGCATAATATTATGTCCATTATCTGATAAAAGGAAATATTATGAATGGAAAATGTTCTTTCCAATAGCACTTCTACTGAAGCTTCAGAAAATAGTCTCCATAATGTTCATCCATAAAAACATGAAAGATGCTGTTTAAACCTGGAGCCACCTGGAGCTCCTTCCAAGTTTGGTAACACTTCCCAGGCTTACTTTGCATTCTTCCAGTGATTACTTGAGTATCCACCTAGTTGAATGACTTAAGAAAAAAAGGGCAAAGATTTATTGAGCCCACTGGTGATGGTCAAGTTACAGTCTGGGAGAAAATATTTGCAACACATATATCAAACAAAAGGCTTTTACCTAGAATATATAAAAACAAACAAACAAAAAAACCCTGTATAACTATAAAATATAACAGCCCAACAACAAATTAAATAGGTGAGAGATTTGAACAGATACTTCACAAAAGAAGATGTAGGAATGACCAATAGGCACATAAAAAGATATTCAACACTGTTAACCATCAGTGAAATTCATATTAAAACCACACGGGATACCGCTGTATACCCAAGAAAAGGGCTATAATTAAAAAGACTGACAACACCCAGTGTTGGTGAGGATAAGGAACAACTGGAATACTCCTGCACTGTTGGCAGGAATGTAAGATGGCACAGACAAATTGGAAACAGTTTGACAATTTCTTAAAAAGTTAAATACACACTAACATATAACTCAGTCCCATACTATGTAGTATTTACCCAAGAGAAGTGAAAACTGTGTCTACACAAAGACTTTTACATGAATGCTCATAGCAGCTTTATATGTAATAGTTCCAAACTGGAAACAACCTATATGCCCATCGACAAGTGAATGGGTAAACAAAATGTGGTCTATGTATACAAGGGGATACAACTCAATGATAAAAAGGATCAAACAACCAATACATGCAACAACATGGGTAAATCTTAAAATCATTATCTGAGAACATAATGAGTATGAGTAAGGTGCTGGATCATCTTTCATGTGAGAGAGAGGAAGCAGAAGAGGACATCTTATACACACAAAATTGGTAGACCCAGGCGCAGTAGCTTCTATAGCAATTGAAGACATCACCCTAATAGCCAGATTAAAAGAGGAGGAAAATGGTTGCCGTGGGTACTTGTGAGTGCAACTAAAGTGAGTCTTGGGGACTCCTAGAAGTGTTTGGGGATATATTTTTAGGGTGGCTGGAATTTCTGCAATTATGGGTGGAAATGGACACAAAATATTCTGTTCAAATTGCCTCTCTAACTTCTTCCGGAATGTTATACTTGGGAAACACATATTATAAACACGAACAATAATAACCTTAAAAAGCAGTCAGTCAGTGATCATGAACACAGTAACAAAGTGTATTACGAATAAGGAGACTACATCATGTCATAGGTTAAAAACAATTATCATGCAGATATTTTATCCAGTGAGTAATAGTCTTAGTTTCATCAAATTAAGAAGTTTTATGGTATCAATAGACAGCTCTGTTCATTTCTACCTAAAATTTTTCTGTATGATGAGAATGCTATTAGTAACCTTTCTTCTCTCCTTCTTATGAGCTTAAAAATCCTTTTCAAAAATTGTGTACATCATATAAAATTTACCATTTTAACCATTTTAAATGCATAATTCAGCAGCATTAAATACATTCAAAATATTGTGGCATCATCACCTATATCCATGTCCACAGCTTTTTCATCATCCCAAACTGAAAGTCTGTACCCATTGAACAATTCCCCGTACTCCCCTCCCTTCAACCCCTGGCAACCACTATTCTACTTTCCATCTCTATGAATTTGCCTATTCTAACTACCTCATGTAAGTGGAATCATATAGTGTTTGTCCTTTTGTGTCTGGCTTATTTCACTTAGTATAATGTTTTTAAGATTCATCCAAGTAGTAGCGTGCATCAGAATTGTATTCCTTTTAAAGGCTGAATAATATTCTATTGTATGGATGGACCACATTTTATTAACTATTCATCTGTTGATGGATACTTGGGTTGCTTCTACTTTTTGGCTCTTGTGACTAATGCTGCTATGAACATTGGTGTACAAAGACCTGTTTGAGTCCCTGCTTTCCATTCTTTTGGGTGTATTTACCCAAATATACCTAGAGATGGAATTGCTAGAACATATGGACATTCTATGTTTAATTTTTTTAAGGAAATTCCATACTCTCACTAGATTTTAAATGAAATTTCATTATTGCTTGCTCACCTTCTCCTCACTCTCTAGGGAGTGCTTGACCTCTGCTCTCTCAATTCCCAGGCTGCTTATGAAGTAGATACAGGAGAATGGGTAGAGAGAAGAATGAAATTGTGGGAAGAAAATGGAACAGGTCCCAACTGGCCTGGTTAAGCCCTAGGTGTCCTTTTGTGGAGGAGAGTTGGTTGGGGGGTGGGCGAAGACAAGCAGAAATAAAGCCAAGAACTAAGACAATCTCCATAAGAAAGAGGTAGGGCAGGAGAGAGGAGGTGAGTGCCGGCATCTTGGCAAGGGAGAGGCGCTGGAGCAGGTGCAGGATTCGAGAAGCTGTGGGGAAGGAAGCTTTTGAGAAACGTTACTGCTCTGGGGTGTGACTTGGAACCGCTAATTGTTCTCAGATCAGACTAAAGCTTGGAATTCCTCTTAAATTTTCTCTTGATTATTGGACTGGGTTCTGGCATTTGATTCCCTGCAGAGACTGAGTCATAAGAAGCCCCTGGATACATGGGAATTACACCTGAATTGGCCAACGTAGCTAAAGTTTCTGCTATTCTAGTCGCAAAATCCCTAATACTTCAGTAAATGAAAAAAGAGGAAAACCTCCTACTCAGTTAGAGACAAGGTTATAATAAAACATTAATTCTTTTTTCTTAGGACTTCAGGCTGTAACCTGTTAATAAAATAAATGTAACTGTGGGAGGATTATTTTCGTTGCCTGTAGCCCAGGCTTGCTCAGCTCTGGCTTTAACTGGAGTTGTGCACTTGAATATTCATAAGTATGAATTGCAAACTCACAAATTAGGATTATTTTCTGTAGGGGATACCAAACAGAAACGATGCCACCATTTATTTGGAAAAAACAATATGGTGTGTGGGATGGAACAAGGTTATGGTAACAAAATTTTCTTAACCCTAAATTGGGCTGTGTTCTGACACACGGTCTGATAAGGCAAAATATTTTAAATCAGTAGAGTCTTGTAAAACCCAGGACATATGGCTGTCTTAGTTTTGGTGCTAAAATAGGATTCCTTATGTCGGGGATGGGGGAAATCTCTCCTTCTATCCTTCTTGAGTTCTTGTGGCTGGACTAATAATAAAATGGACACACCAGACAGATTAATAGGAGAAAAACCAATTTAATTTCGAGTCCATGGGAGATCATAAAATAATGCTCAGTGAGTGACCAAAAGCAGGCAACTTTAATATCTTCTTATACAAAGAAAAAATAAATCTGTGAGGATTTGACAGGACAAAGAAACTTAGGTTTGGGTGCTTTAGTTAGTAAGGAATTTAAGCAATGTTTGGGCTTGAGTAGTAAATTAGAAGTAACAAGGTTTTTGTTCATAGACTTCTTGGCCCTGAATTCCCTTTCTCTGGTGATAAGGATATCTTTCTACCTCCTGTATAGGTAGGGCACCTTTCACATGGGAGATTAATTTCCTGCTTGCAAGGAGGCAGAGAAGAGGGTCAAAGTGTTCCTCTTGCACCAGCTGTTTCTTAAATAACTTTGATCGAAATAATATGCCATTGAGGCATAGTTTGGGGTGGCCTGCCCTGGGCCCCAGCACCTAGTCATGATCTTTCCAGTAAATTAAACAGCATTACCCCAAAATATTTATGGATTCCTTGATTTATTGATTCAGTCAGTTCCTAACAAGGTAGGGAACCTCTTCAATATGTGTTTCCAGTCTCATCTTTTGAGTCTACCCTCTCTCACCAGCTACCCTGAGCCCATTCTGAACTCCTTAGTTTCAGTGTATGTGCCGTGCTCTCCATACTTTTGCAGGTGTAGCTTCCTCTCTGTGGAATACCCTTCCCTGCCCTCTGCCCAGATAACTCTGCTAATTTCTCTAGACTGTGTTTGGGCATCCTCTTCCAGGGGAAGACCTCTTCTGTCACTTCTTACCCTTATCCTTTTGTCCTGGTGCTTTCTCTCTACCTCCATGTTATCCCCGTACACCTCCATCACAGTGTATTTCACATAGTGCTGTAAATGTTGATTTCCTTCTTGTCTCCCCAGGATAGTAAGCTGTTTGAGGGTGTGTTAGTTTGCTAGGGCTGCCATAACAAAATACCACAGACTGGTTGGCTTAAACAACAGAAATTGATTTTCTCACAGTTCCGGAGGCTGGAAGTCCAAGATCCAGGTGCCAGCAGGGTTGGTTTCCTCTGAGGCTTCTCTTTTCTTGCTTGTAGGTGGCTGCCTTCTTGCACCGTGCCCTCGCATGGCCTTTCCTTTATGCACAGAAGCATCCCTGGTGTCTCTTCCTTTTCTTATAAGGACACCAGTCATGTAGGACCAGGCTCCACCCTTATGACTTCATTTAACCTTAATTACCTCTTTATAGGTCCTATCTCCAAATACTGTCACATTAGGGGTTATGGCTCTAACATATTAATTTTGAGGGAGACACAATTCAGTTCGTAACAGAGGGCAAGGACTATTTCTTATTAGAATCCCCAACTCTACCTCCTATCAAAGTGCTTGGTACACAATAAGCAATTAACAATTATTAAAGGATCAAATAACAAACGGGTGAATAAATGAATAAAATGATAGAAAACTGCTCAACTTGTCAAGGTCTGAGGGTATCAGGACTTAAGATATTCAGAGTTGGCAAATGAAGCTGTAGTAAAGAGTATGATCAGAGAGAGAGAGGCAGTCTGTAGAGAAAAAAAAAGAAAAGTGCTGCAAACTGGGAGGGATAACAGAGGGACAAGACATGGCAGGAAAGACGATGAAGATCAGCATAAAGCGAACCTGAAAGAAGTGCGTTCATGATGTAAGGAAGGGCACCTACAGTGTTAAATATTGAAGGAGGATGAGGCTGCTGGGTCTGATACATTAAAATCATTGATGTACACCCACCAGAACTGCAAAGGGAAAAAGATTTTTAAAAATACCAAATGTTGATGAGGATAAGGAACAACAAGAACGCTCACGTACTGCTAGTAGGGGTATAATGGTGTAAGTCATGGTGTAAATTGGTACAACCACTCTGTAAGTGGTTTGGCAGTATTTATAACATTAAAACTAAAGGTGTGAATACTCGGTGGCCCCCCAAATGCCATCTCTAGATGTATATTCAACAGAAATTTGTACATATGTTCACTGAAAGATGTCCACAGGAGCCCTATTCATAAAATCCCCCAGGCTTGAAACAACTCAAATGCCCATCAGAAGTGGAATAGATAACACATTGTAGCACATTTGCACAATGGAAATTTACAGGATTGAGGATGGATGAACTACAGCTACACACAAGGGCATGGATAAACATATGACCACAAGGTTTGGTGAAAGAAGACACACTCAAAAGACTACATACTGTATATTTCCATTTATAGAAACCTTGCAAACCAGTAAAACCAGTGTGAGGTTTCAGAAGTCAGAAGAGCAGCTAACTTTTGCGGGGAGGGGGCAGTAGGTGCTAGAGCACATGGGTAGGAAGTCCAGAGTTCTGGTAATAGTTCTGTCTCTTGGTCTGGGTGCTGGTACATAGTGGCTGTGTGTGCAGTCTGTACACATTCAGTATTCACTGAGCTTTTCAGCTATGACTTATCCATTTTCCTGTATGTGTATTCTTCAATAGGCATTTTAAAAGGCAATAAAATTTAGTAGGTAATGAAGTGATACAACATTCTGGTGGTGTGACCTAAGAACATTTAAAAAAACTGTATATTGGTGTTTGAGAAAGCAATTTTGCAGAGAAGAGAGCTCTGAGTTTCTGTTGGTGGAAAGAAGGAGGAGATATGAAGGTTTTTGTCTAGCTCAAGATGTTTGGCAGTAGATGGAATAAAAAAGAGCAACTTCAGCATAACTGGGTCAGAGAAAGATTTTTATTTCATTCACTTTTTTCCTTTTGGTTAAAGGTAAGGAATAGCTCAAGAGTAGAAAGATATTATACAGGAGGAAAAAAGCAGTTTTCCTTCTATCCTTCTAAGTTCTCATTGGGGTACCCTGTAACGATAGATTAACAAGAGAAAAACAAACAGAAGTTTTTAAACATGTTTATCTCATATATACATGGGAGATACTCAGGGAAATGAGTATGGCTCAAAGGGATGGCTTAGAATTCAGGCTTAACCATCTTCAGCCAAATCAAAGGAAGAAGATCGTGTTGGATGCTGGTTAAGGGGAGGTGACAGTAAACAGGATAAGGTTAGTTATGTAGATTTAAGTGAAATTCTTCTCTGTTGATAAGATTTTCTTGTGATTTAGAATCATCCTTTTCTTCCTGGTACAAAGAGGGAGACACTTGCAAATGGAGATATCCTTTATAAGTGTAAATTTCTCTTACAAAAGGTACTTATGCTGTTTTCAGAGCTTCTCCTGTGTCTTGTTTCTCAAAATAATCTTTGTGCCAAAGAGGCATATTTGAGGTGGCACATCGTGGTCTCCTACAGTATCAAGGAGGGAGAAATTTGAAGTACAGTTGAGGAGGAATGATGGAACCAAGTCCCAGAGACGGTGTGAGGATGGGATCAGGGGCAAAGGTAGAAAGTGTGGGTCTTAACAAGAGAATCAAGTTCTCTTCCTTAGAAATAAGAGGGGCAGGGAAATAGGATATTGAGGCTCTTGGAGGTACCTAAGTTCAGTATAGAAGATAAAGTGTGGGAGGTGGGTATGGACATGGGTCTTGATAAGAGTGAAAAATTAGCAATAACATCAGCAGGGAATAAATATACTTGTGAGACAAGAGAGGAATAAAAGTTCTGCATCAACCTGTAGGGGACCCCACTGGCATGCTACCATGGTCTTATGGTGCAATGCTTTGGAGTTCAGGGTGAATGGAGAGAAAGTGGTCAAAGAGCTGCCCAGACAATGTTGGACATAAGTCAAGATCTAAAAGGTGAGCAATTCCAGGGGGTTGTGAACGTCCATTACAAAATAGCTCTGCACATTCTCCAGAGCTATTTGGCAGGAATTAGTTGAAGTAGCATGGGGCAATGTAAAATTGGAGACTAGAGAGGGTCCAGGGGGCTAGGGGTTGGGGTTAACAGGTGGTGAGTTTGGTCCATGCACAGAATGGGGGAGACACAAAACCAAGTTTTCTGGGGCCCCTGGCACAGATTTCAGGTCCTTCCTAATTTTCCCCTTACTCCAGAGCATTTTATTGTGACCGTAATTACTCTACATAAAGCTCCTTAAGAAATGAAAGCTTGGGGACTTCCCTGGTGGTGCAGTGGTTAAGAATCCGCCTGCCGATGCAGGGCACATGGGTTCGAGCACTGGTCCGGGAAGATCCCACATGCCGTGGAGCAACTAAGCCCGAGCGCCACAACTACTGAGCCTGTGCTCTAGAGCCCGTGAGTCACAATGACTGAGCCTGCGTGCCACAACTACTGAAGCCCACACGCCTAGAGCCTGTGCTCTGCAACAAGAGAAGCCATCATGATGAGAAGCCCTCGCACCACAACGAAGAGTAGCCCCCGCTCACCGCAACTAGAGAAAGCCCGCATGGAGCAACGAAGACCCAACGCAGACAAAAATAAATAAATAAAGCTATTAAAAAAAAAAAAAAAAAAAAGAAAGCTTGGGGTAAACTTGTTTTTTTTTTTTAAAGAAGAGATGAGTCCCTCATGAGGCCGCCATATAGCAGTGGTCCTCATGGTTACATAAATATGGATTCACGTCTAGAGATGCCATCAAGCCCCAGAAGCCCATGACATTTGGTCCAACAATCTAATGCAAAAAAAAAAAGGGGGAGATCTTAAAAAGATTGATGACTCCAGGTGAAAGATCCCTGTGCCCCTGGAGAGCTACAGCCAGAATGGTTTTCTTTTTTTTTTTTAATTTTATATATTTATTTATTTTTGGCTGCATTGGGTCTTCGTTTCTGTGCGAGGGCTTTCTCTAGTTGCAGCAAGCGGGGGCCACTCTTCATCGTGGTGCGCGGGCCTCTCACCATCGTGGCCTCTCTTGTTGCGGAGCACAGGCTCCAGACGCGCAGGCTCAGCAATTGTGGCACACGGGCCCAGCCGCTCCGCGGCATGTGGGATCCTCCCAGACCAGGGCTCGAACCCGTGTCCCCTGCATTAGCAGGCGGATTCTCAACCACTGCGCCACCAGGGAAGCCCCAGAATGGTTTTCTTTACCCAGAAGTCAGGTCCCTCATTTCTAAATATACTGTCAGATATGTTCTTTTCATTTTTTAAAAGTAAACTTGAAAACATCATCTTTTTACTAATGGAACCGTAGAATCGAGGCTCATTTTAGCTCTTAGGTTATTAGCCCCGGCCAACATTTCCACAGAGCTAGGTTTTTATCTACATATAACCCTTCTGTTACCATCATCATCATCTGTTGCTTCTACCCCAATTTCTCATATTACACACTTGCAGCATCATTACCCCAAATTGAAGAATTTCAGGCAGAATCATCTGCGAAAATATCAGAGGTAAAAATAAGCCATTATAGGCTGTTGATGTCACCTTGAGGCCTTGTTTGCTACTTTTTTGCTCATTTTACTGCACTTAACCCACTAGAAAAGGAACTGGACTCTAATCAACAACGATTTACCAGTGCTAATGGAGGGGAGAAGAGGCACTAGTAATACAAGGTGGTGAACAGTAAGAGAGAAACAGAGGAAAGAGACCACATAGGCCTACATGCTTTTTAGATATTACAAATATTATAAATATCTGCCATAATAACTTTGCAATTCAACTGGAGTGGTCTGTGGTCTGGGACCGGGAAGGTGGGGAAGCGCGGTTGCCCAGGGACAGTGTACATTGTGATCACTGGCAGAGGCAGTGGGAGCTGTACAACAAGCAGAAAATTGAGAGCGGATTTGCAGCCAACGACAGTGGGAAACAGGTGGCTGTGTTTGAGCCAGGTTCATACGTCATGTCCCATTTTTTCATTTTAAAAAATTGCCAGACTACTTTTATTCTATAACTGATTTTTCAATGAATCACCTGAAAGTAGACCTTACTTTTTGGTCAACTCCAGGGAAAATTTGAATGCAGTATGGCTCCCAACTTTTACTCCTGTAGAAATGGACATGAAGCTTGGCATGTAGCAGTCTGACGAAGGAACCCCATCTTGACTGTCCTTGAAGGTTGCCCATGGGACAGGCTGGGAGACAGGCTGTGGCTGTCTGAGGACAGCACGCGGCATTCTTTGCATCTTGACATCTCATTTCCGTGGGAAGTCATAGATCATTTTGCTAGACTCAGCAGATAAGTCTCATAAATCAAGATCTGCTTCAGAACCAAAATCTCAGTTACTTTTTTCATCATATGTGCTCAGGATGTACATATATAAATGGGAAAAAAGGCAGACACAGAATTTCAAGCAAAAAAAAAAAAAGCCTGTTTTTTTGTATTTTAACAGTAGCTCAAAAAAATCAGCTTTATAGGACCTTCTGGTTTTAATGGCTCTGAATGTGAGGCAAATCTAAGCATTGCCACAGTTTTCCCCTTTCTAAAATGTCATTTCCTCCCTCGTCTTTAACTGTCATTTGTGGTGTCATGTTGACCCGTGACACACCCTTCACCCATGAAAGCTCATACTCCAGACTCACAGTTTCTTAATATTTGTTTGATTAAGTGCCACCTTCCAAGACCCAGTTATTACTGCAGCCAATTAACTAGTTCACTGGCTCATGAAAGCTGTACTGCTTCTAGAAGCAATAAAATTAAAGCACATTTTTTAAAGGGCAGAGAGAATTGGCAGGACTTTTTGTTGTTGCTGTCCTCATTGCTAGCTGTCCTTCATGTTTGAGAAGCCTGAGCTGCTGAGTTGACTGTATCCTTTGATGTATGAAGAATCCAATTGAGAGCTCAGCCTGTGCACATTTTCCAGAAACTAAGCCAGGTGTTTGGATAGGGGAGTGGTATTGCAAGGAGGTCTTCACAGAAGTGATGTTTTGCCCTAATAAATGAGGCAGAAACTGGGTAGCTCTTAACCAAACCCACTTCTCTTCCCTCTGAGCCCAGTGTTAGATCACATTTTCCAGCCTTCCTTGCAGTGAGGTATGTCCACATGATTGAGATCAAGCTGATAGAATGTGCTAGAAATCGCATTCATACCTCTATGCCTGGCTCCACAGTCTTTCCCTTCTGGCTTGATGCAGACAAATGTGGTAACACTGAGAACCTGGTGTTGAAAATGATGGAGCCCTAAGGTCCCTGAATCACCTCTTGGTGGGGAAATGCCCACTGGTTGGGAGTAGGCTTTACTGATAAAAATAAACATGTGTTCTCTGAAGCCATGAGATTTAGGGTTTTATCTGTTACATCCTTAGTTAGTTCTTCCTTAACTAAAACTCTAAACCAGCATATACCTAAGTTTAATGCGTACTGACATCTTGGCTCACCACGGCAAGCAATTTTAGATGCACCTTTGTTAAAACAAATAAAGGTCTATGCATTTGCAGTAGTTATCTATTCCAAATCCTTGTAAAGACAAGAGTTTCTTAAAGGTCAGTTAATATTAGTGATCAGAAGGCCTCCGTGTGCAAAGCATTCTTGAAGGCGTTGTGTAGAGACGATGGTCGTAGGCTAAATACGATACTAAAGGAATACAGGAAAACAAGGATAAATGCATAAAGTACGTAGACTGTGGAGGTTAATGTTCAGAACTCAAGCAATTGTTACAGGACGGGCTGGGGAATTTTGAGACTTGCCAAAGACACACTGAGAGCCGCACTGAGAGCCAGGAGCTAAACTGAGATGAGGAACCAGTACTCGAACTCATGGAGCTGAATTGATTTAGGTTTCCTTCTGAGGCTGCCTCAGGCCCGGGGGACACAGAGACGTGGGTTATGGTTACAGGCAAAGTGACTGTGCTTTTCCCCCAATCCAGGAGGTCCTCTGCGCTCTTGCTAGAGATCTTTTTATTAGGCTTCCTAAATAGACCTGGGTCCTTTCAGGCTATTTCTGTGGAAATAAAAGAAGACCAGCCACGTGAGAAAAACAGGTTATTTATTCAGAGCTTGTTACAGCAGGGGGGCAGCCACCGTCACTTGCGTTTGCAGAGACTCAAAGGCGGGCAGGGGAGGGGGAGCTTCGCAGCGGAGAAGAGGGAAGGCCCCGCGTGTGCGCCGATTGTAGCCTGTTGGCTTGGGAAGCTGGAGGTGGGCTAAGTCGGAGGCAGGGCCCCTATGTGATTGGGTAGGATGCCTGTTTGGTTTTCTCTGATTGGTGGGAAGGTGGAAGCAGGGGTGAATATTAGGGAAACTATGATTTATTAATCAAGACCTGGCCATTTGGGGTAGATTGTTACAGAAGTTACTGTTTAGCTTCCTGGATTGTCACTAGGGATGGCAACCTGGCTTCTGCAAGTCTGACTGACAGCAGGCTGGCTTCCCGGGCTGTTGACTGTAGATGGGGGGTTGGCTTCCTCACAGGCTGCTGCAGGTTGTGGGTCAGAGTTCATTTGCATAAAGGGTCTGCTCATCGTCCATTTGTATATTCAGTCTCTCATTTGTTTGTTTATTTTTATGATTACTTTTTCTAAACAGACTACTTCCTTGAGGTGGTCTTCCTTCCTTCTCCTATCATATTTAAAAGCCTCCCTCCCTCCTGACCATAAACCTGTCCCTGAGAATGGGTACCCTCCCTCAACATCCTCCCTACCTGGAAGCTAAGACCTTCTGTCCTCCTGGGGCACCTCTCCCACTGAGACTTGGGGGTAAAATTTATCTCTACAGTTTGGTTCCCTTGAAAGTCTTAATCTCATCAGTCCTCAAAATCTTTTTCCTGTTTCTGTTTCTCTGGGGACCTTCTCAGGCAAGCTGGTCCATTGGTGACTGCCCCCGTGACCTGCTCCTGGGTGGCCGGGAAGGACAGGTCTCTCATACTGTTGCGTTAAAAAAAAGATGAATTAAGATAAAAAGCTCTGCCAACAGTTGAGAATAACTATTGGGTATGTATACATTTGTGCATATTTTTCTTTTTGAGCCTATTGGTTTATTCTGCTTTTAGATCAGACATGAATCTGGCCAAAAGGAGAAAATGAAATACTTTATGTTTCCTTCTTGTGCTCCCCTTTCAGCTGTTCAAGGCTGATGACAGAAACCGCCCCCTCCCAACCTCAGTGTTCTATGTGTTTAAAAGACCCTCCAGTATTAGCTCTTTGGAAGCCCAGTGTTTTAAATTTGTGAAATAGGCAGGCAGGGCATAATGCCATGATTCCAACTCCCTGGGACTCATTTCAGGGGTTTGATTAACTCTGGTTTGGCCCAGCAAAGGGAAGCCGAAGTGTCCACTTAAGTGAAGAGGTAGGGGGCATTGAAATGAGGGCTGTTGTCTGCCAAGATCAGAGCAGCGTTACACATTTTAAAGAGTCTAATCGCAAGACCTCAGATGGTTGTAGCACCAACCTGAAGCCTGTTTGGTCAGAAGTGGCCACTTGAGCAGTCTTAGGGCTTGGCGAGGGATTCTTTGTTTCAGAAAGTGCTTCCCACAGGGAGGAGGGAATGTGACGTGAGGGAGCCCTCTCTTGGAGGAGGAAAGCTAAGGAGGAAAGTTTGGAGCCTGGGAAAGACCGAGACTGGGGAAGAAGGGGTAAGCTAAGGACTCTCAGGTCACCTTTATTGGCAGGTAGGTACTCAGGAGAACGCCAGTCTGCATTTCCGAATTCAGCTCATGGGAAAACCAACAACTGTTTTTAAGACAAAAGGTAAAGGGTATACTACCTGCAAGGAAAACTTTCCCCAGAGTATCTAGATTATAGGTGACAGGGTTAGAAATGTTCTCATTTGTTTGGCTGAGATAAGAATTCTGAAGGTGGGAACGGAGTGGGTGGAGGTGGGTTATACGTGTGTTGTAGGGAGCTGGGAATGGGCACCACCTTCTACTCAGGGACACAGGGAGCGCCATTTGAATGTATTCCGTTATGGTCCCGAGTCCGTTTTCTTGGCTTTTCTCAACAAGACTGACAGCAGAGATGATCCAAGTGAAGATAATCCGTGAATGTTTTGAATACTAATTTTGATGAGTGTGGTAAGCAATTTCTGACAGGGCTTCCAATGGGCCCCTCTCATACGGGAAATATGAGTAATAAATGTTGTTTCTGCAGCAAGAGATAACTAATACACTGAAGTATTATTATTCCACTGCACCAACCTCCTTCTCCTCGACTGTATACATCCACTTGGCTGCCAAGTTCTGTAGGGATTTATCTTTCTTTAAAGTTTTCACCTCTACCCTCCTCTCTAGCCTTCCAGCCACTGCCTACTCCAAGGAAAGAGTTAAAGTTCTTGGAAAATTATAGGAAAATAGAGCCCTGACATCTGCAGAATGTCCACCAGCCGAGTGGTGGTTCTTCCAGTATAGCAAGTCTCCTTTAGCTGTGTGCCAATTAGATGGCCTTTGCCTGCAAATGACATAAAAATATGAAAAAATAGTGAATTACATAAGTAAAGGGTTTAGTTTTCTTATACAACAAAAAGTCTGGAGTTAGGTGTCGAGGATGTTATCCAAGCAGGGATTGGCAAACTTTGTAAAAGACCAGAGAGTAAGTATTTTAGGCTTTGTGGGTCGTACAGACTGTCGCAGCCACTCAGCTCTGCCCTTGTAATGCAAAAGCAGCCAGAGACAATATACAAATCGACAAGTGAATAGCAGTCATAGACAATGTAAACAAATGAGCATGGCAGCTTACCAATAACACTTTGTTTATGGACAATGAAATTTTAATTTCATATAATTTTATGTGCTATGACATATTATGCTGCTTTTGATTTCCTCCCAACCATTTAAAAATTATAAAAATAAAAAACGGTAAAAACCATTCTTGTAGGCTGAATAAAAACAGGCAGCAAGTTGGATTTGCTGACCTTCATATTAGCCTCCTTCTACCTTCCTACAATCACATTCTAGTGTATGGTTTGGTCTTCATGGATGCATCATGACTGCTGCTGTTCCAGTCATTGTGTCTGCATTCCAGGGAAAAAGAAAAAGGAAGAGGAAGGAAGGAGGAGTAGCTTCTGGATCAGGTCATCAAAAATCTTCCACAGGAGTAAGTAATTAATCTGAGAATTGGTTGCTATTTAGTTTTTCAAAGAAGTTAATTGTGCAGTGAACATTTAAAAAAATCCAGGCATAAGATAGTACCAGAAAAAAACAAAATAGTTTCCTCCTTTGATTCAGAAATGACAAGTTTCTAGGAGTGCATGGTGAACCTGAAAGGGAATGCTTAAGTGATGCTTCAGTGAAAAGTGCAAAACACTTGTGGAGGTGGCCTCTGCGGATGATGCCAGTGCCACGAAAGAGCAAAGACACGAAGCAGGTGCTTGCCTGCTTTCTCCCAAAGCCCAAAGAACTAGGCGACATAGAACAGAATTAGCAACAGCCCTGGAAAACAAAACAAAACACCTCTGAGGCAGAGGTGTAAGACCAGAAGAGCATCCTTAAATTTCCTTGTCTGGGAAGTATGCTTATTCATCCATCCACCATCCATTTGTTTACTTTTCTGGGATCTGGGAGACAGCCATGAAGGAGAGATATGAGGTCCTGACCTCGTGGGGCTTATGCTTTTGGATGAGACAGAAAATAAACAAATGAACAAAAAATATGTAATTTGATATCTGATGGTGGCAGTGCTGGGAAGAGAAATAGAGCAGAGGCAGGTGTCACAGAATGCAAGGCCGCTATGGTTCAGGTAGGGTCTTTGGGAAGACCTTTCTGCAAAGATGGCATTGGAGTAGAAACCCAAATAAAGTGAGGGGATGAGCCACACAAAGGCATGGGGGCAGGTGTTCCAGAAAGTGATGTGGTCTTCAGACAGGAAAGGCTGGCTTTTTTTTCCCTCCCGGAAGAGCAAGCAGCCCAGTGTGGCAAAGGGGGGTGAGCACTGAGGTTGACGAGGAGGTGACACGAGAGGGGCCTGCGGGCTGTGGGGAGAGCTGCCCCTCCTGCCCCACGTGGAAAGGGTTGGAGGACGGCGAGCAGGGAGGCACTGCGGATGAACGTGTCGCGCTCTAAGAGGCCCCGTCGGCTGCCCCGTGGAGAACTCGCAGGAGGGGCAGCAGTGGAAGCAGCATAAGGGGCCTGTTCAGTTACAGTTATTACGGTGGATTCTTCTCCTTTTGTCATTAGAGGGAAAAAGCATGAAGAAGACGGATTTCAGAGCCCCTCAACCTTGCGTCTGAATCAGGGCTCTGTCATTTGCTGGTTGTGCCACCTTTCTGCCATCTCTGAGATGTATTTCCTTCACAAAAGTAGGACACCAATAGTTGTCTCACGTGACTATTCCAGGAATTAACTGAGAAATATATGTCGAGCACCTACCACGGTTCCTAGCATTAAATGTCATAGGCGTTTAATAAATGTTCATTCCATGCCTGCAAAGGACTGAATGTTTGTGTACCCTCAAAATTCCTATGTTGATGGAAGCAACCTAAATGTCCATCGACAGAGGAATGGATAAAGATGATATGGTACATATATACAATGGGATATTACTCAGCCATAAAAGAGAATGAAATAACGACATTTGCAGCAACATGGGTGGACCTAGAGATTGTCATACTGAGTAAGTCAGAGAAAGACAAATATCATATGATATCGCTTATATGTGGAATCTAAAAAAATGGCACAGGGACTTCCCTGGTGGTGCAGTGGTTAAGAATCCGCCTGCCAATGCGGGGGACACGGGTTCGAGCCCTGGTCCAGGAAGATCTCACGTGCCGCGGAGCAACTAAGTGTATGCGTCACAACTACTGAGCCTGCGCTCTGGAGCCCATGAGCCACAACTACTGAGCCCGTGTGCTGCAACTACGGAAGCCCGTGTGCCTAGAGCCCATGCTCCACAATAAGAGAAGGCACCGCAATGAGAAATCCACGCACCGCAATGAAGAGTATCCCCTGCTCGCCACAACTAGAGAAAGCCCGCTCGCAGCAACGAAGATCCAATGCAGCCAAAAAACAAACAAACAAACAAACAAAAATGGTACAAATGAACTTATTTACAAAACAGAAATAGACTCACAGATGTAGAAAACAAACTTACGGCTACTGGGGGGAAAGCGGGGCTCAGGGGGGTTAGGGATAAACTGGGTGACCTGGATTGACACATACACACTACTATATATAAAATAGATAACTAATAAGGACCTGCTGTATAGCACAGGGGACTCTTCTCAATACTCTGTAATGGCCTATATGGGAAAAGAATCTAAAAAAAGAGTGGATATATGTATACGTATAACTGATTCACTTTGCTGTACACCTGAAACTAATACAACATTGTAAATCAACTAAGCTCCAGTCAAAATTTTAAAAAAATTTCTGTGTTGAAATCCTAACTCCCAAGATGATGGTGTTCGGAGGTACGGCCTCTGGGGGGTGATCAGGTCATGACAGTGCAGCCCTCAGGATTGGGATTAGTGTCTTGCAAGAGAGCTCTTTTCTCCCCCTTCCGCCATGTGAGGACAGAGGGAGAAAACATCTGTCTCTGAACCAGGAAGCAGTTCCTCACCAGACACCGAATCTGCCTTGATCTTGGACTTCCCAGCCTCCAGGAATTGTGAGAAATAAATGTTTGCTGTTTAAGCCACCCACTCACTCTATGGTATTTTTGTTATAGCAGCCCAAATGGACTAAGGCAGTCATTTTGATCAGAGAGGACATTTCTAACCACTGTGTACAAAATGGCAATATCGCCCCAACACCAGGCGCTCCAAAGCTCCTCACTCTATTTCTCACTCAGCCCCATCAGGAATGGGAGCGCTATGAAGGCAATGACGTGGTTTCTTGGTCACTGCTAATCCTACCACCTAGAGTGGTGTTTGACTTAAGTACTTATGTCTCAACTGGTATCTGATGAACAAACAGTTTTGAAAATGAATGCCTTTGTTTGAGTGTTTATTAAAATTAGGGCCTTAGATTTGAATGCTTGGCAGTTCCAAATGTTGACCACATGGAAAGCTTCAACTACCATCCTGTTAGTGGTCAGGGTTGATTTAGCTACTATGCAAGATTCAGCAAGAGGCTTTCTTAACTTATTTGTTACCCTAATTATATCCTTCCCAAAACTGGATGGTCCAGCGGGGTGGATTATCTTGCCTGTAGATTCTTCAAACTAGAACAGATAAGAAGATTTGCTCTCTATTTAGAATCTCTGAAAATGTTTTGGAAAGATATTTGTGGATGCGAAAAAAAAAATCCCTCCATACTTCATTGTCTGCTATATGAACTTGGGCTCAGAAATTGATAATCAGAAGCAATTCCTGCTAATCAACCTGACAAGAGGAAGTTTAGGAAAAGACAGACATATAAGAATATAATGGAAGTGAGATTCTTATAGGACTTTATAATTTAAAGTCTCCCAGGATACCCCAATTCTCTGATAGTGATTGAAAGTAATATTTTTTGGAGTGAATTGACAAATAAAATGACATTGGCCCGAGTAAAAATAGGATATTAATGACCCTGAAGGGCTGAGGTTATTACACGGTTAATGATGCTCTTTTTTCCTCTTATTTTTTTTGATAGGTCATCTTTGCCATTAGCAACTGGAACAAGAGTTAAAATGCATGTGGCATTTCTAAAATGCCATTTCTTGCTGAAAGGTTAGCACCATAATGAAGTTTCAGGGAAAATACGAGGCCATCTTTTCTGTTTTCTTGTAAGTATGTATAGTCCATAGGCTGTTGTCAGCCAGCCTGAAGATTATTTGATTGCAAGCTAGTGAAAGCTTGGTTTCTAAACATTCAGTGACCTGATACCATGAATGGTTAGGGTGTTGGAAGGATGAATTATGCATTCTGACTGTAGGGGGCCTCAGACATAAGATATATGTAGAGATGTTTCGTGGTAACTGAAATAATTCCCTTTAAATTTCAAATAATATGTCAAAATATCATGTTATAAAGACCAACATCCTAGTTATATGATTAAAAGTAAAGTCATTTGCATGAGAATACTTTTGCATGGAATAAGGTACAGTCCTCTAAAATGTTTCTTTTGACTATGAAGAATTCATTATAGAAACTATGTTTACTTAAAACTGGAAGAGGATGAAGTTGGATTTGAAGCATCACAAAGTGATTGATGGGCCCAGCCACCTGTCCTACCTGGATCAAAGTTCAAGGTAATTTCTATTTTACTTTAATAGCACGCCTTCACCAAAGGTTATTATAAAGGATCAAAGAAGAGTAAAATGTATAGAATTTATGAAGCACTGTGCAATGCAGTCATGATGGGTGGCATATGAAACATTAACTATATAAGCATAAATGTTTAGCACTTTTTCTTTGACAAAGTGTTTCACATCTATTAGCATATTGAATGCTCAAATCTGACATTTATTTCCTGCCTGTTTTACAGGTGCTCAGGGAGATTTAGGGGGGTTTTCCAAAACACATTGCTCTTAAGTGGCAGAGCCTGGAATCCCTGTGTTTTCTTCCTACCATGTCATGCTGCTTATTTAAGTCTGGCAAGGTCCTTGCTTTGCACCATAACATCAGCTGTTTAATACTAGGAATTGCAGATATGTAAATGAAGAGGACAGAAAACACTCACATTACTGCAAAGAGGTGATAAAATGTTTTAAAATCACCTGGAAAGCCACTCTAGAGAATGAGTCCTGCCCCAAATGCTGAAAAAGAGCAATTTGGATCTAATCATGTGACATTTACCTGAACTACTTTCTAGAATGAAGTGGGCATCTTTGACCTACATTTTAAAAATCCGTTATTTATAAAGGCAGCTGAAAAACAGGAGAGTACAAAAGGGCTTGTAGGGAAAAGCAGTGGTCCCTGCTCACAGTTTTCTCTGCATTCTCCTCCCTCCTTCACCTCCTGACTTCGTGGGCGCTGCATTTACTTTGATATTGCCATGTTGCTGATATTTACAATCTGGGTTAAGTCTCTGGTTCTTTGGGTATAGATGATTGAAAACAATAAACTGTCATAGCTTCCTTACTGGTCTCTGCTTCCACTTTGCCCCTTTTAGTCTGTTACTGATGCTGTAGCCTGAACGATCTTGTTAAAATCATGTCACTCCTCTGGCCCCATTCCCTGCAATGGCCCCCATTCACTCAGGGTAAAAGCCAAAGTCCTTCTAAGGGCTTATAAAGCTCGACACACGGGCCTACCTCCCCCGACTCAGCTCCCTCAACTCTCCTCTTGCACTTAAACCATGAAAATGTAGCTCTAGATGGGAAGACGCTTTGTTGGTTTTGTTTCCTATCTTGTTTTCTGATCTAGCCCAGGTGCCTTGACAATGCCTGGCACATAGCAGATACTCAACAAACATTTGTTGAATGAATAAGCACAACTTCCATTATTGTGATTATATAAACACTACTTATTGAGAACTGAGAATCAAGTAGCTTCTGATCATGTTGCTTCCCTGTGGTTCCAATGTCATGACCCCCGTGCAACTTAAGAAAAAAGTGTTCAAACTGATCCTTTGAACATTTCTTTCTTAGTCTCTTCCAAAGCAAACAAATTAAATAGAAGTAGCCCTGGTCCAAATATGAAGCAACTAAAAAGTGGTATGATTTTTAAGCAATTGTTCTTTTTTCATAATATCTCCCCCCTTCTTTTTTGGATGTAATATATTCTCATATTAATTTTCATATTAATATCAATTTTCATATGCATCAGAAATTTGTGTAAGCTCACCTCCTTTTCATCTGGGATTATCTTTTCTAGGTGATTTGTCATGGTGGTTTCTGTCGTGCTGCAGGCTTCCTTTAGCTTTCTGGTCATTCTTGCATTCTCAGTCGTATTCATATTGACCTTATGGAAACACTGACTAGTGCCCTGTTTTCCTGGTGGGGTTTGTCAATTGGCAGGGATGTTTTTTATGGTGGAGACCTAGTGATGAAATGAAGGGTTACCCTAACACTGGAATGCGGTGGACTTCGCTCCGGGATGACAAAACCCACATTAACTGTTTTGATTATCCCTTGATAGTTTTCTATTTCTTTAGGTGAAAACACTTGCTATTTTCTTTATGAGTGAATATCTAGCTGCCAGACATTCTACATGGGATTGGGGTTTTTGACCATTACAGATACAGAACTTTAATTAATACCCCTGCCCCTTGCTGCTGTCCATCACAGCTGCCACCTGACTAGGGAGCTGCTCTCAGGGACCCCAGAAAGGTTGGCTCCCTCCTCAGCTGCAGCCTCCTCTGTGCATATTTCTGTTTACTTGTTCAATCTCCTATTTTATGCTATCTCCCTCTCCCATTGTTATTTATCTTGTGGGCTTATACTTTTAAAAATGAAACGATTGTTTTCTTAACATTTTAATAGAGCCTTGGGAGAAAGAGGACAGATGTCTACACTCAGAATGCCATTTTGAACGGAAGCATATTTAACCATGGAGTGGCTTTAAATCCTGCAGGTTGAGCCTGTTGTAATCAAGTATGGATTATGGCTATTTGATTAAAGAAAATGAAGGTTGATGCCATGGAAGCTTGCTTCTCTTTACTCTGTTCCCATCACATTCCACTTGGTTTGCATGAAGTACGTTCCTCCTGTGTCTAGGTTTCCTACACACCCAGAAAGCCTGCATCTGTCCCCACTTCCTTGTTAGTGTCTGGAGGATGGAGACTATATTTTATTCATTTTTAAGTCCTTATGCTTACCCCAGCTGCAAAGATTTCCAGGAAATAATTGTTGAATGAAACAGAGCAAAGTCTAAGTAACAGTCCAATACTTTTTTTCTTTTTATTCTTAACTTTTACTAATTACTGCTTCCCTAGACTTACTCAGAAGGCCCCATCCCAGATGTTTCAAGTTTTCATGTACATACTTCATGTACAAGTCATAAGCATCACTATTATCTAGCCACACTTACTAGCTTTGTCCTTCCATTGGTTTCCCTGGTAACCTCTCATTGCCTTTGCTGTCTTGTAGAACTCATCTAAATACAGCTGAGTCAGCCCACCGGAGTTGCCCCAGACACACTACACTCACATTGTGCTTCCTAGAGAGTTCATCTCTTAAGCACCAAGTGATATATTGTACATATCCCTGCTCACCCTGCATCCATGGCCTTGTCTCGCTTAATGAATATTTTCCACCCTTTAACACTGAACAATAAACCATGTGTGGAGTAGGGGATTTGTGATGGCCTGGATGAAATTTTATAATTTAATAAATCTACTAAAAACTTGAATTTTATGCTCCTTGCTGATGTGTCAGATTTCCTTCCTGACAGTTTCACATTGCAAAAGGCATCAGATGTTTCATTTGCCACCTGCATCCTCACTATCAGAGAAGAACTAGCAAGAAAAACAAGTCACAGAGCAGCATCTCTATGGTGACACACAATTTTCCACAGTCCTGACAGTTTGTAGGTAAATCTCCCTCTGAAATTCTTTCCTGTCTCTACCAGCATTTTCCTCATTGACAAACCCTCCACACTTTTCTTGAGAGTCATTGTTCTTGCACTAATGTCTTATTTTTCAAACAGTGCCTTTCTTTAGTTATGATATCATGTCTGTATTATAAGATGTCTTTCATTCAAACTATTTTCTTTTTTTTTTTTAAATTTATTTATTTTTGGCTGTGTTGGGTCTTCACTGCTGCACGTGGGCTTTCTCTAGTTGCCGCGAACGGGGGCTACTCTTTGTTGCGGAGCACAGGCTCTAGGTATGCAGGCTTCAGTAGTTGCAACATGCGGGCTCAGTAGTTGTGGTGCGCAGGCTCTAGGGCACACGGACTTAAGTAGTTGTGGCTCACGGGCTCAGTAGCTGTGGCTCGAAGGCTCTAGAGAGCAGGCTCAGTAGTTGTGGCGCACGGGCTTAGTTGCTCCGCGGCATGTGGGATCATCCCAGACCAGGGATCAAACCCGTGTCCCCTGCATTGGCAGGTGGATTCTTAACCACTGCGCCACCAGGGAAGTCCCTCAAGCTGTTTTCTGACGGAGTTTGTATAGGTTCCTATAGACCGTTCCATTTTGAACTGTCATGACAATCTTGTGGCATTATCTAGATGGTCAGAATAATAGCTACCTGCTTTTGGTACCTACTGTGTGCAAGACTCTTTATACACATCAGCCAGGTGTTCTGACGCCTTCCATCTACCATGTGGCAGTCACATGTGAGCTCCTGTCCCACGTGATTGGGAAGTCACCCTCCCTCCCTGTGCGCCTCTGAGGATCTGCAGCACTAGTTTCCCTTCTGCTAGCCACCAGCGTCCAACTAGCTGAGCTCCTGCAAGCTGTCGTTCCTGGCTGTCTCTCGTCACCAGCAGCTTTCTCACGGCTGCATCCCCAGTGGAGACTTGAGGATAGCGTAAGGAAACCAGAAACGGAAAAGGAAAAAATCTCCCAGCATCTGAAGTCCAGACACTATATTTCTACGTGCACTTTCTTGCAGTAGTTCTGGTTTCTGCTCTCTTGCCGGGGCCCGCTCCCATTGACTGGGCCCTTTTCCCTCAGGCTCCTCTCCGGGAATACCTGAACACTCCAGCCATGGTCCTCCCTGTCTTCTGTGAAGTGCCTATTTAAGACTTTTGCCTAAGTTTTTTATTAGTTCTCTGTCTTTTTCTTTGAAAGAAAGAGAGGGGTGAGTTACGGGGTTCCCTTATCTCCAGTCTAAGACAATCAATCTTTATCCTGCAACTAATAAAAGAAATGTAGAGAAAATACACCAAATATTCAAAGTCTCTGACTTCAGTTTGCAGTGAACAGACTTGATGGGCATGAAGTAGCCTGTACCTTCGCTTTCTCCATTCTTTACACACCTCAGGAGGTCTAGGTTACTCCTAAGGTCAACTTCTGGGGAGTTAAGATATTATAGGAGTTTAGAGTTAATTGTACCGTGTTGTATAAAATAAACTAATTTAATTGTTTTTCTTAAAACTGACTGGTTTTTGGTTTCATAATACTGTTCAGGATCGACCTGTCTACAGGAACATATAAAAGGTCTACCAGAAAATAGGTTTGATTAAAGGTGTCTTATAGAAGTGATTTCCACTTCTATTTACTAACTGCCCCCCCATGAAATCAACATGAATATCATTAGTCTGTAGTTGCCACTATCCACCTCCTTCATTTTAAGTATGGAAACAAAGTTGTCATGCATTCTTTTTTTAAAAAATAGCTTTTTATTGAGGTATAGCATACATTAAGAAAAGTGTCCATGCTATGAGGGCACAGTGTGATGAATTTTCATAAAGTGAACGCATCTATATATTTACAACTTATATGAAGAGGTAGAAGATTAGCACCCAGGAGCCCTCCTTATGCTCTCTTTTAGTTATTGTTTTCCCAAAGGTAACCCCTATCCTGACTTCTAACACCGAAGGCAGTTTTGCCTGTTTTTGCATATGATATAAATGGAATCATACAATATGTAATTTTGTGTGCACGTCTATGTCTGCTTTTGTTTTTGAGATCATCAGTGTAGTTAAATGCAGCATGTTTTCATTGCTGTTTATATTGTATGAATAAACCACAATTTAAAAATTAATTCTAGGGAGATTGAGATTGACATATACACACTACTACATATAAAATAGATAACTAATAAGAACCTACTGTATAGCACAGGGAACTCTATTCACTACTCTGTAATGACCTATATGAGAATGAAAATCTGAAGAAGAATGAATATATGTATATGTATAACTGAATCACTTTGCTGTACACCTGAAACTAACACAACATTATAAATCAACTATACTCCAATAAAAAATTAATTAAAAAAAAATTAATTCTATTATGTACACTCTCAGCTTAATAGACAGTACATAAGAGTTTTCATAGACCCCACCAGCACGCAGTGATAATTCCGATCACTCTATATTCTTCCCAGTATTTGCTACTCTTAGTCTTTTAAGATTTTACTCATTCTAACAAGTGTGTAGTGGTACCTTATTGTAGCCTTAATTTTCATTTTCCTGATGACTAACGAGGTTGAGTGCCTTTTCTTCTTCTTCTTCTTTTTTTTTTTTTTGGCTGCACCACACGGCTTGCAGGATCTTAGTTCCCCCACCAGGGATTGAACCTGGGCCCCCTGGCAGTGGAAGCACGGAGTCCTAACCACTGGACCACTAGGGAATTCCCATAGCACCTTTTCTTCTTTATTGCCAATTTGGGTACCATCTTTTGTGAAGTGCCTATTTAAGTCGTTTGCACAATTTTCTGTTATTTATATTTCTTTGTAAGAATACTTTAAACAGGATTTAAATCTTATTTCATTTATTTATTTATTTAATTTATCTTTTTGGCTGCGTTGAGTCTTTGTTGCTGCGCACGGGCTTTGTCTAGTTGGGGCGAGCGGGGGCTACTCTTCGTTGCAGTGCGAGGCCTTCTCATTGCGGTGGCTTCTCTTGTTGCGGAGCACGGGCTCTAGGCGTGCAGGCTTCAGTAGTTGTGGCTCTCAGGCCCTAGAGCCCAGGCTCAGTAGTTGTGGCATGTGTGCTTAGTTGCTCCATGGCATGTGAGATCTTCCCGGACCAGGGCTTGAACCCATGTCACCTGCATTGGCAGGTGGATTCTTAACCACTGCGCCACCAGGGAAGTTCGGATTTAAATCTTTTGACAGTTATGTTTTGCAAATATATTCTCCCACTTGTATTTTGGCATTTTATTTACTTAATGTCAATTTTTGATATACAGAAATTCCTAATTTTAATACAGTCAAAATTTATAAATATTCTTCTTTAGGGTTAGTGGTTTAAGCACCTATTCAAGAAATCCTGGCTATCCCACAAGAGAATAAATATATTCTCCTATGATAGCTTCTAGAACTTTGAAATTTTACCTTTCACATTTGGATCTATAATCTATAGGAATTGATTTTTGCTTATGGTGTGACGTAGGGGTCAAGATTGTTTTCTTCCATGTGGATATCCAGTTGATCCTATACTTAACCTACTTTGCTTGCTAATAGCAGTGGATTGATAGCAGTGGTGATAATGAGAATTGTCAGGATAATACTCAGGAAACCATATCACAATAAAGTAAAACTAAAATAAAATCTAGCAAACAGTAAAGACTGGGTGGTTGGCTATGAATGGAGGACATTTGGGGACATATATTAACATACCTTCAAAATTATTCCCCATGTGGCTGGGAAAGGACATAGGACCTCTTTCTGAAGAATAACCTGACTTTAATTCATCATACTTGGTATCCCTGTGAGCATAACATTACACAGGTATTCAGAATTTATAACCATACATAGTGTCATTCCTTCCCTGCAATTTGCTCTTTTACACTATAGGATATCCTTTACTTCAATCTAAGGTTAATACTCTATTTTCAAGCTTTATGCAGAATCAAACAATTTATCATTCTTTGTACCCTATTGTGAGAGATGAAGGAAAAAAAAAAACTTGTACAAAAATGCACAAAGAAAAGAATTTTAAATTCTATTTTGCTTATTAGTTCAAGAGAGTGTATCCACTATTCTTTTTTATTGAATTTGGAATTGCTATTGTGTAATACATTAAAATTCCCCAGTGTATTATTAGAACAGTCTATTAAATTATGTTTCTAAGAGATGTAGCCATCTCTTTTCATATGAATATTATGTAAAACTATGGTTACATATTTCATTTGCTCACTATAGTGTGACTTGCAGGGGTACAGTTTGTCGCTGAGCATTTAAAAACTAGTTACAGGCTAGTGGATCAGATCAGAGAACAAAAGAGTTGAGAGTTGATAAATTGTTGCTTTTTATTGAGGATAATAAATGTGAATGCATGTTTTGAATATCTTCATGACTCTTGCATATCAAGGGGCTAGAGGAAGCTTACATATAATTTATTTATTTATTTTAAATTTATTTATTTATTTATTTATGGCTGCGTTGGGTCTTCATTGCTGCGCGCGGACTTTCTCTAGTTGCAGCGAGCAGGGGCTGCTCTTCATTGCGGTGCATGGGCTTCTCACTGCGGTGGCTTCTCTTGTTGCGGAACATGGGCTCTAGAGCGCGGGCTCAGTAGTTGTGGCGCATGAGCTTAGTTGCTCCGTGGCATGTGGGATCTTCCCGGACCAGGGCTCGAACCCGTGTCCCCTGCGTTGGCAGGCAGATTCTTAACCACTGCGCCACAGGGAAGCCCAGCTTACATAGAACTTAAAGTGAGAACTTTTGACTGTCCATGGTAGGGGATCCCTTCCTGAAGGGGGGATCCTTCAGGAAGGAGTTGACATGTGGGTGTGTGGTGCTTTGTCACAGAGTGAGAGGGGTTGGGAAGCCCCAGTGCAGGGGCATGGAATTTTAGCCCTACTTTAAGTTAAGATGAGCTACATGTGATAAGAAAAAGTGATCTGTAGCTTTTCCCATCAAAAAGAATCTTTGGTGACTTTAAGAAATCTACTCACCTGGTCAGAATTTGGGCATTAATTACCAGAAAGACTAAAAAGGAGCTTGCAAAGGAAGTGGGAGAATTAAAAAGGGGGGAGGTTCTTCTTTCTCAAGAGGTTTGAGGAGCCATGTCTCTGTTGAATGGCATGTGTTGAATTTGATTCAGTGTTTTTGCTGTCTTTCCTGGAGCAGGCATCAACATGGAGTGTAAAATTAGGGATGACATTGATCTTGGACTTGGTTCATGTATGTATCAACCACAAACTCCATGCCCCACCACATCTCCCAAATGAAAAATCAAAAGTTAACTCTGTTCAGCAAGTCTTCTCTAAAATCTGTGATCTGTAATTTTATCTGGCCAATGAAAAATTCAACTATTTGCTTCTTTTAAAGTCATATTCTGTGTTAGAGCTTTCTTTTACCTTCTAAAGTTCTTACCTTGATCACATTTCTTTTCATACCTGTGGCTCTTTCCCCAGCTGACTTTCCAATTCATTAAAAACAAACAAAAGCCCCAAGAGTCCTATATATCTCCCAAATGTGCCTTTGCCCCCTCCCCTTTTATTTGCTTAATTTAAATTTATCTTACTTTTCAACATGACATACAACTCTAGGTGCATCTGTTTTCATACAGAATTGTGATCTGACAGATATTTACCGTAGGATTAAGTTTTGCAATTGTTCTTTCGACAGTGTCTTTGCTTCATTGTACCTTGACATGCAGCCTTGAATTCTTCTGCTAGCATTTCACATGTAATTATTTTAGTTGTCTCTGAAATATTATGCCTGGAGTGAACATACCTTAGCCTTGTGGAATAATATACAAATACATTTTTTCAGGTCCATGCCTAATAAAACTGCAGCTGTCTATTCATTGGGGGAAGAAAGGAGCTACAGCTCTTGAGTAAGAGCAAAGTGATAGAAATATTATTATTTAGGGATGAAATGAGCTGCAGGTGCAGAATATACTAAAATAATTTTTGTTACCTGCATTCAAAATGCAGTTCTGCTGACAGAGCCTTTAGACAATGTTTGCAGGGCAGCGAACCTCTATTCTCTCCGAGAATCGGAGAGAAAAAAATCAGGAACCTTGGACCTTTCTACTGCTGTCTCCCTAAATGAGTCCTCTGTATACATGAAGACATTTTACAGGGACACTGAGTGTGAGTTTCACTGGAGAACCACCGAATCGATTACCGATGGAATATATTTAGTTGTAGTCATATGTCTAAGAAGGAGCAATCATGTAACTGAATAATAATAGCAATATCTTTCCCAGGGAAGATTCAACTCAGACAATAAACAGAGCTTTTGTAGGTTTCTCTATGCTTTTCTTCTGGCTGTTAGATTTAGGAAGTTTTTGCTGTGTGCGGACAGCAAAAGGAAAGGGCTGATGCAAGTTTCAAAGCTTCCAAAGGATTAAAAAACATAATTCCCAAGCAGTTATGAGGAAGCCTGTTGTCTCCACTGCTCAACTTTGAAGGACAAAAGTTACTTCTTAGAGAGAGACGGGGACACCCACCTGATCAGCGTCCCTTTGCCTCAGAGTACAGCTCATGGAGATGTGCTTTGGGGCCTGTCCCGCTGGGGTCTGTCCTGCTGGGTAATCTAGACTCATTGGGTGGTGTCTGGGGGCACCATATTAGAGGTTTGACTGACCACAGGAGCTGGGACTGTTCTCTCAGCCACGCTTGCCAGTGAGCACAAATATCTGTTTCTGGAAGGAACACCAGGGAGAATTGCTTGCTTGATTTGGAGGTACCACTTCCCAGTGAACAATTGAGCATTTCTCTGAATTTTTTTGCTCACTTCTTAGCTTTTGCTTCCCCCTTCACGTCATTTGCCACCTCTTAAAATAGGCTAGATGAAAATTTTAACTTCTCTGTAAAGATATTTTCCCCAAGCCCTTCAGCTAGAAATACTTTCTCTCATTTCTAAACTCCTATAACATTAAAAAAATATTTTTTTCTAGTGGCCCTTATGATGTTCTGTCTACTTGAGGACTCCTGGGTATCCTTCAAAACCCATCTCAAATATCCCCTCACAATTAGGCCTTTACTTACCCTCCTATGTTTCCATTTCATTTCCATATGCCCTGTTATAGATCTTAAGATGCTAAACAGTGAAATGTATTTCCTTTTGTATTCCAGGCCCCAGCTCATTGCCCCAGAGAGCAAACATTTTTGAGGTCATTGTCATCTCTTCCCCTTATTAGAAAATAAACCCCTTAAACTTAAGCTTGTGGAATGAACTTCCATTTGGTTATTAGTGAAACTGACCATTTATACTACGTGTGCTCAGATCCATTCTACTCTGCCTCTACTTTAGTCTTCATCCTCTCACAGATGGAAGATCCTGCAGGGTGTGTTTCCCAAGCTCCCACATCAACTGGCTTCCATTTGGTTTGGCCAATGGGAGATACTGATGGGAGGTATTAGGTGGGAGAGAAGGAGAAATCAAGGGAATTTCCCCTCCACTCTCTACCTTGGGGGAACCTCTTCACCAGAAACTGTGTCTTGTCTGTGGCTCTAGCTCCTGGTGGAGTCCAGCTTCTGCTATGAGACTGAAAGGTCCTCGTAGACCCGGCATCTACCAGATGAGCCCAGTTCCTGGGATACGGTAACACTGCTTCTGTCCCGGAAGCTGAAGAATAGCAGAGGATTCCTGCTGTAGATAATTGCTGGGTTCCCTCACTATCCCCTTTTGGCTTCTTATTTTCTCCTTTACCTGTGGGACCAATTCTCCATTTTCTAATTACCTAGGGTGGTTATTTTTCTAACTATACCCTGGCTAAATCACCAATCCTTGTTTTTCTCAGGCTTATCTTGGCCTTCCACTAAAATTTATTGGGCTTTTTGTTTGTTTGTTTTTTTTATTTTTATTTTGGCTATGCTGCGTGGCTTGTGGGATCTCAGTTCCCCAACCAGGGATTGAACCCAGACCACAGCAGTGAAAGTGCTGCATCCTAACCACTAGACCACCAGGGAACTCCTTTTTAAAAAATATATATTGTTTATCTGCTCTCTTTTGGGCATTGTGGTAGGAGGCGGAAAGATAAATAAGCATCTTCAAGGGACAGATATTTCAGTGAGGGAAACAGATGTGTTTTTTTGGTGTGTGTATAAAGAAAAAATCTGGAAGCAATGAATTCTGAATAGTGGAATCTGCTAAGACTTCATAGAGATGAGCCTTGAAAGATGAGTAGAATTTTGACAGGTTAAGACTCAAGGAGGGGAGGAAGTGGTAACAGTGGCTCTTTGTAGAAGAAATGTACAGGTAAAGGAAGAGCTGCATGGAGGTGCCTAGTGTGTTTGGGGGCAATGTGAGTGGTCTGGTGTGGCTGGAGCATAGGGTATTAGGAAGTTATATTAGGAGACAAGGTTAATGGGTGTGGCTATACACGGATGACTCTTCAAGTTACATCTACAGCTCACATCTTCCCCTTAAGTTCCAGATCCACATCTCCGCCTGCATACTGGACATTTCCATCTCACACTCAACATGTCCAATACTGAGCTCATCATCTGCCCACATGATCATCCCACATGCCCTCCAGTCTTGTCCTCTTCCAGTCCCTGCATCCCTCTGAGGCCAGCACGACCCTTCCAGAATGCAGGTCTGACCATGTTCTGTCCCTTCTGTGGACCATCAGTGGTTCCCACTGCTCTCAGGTGAGTCCAGATCCCTTAGCATGAGTCACAAGACCCTTCAGGAATTGGCTCCTGCTTGCCTCTCCTGTTTTAGGTCTTACCATTCTTTCCCTTGAAATCTACCATACAACCTTAGTAAATCCTTTGCAGTTACCAAAAATGATAATGCTCTTGACCTTTGTTCAAAACTGTGCGCTCTGTCTTGAATGCTCAACTGCCTTCCCTCTGGTCAAGTGATCAACTTTTCTGATCCATTGGGAACAAGCTCAGGTGTCATCAGTGAGTTGATCTGGACGCTCCTCCTATGTGTTCCGGAGCACACTGCTTATGCCACTCATAGCACTTCTCACACTGTATTATAATTTCCTGTCTACTCTTGTTAGCATGTAAGAAACTCAAAGACAGAGGCTACATCTCATTCATGATTGGATTTCCAGTGCCTAGCCCAGGACATGTCACTCAGTAGAGTATTTGTGGAATGAACGAATGAACTGAATGAAAGGTGGGCTGGGCTCAGGTTGTGGATAATCCTGAAAAAATCAATTAGCATATTTTCACTTTCCTTGGTGTACAACAGGGAACTATTTATTGTTTGTTTGTTTTTGTTTTTTTGAGGAGGGAGGTAATTCCATCAGAACCATTCTTTGGCAGATTAGCTCTAGAATGAGTGCCAAGATTGGATGGGGTGGAAGAGGATCAAGTCAGAAGAACTAGGTATAAGCCGTTGTATGGTACAGGTGAGAGATAATGAAGTGAAGTTCAACAGGGGTGGTGGGAACATTCAGAAATACGATCAGTGAGAAAGGGTCACCAATGATACAAAGAAGTGGGAAGAATCTAGGTGATGTGGAGATTTCTAGGCTGCTTGAGTGTATAAATGATGGTGCTTCTTTCCCATGACAGAGGAAGACAGAGTATGAGGAAGCTCTAGCTGCTCAGTTGTGAGGATCAAGCAGGCTGATGCTCAGCTGGTTTAGCTGGGGTGGCGCTAAGGTTATGGATACACTGAAATACTGAAATATTTCCATGGCAAATAGCTTCCATCACAAGTCCCATGCCATTGAAACCCCCCAACCATCATCACCTCCTCTGGGTCCCTTGATCCACTCATAATTTATTAATAGATGGAAGTGGTGGCTCCATCGCTCTAACAAGAGTCAGTTCTGGTTGGGAAGTGCCCATGCTATAACAGTTTTTAAATATTTTGAATATCACCCCTGGTCCCAAGGGATGAAGGCATTGTGGGGAGGATGTCCCTCACCTGTGGTTGAAGTGAGAGAAGAAAAAAAAGAAAGCATAGAAACGTATGTCTTAGAAGGCTGTTGAGGTGTCTTAGTCAGCTTGGTCTGCCATAAAAAGGCCCACAGACTGGCTGGCTTAAGCAACAGAATTGTGCTTTCTCACCATTCTGGAGGCCGGAAGTCCAGGCTCAAGATGTTGGCAGGGTTGGTTTCTTCTGAGGCCTCTCTCATTGACTTACAGATGGTCACCTTCTCCCTGTATCCTCACATGGTCGTCCCTCTGTGTGTGTCCGTGTCCTAAGCTCCTCTTCTCATAAGGACATGTCATGATGGATTAGGGCCCACCTCAGTGACCTCATTTAATCTTAATTACCTCTGTAAACACCTCATTTCCAGATAAAGTCACATTCTGAGTTACTGGGGGGTTAGGACTTCAACATATAGCTTTGAGGAGGGGCACAATTTAGCCCATAACAGGAGGCAAAAGACTAGAACATAAATTCAAACCACATGGGCAAAAACAGGTTCAGAAACAAAATGCAGCATCAGAAAAGTTGAGAAGGTGGGTAGCAGGCATGAGGAAGGTGGCTAGGAGGCGTTTAGGAGCTAGAGTGCCACGTGGAGGGGTTCGATAGACCCCCAATGTTTTCCTTGACTGTAGGGGGTCAAGAACTATTTGAATACAGAGCAGTGGAGATGCTGGTCTAGTGGCTCTGTATTCTACCACGAGGAAGGTGCCTTCAGGACTCGCACTTGGAGATTTCCAGGAAGCTGTTGCGGGTCAGGGTTTGAGCTGAGAAGGGAGGTCTTCCCTCGAGCACAGAGGTACAAGCCAGCCACATTCAGATGCTGCTGGATCCTGCCTCCACCCCCAACAGTCTGGGGGTCCATCTCGGGAAAGTGGACCACTTCTGGCTTGCTCCGGGGGCTCTCATCAGCTGCCATAAACATTATGCTTAGTGGGGACCCACTGTCTGTCAATTAGTGTCATCCTGAAATAACAAGCTAGGGCTTCCTGTGAGTCAGCCATCTCCCTCCACTTAGAGATGCTGCCTGAAGGGTCTAAATTCAGAACCGTTATTCCTTCCCGGTGTCCGGGGCACAAGGAACTCAAGCCCTCCCATTTCCCCTCATTGTTGCTGGCAGGGTAATGCCATGAAGATTTCCCTTTTAAGTGAGCAATGTCTTATTTGACAAGCATCTAGATCACCCTCACTCACCCTTGTTTTCTTGAGCAGAAGAGAGAAAACAAGAGATCAAGCATTGATGCTTCAGCCCTGTGGAAAAGTGGCAAAGATTACAATATGTTATATTTAGATCCACAGTTTGCCTGAGGAAGATAATTGGGAAGTTAACGTTGCCTGGTTGGACAATCAGCAATCCTTCTGTTTCTGTCTGGTCATGTAGTCTCGTAAATGTTCAGGGCTTCTGTACCTTCAGGCACTTATAATTAATTTAAAAAATTGGAAGATTGTGTGCATAAACTGCCTGAAATTTTGAGATAAGTCAAAAGGGGAAGGGAAAGGGGAGTTTCTTGAAGTAATTGGTTGTTACGTTTTCCACATTGCCTTTCTTTTTTTTTTTTTGAAAACATCTTTATTGGAGTATGATTGCTTTACAATGGTGTGTTAGTTTCTGCTGTATAACAAAGTGAATCAGCTATACGTATACATATATCCCCATATCCCCTCCCTCCTGCATCTCCCACATTACCTTTCTAATCTACTCTGTTGAAAGAGTTAGGTTTTCAGATCGTAGAAGTCCACGGCTATGAATGTTATTTCAGATAAGGAGGCATGATAAGTCTCCGCCGCACCCAGGGGGATTCATGGGAGGTCAGCAGCCTCCAGCCCGCCCCGCTGTGGCTGGGAGGGAAGACGGCAGAGAAGACAGGGCTTGCCCACAGCACACCTGAAGTTGTACAGGGAAGTCTTAGTTGGAATTTTTCAGTATTAGATTTTCTGGGGACTCCATTCAGCCAACCCTTTGACAAAGGGAATAAATCCTTTCTGTATAGGAGCAAACTGGAAAAGAAATGTCTTCTCAAGTAAGGTCATTTCTGAAATTGAGGAACATGAATATAAAGTGTTATACTAGTCTGCTCAGGCTGCCATAACAAGGTACCACAGATCAGGTGGCTTAACCCACAGAAATTCATTTCCTTGTGATTCTGGAGGTTGGAAGTGTAAGACCAAGGTGTCTGTAGGGTTGATTTCTTCGGAGTCCTCTCTTCTTGGCATGAGGATGGCCGTCTTCTCCCTGTGTCTTCACATGGTCCTCCCTCTGCACTTGTCCGGGTCCTAATCTCTTCTTATAAGGACACCAGTCCTGTTGGGTTAGGGCCCACCTTCATGACCTCATTTGACCCTAATTACCTCTTTAAAGACCCTGTCTCCAAATTCAGTCACATTCTGAAGTCCTTGGGGTTAGGCCTTCAACATATGAATTTTGGGGACACAGTTCAGCCCATAAGAGATGTGTATCTTATTTTCCAAAATAAAATTACAGATGCTTTTACTCTTATTCCTTCTTCCTTTTTCACATCTCTGAATTTCCCGTGTCAGCTTAGATGATAGTAATTCAAATTGTCAGCTCTCTCTCTCTCTCTCTCTCTCACACATACACACACACACACACACACACATTCTTTCCTTCTTCCAAACCATTTTCTTGCTAAGAAGCAAAAATGCATTCTTCTTTCATATACAACTTCCTACCCATTTCTCAATGGGTGCTGGCACCAAAGGCAGCCATCTATTCGCTCAAGCCTGACTAAAGCTAAATCTCAATAAGTTCCATGAAAGATCCCTTTTACTATCTCCCTTAAGACATTTCACAGAAGACCCAAGGGGAAGCTGTGGCCCACCATCAGCGATAGAGACGGCCAGGTTACAGGTTGCTGAAAGAGCCAAGGGTCTGTTCAGTACAAGATGCTTCTGTTCCTCCTTCCTCTGGAGCTGTATTAATTAGAGGAAAAAATTTACTGGCTGTTCAGGTTTTCTTGCTGTCATTTCTTGCCTATTCGTGCAGATACACAGAGTCATGCCTTCACTCCGCTGCTGATGTGGAAGCTGAGCTGACGATCAGGGACCTAGTGCTCCATTTGACAAATGGTGACATACATTTTAGAGTTGTCTGTCCATAGGTGGTAGTTGAAGCATGAACATCTATATAAGGTCCCCCCAGGAGAACATTTGGAAAGAGAAGGAAAGAGAACCTAGGAAAGATGCCTGGGGAACATCCACGTTTCAGATTCAGAGAAGGAGCCTACAAAGAGAGAGGAAAGCATAAGTCAGAGAGGTGGGAGGAAAACCAGGAGTGAGAGGCACCACGGAATCCAGGGTAAGGACGAGTTTCAAGCAGCAGTGGCCGGGGCTGCTGAGAAGTCTATGATTCTTGAGTAGCTAGGACCAGGTGCGGATTTCTGGAATGCTCCGTCTAACTTCCTCTGGACTCATTGCCAAGGACTTTCCTGGGGGTCCCACCTGGGGACGGAGCTTTCCCTCTCTGCTTTCATCCAGTGGTTGGCTTGGAGGAAGGGTAGAGTTTGCAGGCATGCTGGTCATCTCTTGAGCACCATTCCGTCTCCTCTAGGTCTCATCTTTCATTGTGGCGACTGTGGGGCAAGCTGTTGTGCACAGTTCCAGCCACCTTCCAGCAGGTGAGCCTGACAGCACTTACCGTGCCACTAAGCAACCTGACTCTCGCTTTGCACCTTGGACTTCGCCATCGCCCTGGCACGTGGTGGGGCCAGTAGGACCTGCTCCGCGCGTGCTGAGTTAACTCAGTGCAGCGGGGGGATCTCCGGGTGCGGTAGCCGTTGTACGAGCGGTGGGGTGGGGGGAAGAGCAGCCGATGGATAAACATGTCCTCTTTTGTTCCCCTGGAACAAGGGTTGTGCAGAATGGGACAGCTCGTTGCCTACAGTGGCAGCCGACTCCAACTCTATAAAGACGTCTCCCTGTGGACTCGACCCTTCTCCGCTTTGCTTGTTCAACTCTGACTCCTTGGATCACTTCCCCAGTACAATCCTTGCGCTCAGCTCTGGGGGAAACTGAGGCTAAGAGAGTCAGCCTGGGAAGAGCCGGGTGACTCAAGTCAGGCAGCAATAAAGATAAGAGGTGGTGATAAGAGGGGTGCTGATAATCCTTGGTACCCAATGGCTTCCTGCTACTACCGTTCTCACCTGTGTTGAGTGAGATGTGCTGCCACTGGAAGATGACTTAGGTGAGGGGTCGGCAAACTATGACCTGTGGCCTGTTTTTGTATGTAAGAATGGATTTCACACTTTTAAAGGGTAATGAAAAATAAAGAATATGCTACAGAGAGTGTATGTGGCCCATGAAACCTAAAATATTTACTATCTTGCCTTTACAGCCAGAGCTTGCTGACCTCTGGCTTAGGTGACTGAGAGCCACTTGAACAATGAGAAAGTGAGAAATGGCCACGAAAGCTATGACGCTGTGATGTTACCAATGAACATGAACAACACAGGGTATAAACAATAATGAGACAAGGCAACTCCATGGCCGTAGTAGAACAAGACAGAGAGAAGAACATTCTAGAATGGTACGGGGACAACATGGAGACAAGGACACTAGCAATTCTCCCCAAATAACTAAACATTCCACTCTTCCAACTAACATGAAAGACTATCACTTCTTACTGACTGTTACTCTATCCCACCTTCAAACCTCCTGCCTCCTAGTTAAAAATTACCAAGGTGACCAGTACCCATTCTGATGGGTGAATTGTGCACCCATCCTGATTTAGTCTTTACCCATTTAGTCTTGAACTGCCCTTGCTTCCTTAAAATCTCTGTAGAATCACCCAGCACAGGGGCAAATACTGTAAGAAGCCCCTCTCAGTTCCCCATGACTAAGATATCCCATGGGTCTGTGGAAATAAACAAGACCACCCAACTGAGAACAAGAAAAGACTGTCTACCCAGAACTTGCTCTGGGAAGGGAGTCAGCCACCATCACTGGTGTTTGGCAGACCCAGTGGGAAGCAGCGAATGGGAGGCTTTATTGAGAATAACAAGAGAAAGCTTCGAGAATGCCCCGACGGGCGCCTGGGGAGGCTGTAGGCGGGATAACTAGAAGCGGGCATGCATGTGATTGGTTAGGGGAGCATATTTGGCTTTCTCTGCTTGGTCCTGACTTGGAAGTGTGGGCAAAAGTTAAGGAAGCTGCTAGCTATTAATCAAGTCCTTGTTGTTCCACTTCAGGGGCTGTGGTTTGTCTTCCTGGGCTGGTTGCCGGAGGGTGTGGGTCAGTTCTGCTGCAGTATGTGGTCTGGCCGTCATCCGTCCGTGTATTCAGCTCAGTTCTCTGCTGTGCGTCCCCCTTGCTGCCATGAGCTAAATGAACCTGGACGTGGGTTTTCCCCGGAGTCCCCAGATGGGACTCCAGCTCTGCCAGCACCTTGGTTTGGACCTGTGAGACCCAGCAGAGAACCCGGTTGAGACCACCCAGACTTGTGACCCACAGAGCTAGAAGATGATCAGTGGGTGATGTTCTAAGCTGCTAAGTTTCAGCTAATTCATTTGGCTGCAGGTGATCCCTGGTGGTCATTGGTGACCGGGCTTTGACAGCCGTATGAGGGCAATGACAGCTGTAAGAATCACAGAGTCAGCTGGGTTTGACTTCACTGAAGCCTTAATAAAAGAAAATGCTACCCTTGGATCAGCCAGCTGTCAACTCCAGGCTCGCTGTGAAAGCCAGAGGCCTCTAGGGAGGGCTTAAGGAACCCATGATCTCCCACAGCCGAGGGCAGACTGGGGATCTGTGAAGACCTGGCCTGAGGCCAGTGCTCCTCAGGATGATGCCCGTTCTCCTGGGGGCCTGCCCTGCCACCCCTGGTCATCTCCACACCAGTGCCCAGGATCAGGACCCAGAGCCCGGCCTGCCCTGCGGACACAGGGATGGAGCAGATCCCAGTCACCGTTCATCTGGGAGTTCTGTTCCTTTTAAGTCTGCATCAGCTACTGTTGCAAAACAGCTGAATTCTGCCTTGTCTTTCACTAACTTAAAATGTATTATGAGAGCAGGGATCAGCAAGTTTTCTTCTGTAAAGGGCCAGATAGTAAATATTTTCATCTTGGTGGCCTCGCCTCAACTCTGCCACTGCAGCAGCCCCAGGCAACACGCACGTGGATGGGCGTGGCTGTGTTCCAATAAAACTGTATTTACGAAAGCAGACAGTGGCCAGATTTGGCCCACAGGCTGTCTGTCGCATGCCAGCCTCTGTCTTAGATAATCATTCAGTCTCTCTGGATTTCATTTCCACGCCTGTAGAATGAGAGTATTGATCTGAGGCAATGTTTTTAATTATTATTTATTTATTCATTTATTTATGGCTGTGTTGGGTCTTCGTTTCTGTGCGAGGGCTTTCTCTAGTTGCGGCAAGTGGGGACCACTCTTCATCGCGGTGCACGGGCCTCTCACTATCGTGGCCTCCCTTGTTGCGGAGCACAGGCTCCAGACGCGCAGGCTCAGTAGTTGTGGCTCACGGGCCCAGTTGCTCCGCGGCATGTGGGATCTTCCCAGACCAGGGCTCGAACCCGTGTCCCCTGCATTGGCAGGCAGATTCTCAACCACTGCACCACCAGGAAAGCCCCTGAGGCAATGTTTTTTTACACTAAGGAAGCATTAGGACCGTCTGGAAAGCTAGTGAAAGCACAGATTCCTGTACCTACACGTAGAGATTCTGATTCATTGAGTCTGGAGGGGCCTGGGGATTTGCATCTCTAACATGCTTCCACAAGAAGCTGCTGCTGCTGGTCTAGGAGCCGTGCCTTCGAGAGCACAGGCCTGCGGCAATAATTCTCATCCCTGGCTGCACAGAGGAGATTTGTTGTAAGAACTGAGGCCTCTGTTCCAACTGAGACCAGTTAAATTAAAAGTGGACCCCAGCTTCTGGGCATTTTAGGGGTCTCCCAGGAGATGCTACTGTGTAATCAGGGTTGAGATCCACTGGCGGAAGTGAGCTCCCAAGCTTTGCACTCCACGTGTGGGCCGCAGAGCAGTGACAGCCGCATCACCTGGGAGCTTGTTAGAAATGTAGAATCTCAGGCCCCACCTTGAGCTCCTGAATCCGGATCTGCGTTTTAACAAGATCCCCAGGAAATAGAGGCATACATTAAAATTTGAGAAATGCGGCTCTAAAGGAAGGAATGAGTTTCATATTTACAAGTTGTTCTTTTTGTACTATGCACCAGGCAGGCTACTTAACTCACTTTATCTTCAACTTGCCTGTGTTAGTTTTCTACTGCTGCCCTAGCAAATTAACATGAACTTAGTAGCTTGAAACAACACCCCCTATTATCTCACAGTCTCTGGACAGACTCAATTGGGTTCTCTGCTTAGCGTGTCACAGGCCCAAATCAAGGTGTTGGTGTGGCTGGGCTCTTTCCTGGAGGCCCTGGGGAAGAAGCCACTTCCCAGCTGATTCCAGCTGTTGGCAGAATCTGTTCCTTGTGGTTGTAGGACTGAAGTCCCCATTTCATTGTGGGTTGTTGGCTAGGGGTTGCTCTCAACTTTTAGAGACCACCCTAAGTTTCTCCCTCTTCCATGATAGCACCATGCATCAAATTCTTCTCTTGTTTCTAATTTCCCTGATTTCCCCTTCTGCTACCAGTTAGAGAAAACTCCCCGCTTTTACAGAGCTTACATGGGGCTCTCCTGGTGGCACGGTGGTTGAGAATCTACCTGCCAATGCAGGGGACACGGGTTTGAGCCCTGGTCCAGGAAGATCCCACATGCCACGGAGCAACTAAGCCCGTGCGCCACAACTACTGAGCCTGCACTCTAGAGCCCGCAAGCCACAACTACTGAGCCCACGTGCCACAACTACTGAAGCCCGCGTGCCTAGAGCCCGTGCTCCGCAATGAGAGAAACCACCGCAATGAGAAGCTCGCACACCGCAAGGAAGAGTAGCCCCCGCTCGCTGCCACTAGAGAAAGCCCGCGTGCAGCAACGAAGACCCAATGCAGCCATAAATAAATAAATAAATAAATTTATAAAAAAATTAATAAAGAGCTTACACGATTAGATTAAGCTCACCTGTGTAATCTCCATTTTTACTAACTCAAAGCCAACTGATTAGTAACCTTAATAACATCTCCCTAATTCCTTTTGCCGTGGGTGTAATATCTTATCGCAGTCATAGTCCTGGTGATTAGGGCTGGAGATCTGGGGTCACGTAAGACTTCTGCCTACCACGTGGCCCAGACCACATAGTTTAAACAGTAAGGCTTAGAGTGAGATTTTGAATCTAGGTTTGTCTGAGCCCAAAGCTCATAGTAACTATTTTATTAACTTGTCTCTCAGTGGTAAAAATAAATGTGTTGTAAAGAACTTTATAGTTATTCATGAGCTTTCACATGTATTGTGTTGTTTGGCCTCATTAGAAACTCCTTATGAGGCACTACTGTTCCCTTTTATGGATGAGACTGGGGATTGCGAATGTTTAATTATTTGTTCAAGACGTTCTAGATAGAAAATAGCGAATTAAGAACTGAAGAATAGCTCTCCTGAGTTCAAATCCCATGCTTTTCCCTTTACATCATCGTAATTCCCTAATTTCTTGTTTAGATCATTCTTGTTATCTATTTGGGAAACAAATTTACTGGGATAGAATAAAGAAACTAGCAGAAAAAAAAAAAAAAAAAAAAAAGGAAACTAGCAGAGTAATTGCAGATTGGATGCAAATGTTTGAGTACTACAGTGGGCATGCGCAGAAAAATGGGCCCACCTGTTATGCTAATTGAGAGATGAACTCTGCCCAAATGCAGAGAAATACTCTATTCAAGTATTAAAAATTAATGTCCATACAGCAGATAGTCAATGAATTTTAAAATGTAATCTAGAAAACAACAAATTTGTGAAGTGAAACTTTTTATAGAAATTGCAAGTCAATCACGTAATTATTTTTGAGAGACGACAGGATTTTGGCAAATGGTGGATTCGTCTCAACTTTGTGATTAGGGAGTTAGCCCCTCTGCAGAGAAAGCTTAAGAAGAGGTCATAGAAACATCCACCCACCAGTGACTATCTTTCCATTCATTTCCTTGTTTCTAATGCAAAAAACCCAAAAACCCAAAAACAATGTGGCCTGAAAGAATGTACCTACAAGTAAAAAGTTTTATGATTCTTTCAGAAGTCAGAATGATGGCTACTGGTTAGGGTTTTCCTGGTCTGACCAACTAGGATGCTGGCATATGGAACATCTCTCACCTGATTCCCCAAATAATTTAATAATTTTTCCCTCTCCTCTTGGGGCAAAAATTGTATCTAGTGAGAAACCATCCTTACATCGACAGTTCAGAAGTTATGTTTAAAGAATGGCCAATCATTTATTCAAATAAAAAAGGCTAGAAATTCAATAGTATCTTGGGCCTGTTTCCTTGTCATCATTTATAGATACAAGGAAATCTGTTACAATCTGGGATGCAGGCTAGGATTTAACCAAATTATAAAAAGAATTAGGCCCTGGTCAGGTCAATTTTACTAAAAGCCTTTAGATCTTGGAGGATCAATGAAGGCAAGAGAAAGGTTAACCCCCAGGGTTTCTGTTCGGTGAACAAACATATCAAAGAGAAATTTACATTATTCCCTTGGCCAACTTCTGACATTGATATATTCAGATGATTTGAAGAGATGTGGAATGATAAACACACACTGGTTATAAACAAGGAACTCTTTCATTACCTCTGTTTAGTCGGGGGGGTTATCCCTTTGTTTTTCATGAGGTGGGGTTATTTTAATAGTAAATGCTGGTAACAACTGTCAACATGCAATCTTTCATTTTCAATACAATCTTTCCTAAGACAATGTTTCTAGCATAGTTGACAGAAAGCACTATCTGTCTATCATTCCCATGGTCCAGTGTGGTCTCAGAGGCAGAAAAACAAGGAGAATGTAAGGAAGAGCTGGAGGATAAGTCAGTCATTTTGTGCTCTTTATCTTTGTTTGAGAGGATCTGGTTTTTTCCAGCCATATATTTGAGGGAGAATCAGTTGTAAGAAGAATGAAGATGTTGATGGAGAAATAGAAGGTGGGCCAGAGTGGTCAGTAGCCCATGTGACAAATGATGCTGATGTCATTATCTGAAAGTGCATGTTATCCATGCCTGGTAATTAAGACATGCAAAGATAATTATGACATGGTCCCCTCTGTCAATAATATAATAACGATGGATGAATATTTTAGATGTAATATTCTAGATTTGATGATTTAGGGAAGGTGTATCGTGCCTCCATCACAATCATTTAAACAAATGCATAAAATGGATATTCGCTCTAGAATATTTCTGATGAAACTGCTTCTGAAGCTTACAAATAGGGTCTCAAAAACCTGTTGAAAAACAGTTTGGGGTGATCAGTCATGAAATCAAATGCAAACACTGTCATATTTATTTGGGCTTTCTTCATAGCAGGGAGAAGAATTAATAAACCGACATAGCAGTCGTTTCAACTCTGAACTTGATGTCCCATTTTTGGGAGATTCAGCTCTACTCTTATAAATCAGAAAAAAAACAGAAGCAAACAAAAAACAGGCCCGGATGCCAGCAGGGGCCTGTGAGTCCGTGGCCAGTTGATACGAGAACCAGCTCGTTCCCTTCTTCAGTCTTTACCTTCCCAACCAGAGGTTGTTAGGTTTCACTCTCTATTGAGTCAGTTGCTTGAGGGGGAAAAATCGTCACATTGCATGACATATCACTCATTTCTCTTTCCTGTAGATTGCCGCCCGCCCCCCTTCCTGGGACATTGATTTTCTTCCTTGGGTTTTGGAGAAAGCTTTGCTCGCTGGGCATCTCCATCTGGCTTGCCGTCCGAAGCATTAGTCACACTTTGCCAGCAGCCGTGCAGATTGTGACACCCGCTGCTCGGCTAGGCTCCTACCTCTGGGAGACAGTGGTGGGGATTTCTGACGGGAGCCGCCGAAAACCTTTGAAGGAGAGAGATTTAAGAACTCTGATCTCCAAGGGTAGCTCACAAGTGCTTGCTTTGCCTATTGCTGCGTGGTAGACGGTGCCTTCTGTGAGATCAGACAGTTTACAGACTGGGAATGGGCTCAGAGGGAGAAGCATGCCCGTCTTGCGGTTTACTGAAGGGCTCGGGATGTCCCACCCCTGCTTCCCGCATGGCCGTCTTGTCACCTCTGGCCCCGAAGCACGGAGATTTTGTGAAGAATGGAGATTTAATGACAGCGAGGGTGATCTCTGAAACCCGCTGTGAACACAGAGCTGAAGAGCCATTCTCAGAGCTGATGATGGCCCGCGTTACTCATGTGTGCCTTTTTCCAGGCTACAGAACATGCTCACAAACATCGCATGTGACTCTCACAGTCTTAGTGAGAGGCGGGCAAAGCAGGTATCATTCGAATCTCATTTTACAGCAGAGAAAGGAGAAGGCCTGTGAGGTGCGGTGACTTGTGGGAAAGCTGCCCTGTGCTCCAGGGAAACAGTGGTGCTCAAGACCTCCTCTACCCCGCCCCTGTGCTCTGAAAAACTCTTTACTACAAAGAACCACCCTTCGCCACAACTTAGATAGAACTCTCTGCTGTCCCTTGTTTCCCTATGACAAGGCCAGACACAGATCCTCCAATTCCCATTCTTTGCCTCATAAGTGATTAGCTCACTATTAGACTGGTTAAGACAAAACTATCTGCTAGCTTGACCAGGTCAAACTTTCGTCAGACGTCTCTCCTTCCCCCAGACCCCCGAACTTTGACCCACCCTAAGCCTGAGCCAAATGGGAATGTGGAAACCACTCCTTAAGGCTGACCTCAGGGGAAGACGTTTCCCCGCTCAAATCTCTAATCACGCCCTCCATTCATCCCCCACCCGCCAGCCATACGTGGTTCTTCCTAGCTTTGCTTACCCCTCCCTGTTGCCTGACCTTTGAGAAGATTAGAACATTCTTCCTATTGCAATAGTCTTTTTGAATACAGTCCCTCCTTGCCTAAGTCAGGATTTGGTTTTTATCTGATGGGTCACAGGCTAAGGATCAAAGGTGGCCTCCTGTCACCTAGCCTTCGTCACCCGTGTGGTGTGACTTTTGCACCTGCCAGGGGTGTGTGGTTGAATCGTGGCCCCGGCCGCAGGCCCTGCTTATTCCAGGCTTGGTTCCCATGGGTCACTCTCTGTGTTCCTGCAACACTGTGCCCTGTAGGATTCTCTGGAATGAAAGGAAGAGCCACCTCATACATCTGGGGCTCCAGGGGCAGATGTGTGTTGCTTTGTCTCCACTGGTGTTTTACCTTAATCTGAGAACAAGCTGTCTGTGTCCCACAAAGGAGTGAGTTAAAGGGAGGAATGGAACAAGAATTCAGGATGAAAAAAATGAGAAATCTTCCCAGTGGTTGATGTTTTGGGATAAATGCCAGGGATATCAGACATTCTTATTTGGAGGTGAGTTAAAAAAAAAAATCCAAAGCAATTCCGTTCTGTTAAGCTTTAGAGAGCAGAGCCAAGAAGCACACATGTGCCTACATGCTCTTTAGAGATGCCGGAGCTGCAGAGTTGGACAGGTGAGCCAGCCTTGCCCGCAGAGGCTTTTTGGTTTCATGGAGGATTCACATACGTGATCAGGATTGGAGAAGCGAGTTCAAGGTTACCTGCAAAGTGGTCAGTGGTCTCATTAGTACTTGGGCAGTGGTCTCAGTAGCTGTGTAGCTTGTTGGCCCACTTCATAGATTTTTCTTTTCTGCAATACCAAGAATATAGCAAAAGGATTTCATGTAGAAATTCTGAATTTCATTATTATATTGCTTTGTAATGATGATAATCTATGAACTTTGCAGTCAATATTTCTGTAGCTTGCTGGTCACCACACACTGTATACGCTCAAGTTTGCTCTGGAGAAACCTTCTCAATGAGCCACCTGCAACGTTATCGACTTTTGTGGCTGGATTCCTTCAAATCCAATATATTCTGAAGGGTGTAATCAATAAGCAGATGGCTCAGACCTGGATACACGCCAAGAAACGAGGCGCCTAATTAACAGGTCGCCCAGGGTGGAAGGCAGTTGCAGAGGGGAGTGGACACCCTGCCTGGGCTGGGAGACCCCTGCATAAGACGGCCCCTGCAGGGCCGGTGGTGTGACGTGTCGGCACGAGGTGGCTGTCGGAAGTGAGAACACAGCCAGGACCTTCGGGCTGTGCTCATTAGGGCTTTGCAGAATTCCCAATTATCTCTTGACCTGGCCCTGAGCAAGGCCCCTTTTCATTGCCCTGAAAAAGGAGTCAGTGGATCGAAAAGAACACCCGATTCGAAATTCTCCATGGGTTTGGCTCTGAAGTTCAGTTGGTAGAACACAGAAATGTGGTGTTTGCTGGGATGAGAGCTTGGGGGAGGCAAAAGCAGGCTTCTGGAGTGGGGCGGTTTGGAGCCCTGCACAGAGGTCAGGAAGAGGTTATGTGAGAAGAGCCTGATGAACCCCTGGGGGGTGTTTCAGTGAGTCTATGAGTCCCACCAAAGGTATCAAGAGAGCCTGGACTCCTTCCTGCCCTCTTGACTCTTGGGGCTCAAACAGGAACAGAAGGAGGCCTTTCTCTGCTCTGTACCTGGGCGAGCCAGCTGCTGTGTCCCCAGCACCAGAGGAGAGAGCTGGGTTCGCTGTGACAGCTCTCCCTGGGGCCTATGGAATACACGCTCAACCTGTCGCCAGCCCGATGTTCCCTAGCTGACTGTTTTGTTGTTGTGCTTTCAGTGTTTCCCTGGGTAGGGCCCTACATGCTGTTTCCAACGTGAAATGCAGACTCTGAAAGAGAAGACAGTGCCTGGGGTCTGACATGTCCCAAGAAAACTGTCCTAATGCTCCTGGGACCGATTAAGACAGAGGAGGTCAAGCCTGTACCTGTGGGGAATGACGTGTGTCTCAAGTCCTTTGACGTAGCCTTGTGAATCAGGATGAGCACGCTGACAACAAATAAACCCATTAATTCAGTGGGTGGTGATGCCAGCCCTCTGAACGTTCAAATGGGCCGTGAATATTTGCTGGGCGTACTACAGGAAGATTTTTTTTTTTTTTAATTTTATTTATTTATTTATTTATTTATTTATTATTTATTTATTTATTTATTTTTGGCTGTGTTGGGTCTTCGTTTCTGTGCGAGGGCTTTCTCTAGTTGTGGCGAGCGGGGGCCACTCTTCATCGCGGTGCGCGGGCCTCTCACTATCGTGGGCATCTCTTGTTGCGGAGCACAGGCTCCAGATGCGCAGGCTCAGTAGTTGTGGCTCACGGGCCTAGTTGCTCCGCGGCATGTGGGATCTTCCCAGACCAGGGCTCGAACCCATGTCCCTTGCATTGGCAGGCAGATTCTCAACCACTGCGCCACCAGGGAAGCCCTACAGGAAGATTTTTAATTTTGAATGAGTGACATACAGCATTGGGGAAAATAGTAAACTATCAATATTAAATTTAAACCGGGTATACTGGTCAAATACAGAAAGCAAGGGGATGTGGAAGCATAATTTAAGTGTGGCTTTGGAATTGTTTTGCTATTTTAATTTGGCCCCTAGCTTTTGGGATCAGATGACAGAGTATATTAAAAATGAAAAAATTTAATTTTGATAAAATGCATGTAACATATAGTTTACTATTTTAATCATTTTAAAGTGTACAGTTCAGTAGGGTTAAATACATTCACATTGTTGTGCAACCAATCTCCAGAACCCTTTCATCTTGCAAAACTGAAACTCTATACCCATTGAGTGACAAGTCCCCCCTCTCCCAACCCCTGGCAACCACCATTCTACTTTCTGTCTCTATGAATATGACTTCTAGGTGCCTCACATAAGTGGAATCATACAGTATTTGTCTTTTTGTGGCTGGCTTATTTCACTAAGCATAATGTCCTCAAGGTTCATCCATATTGTTACATGTATCAAAATTTCCTTACTTTTTAAGACAATAATATTCCATCATATGCATGGACATTGTGTTTATCCATCCATCAATGGACATTTGGGTTGCTTCCACCTCTGGCTATTGTGAACAATGCTGCTATAAACAGGGCTGTACAAAAATATCTCTTTGAGACCCTGCTTTTGATTCTTCTGGATATATACTCAGAAATGGTAATGCTGGAATCATATGGTAATTCGATTTTTAATTTTTGGAGGAACTGCTATACTGATCTCCATAGTGGCTGCACCACTTCACGCTCCCGCCAGCAGTGCACAAGGGTTCCAGCTTCTCCATATCCTCATTGACATTTGTTATTTTCAGTTTTTAAACAAATGTTGATAGCAGCCATCTTAATGAGTGTGAGGTCTAGATGTCATTTTTGAAGGTAGTAGTGTGGCAGTGACACTACATGGAAGTAAGTTGCTGAACTGAGCTGACTGGGGAAGAACGTCTCTAGCCGTGAGTTTCCAGACTGCACACGGGGACTTCAGGTGTCAGTGTTTTGGTGGCTGTCTCTTTCCACATACTGACTCAGAAAAGTGGACCTCTCTATTAATTCTGGAAACATGGATCTTGTGTTTTTAGGCTTCTGGGAAGCAAGAAAACTCAGAGTTGAGTGTACTGGTTAGGGTTCAGGCAGGCTTGGGGCTCACCTTTTTGTCCCCTGACAGGCTCTTCTAATGTGCACCACTGCCAGGGAGACAGACCCTGTTATGGGCTGGATTGCGTCCCCCTAAAATTCATATGTTGAAGTCCTAACACCCAGTACCCCAGAATGTGACTGTATTTCGTATCTGCTCACCCTTAGATATTAGAAACGTTCAGTGGTCCCCATAGGTAGCAAATACAGTTTCAATTAAGAAACTGGAATGGTTCAACTTGAACTTGATTTAATATCAGATCTTTTCCCTTCCACTGACTCAGGCCTGCTTCAAGCTGGAAACCTGCTATGGTGGATTGAAAAGTGGCCCAACTGACAACTGGTCAACTGGGGATTTTGGTTGGGAGGTTAGACAGCTAGTGCAATGGTTTGGGGTATGTTGCACATCAGCTCAGACTAAGCCCATCTAGCAGATTTTGTGAGCCACTCAGGTAAACGGAGTGAATGAATTCACCTCTCCTGCCTTTCTTAAAGCAAGAAGCTGAATTATGTCTCAGAGGTATAACACTCAACCAAGATTACACCAGGAGTAACTATAATAAATCCAGGACTTGAAAAATCTGTCGAACTCCAAAGCTCATGATCTTTGAGTTATACGAGTGTTTTTCAAACTAGTTTCCTTGGAACATTAGGATGGTTCAGGCCATCTTTGGGGGATGGAGTGGGTTTGTGAGTTGTTATAACAAAATACTACAAATTTTATAGTATTTGGGTGGCTTAAAACAAATTTATTGTCTCACATTTCTAGTTCTGGAGGCCAGAACTCTGAAATCAAGGTGATGGCAGGGCCATGTTTCCTCCAGCACCCCTGGGGGAGGATCCTTCCTTGTCTCTTGCAATGACTTGTCACCCTAGGCGTTCCTTGCTTGTGGTGGCATCACTCCAATCCCTGCCTCTGTCTTCACGTGGCTGTCTTCCCTCGGAGTCTGTGTCTTCATGTGGCTTTCTCCTCCCTCAGTGTCTCTCTCATCTTCTTATGACACCGGTCATATTGAATTAAGGGCCCGCCCTACTCTGGTATGACCTCACCACAACTAAACTCATCACATCTGCAAAGACCCTATTCCCAAATAAGGTCACATCCACAGGGACCAGGAGTTAGGATTCCAACACATCTTTTTTTTTGGGGGGGGGACACAATTCAGTCCATAACAGGCGGGAGACAGGCCATGTGGGTGGGGTTCTCATCTTCACCCGAATTTCAACTAGGGCTGCCTTGCTTTTGCCTGCTTAATATTTTGGGATCCTTCGAAGGACTTTGAGAAAGAGTGCCACTGGTAGCAGTACACTGGAAACCACCTGTCTATGGTATATGCCACTTTCTACAAAGAAACAGGCAAACACATCATTCAACTGGCCTAGAAACTGCTTTTCCTAAAGGTTTACAAGCCCAGTATCTCTTCTATGTGCTCGATCTGATTCAGCGCGGGCAGGGCACAAACGGCCAGTCCCCGTTGATGGCTGTGGCTCTTGAACCACCACTGAGAATAGAGTGAATAGCCTCAGTCTGGCCATTCTCTCCATGCCTGTTCCCTTTGAGTCCCCTTGAATTGCCTCATGTGCAATGCGTGTGTGGTCTGTTCCCTGGGGGTCTCTGCGTCAAGTATTCTATCCCTTACATTTTCTGATGCCTTCGAACCCAAAGCATCCCTTAATTAAAGGCAGTGGGTGGCACGATGACAGGATTAGTATCAGTGTCTGGCCTCCCTAAGGACCAGGGGACATTGTGGCTGACGTTTTCCCATCTGCATAACCAGCCTGTTTATAAGTTGATGAAAAATCTAAAAGGGGGTGAGGCATGTATCTTCTGGGCTTGCCGTCTGCTCTACTGGCTTCAGGAAAAGAGTGGCGTTAAGTCCCACAGGAGTTGTTTGGTTGTTTCCCTTCATTGCAAATGTAGGGTGCTGTGGCTTTAAGTGCATTGCTATTCTGCCCCTTGCTTCACTGCAGAATGAACAACAATGATGTTCTGCTGAACATCGATTACAGACGTTTTAGAAAGGGCTCAGCCGTTTTGTGAGAATGAAGCTGTATTACTCAAGTGTAATGAGCCAAGAGGAAAAACATCTCGTTTTCATGCAGCACTAGTACAGACCCATGCCCTGGCTGCCAAATATCCTTTTGTGAGTTTGGAAGGTACAGAGTATTCACTCAGCCTTATGAGCACTAACGTGAAAGGAACCTTCTGGCTTAGGAACTGAGCTGAAATGAATAGCAGGGACAGAGCTTTTGCCAACTAATTATCAACGGAATATTCAAATACAGAGTTTGGAAAATGCCAGCTCCTTAGTGGCCCCTCCACCAAGCCGTCTCCTACCCCCCAAACCCACACGTATGAAAAGGGTTTAGAAATGATCATCTCGAAGTAAATTCTTTTACAAATCCAATATTTATTTTATTTTCTTATGTACAAAAAGTAAACTCTAAATGAACATAAAATGACATAAAATCCTTTCGGCTGCACTGACTTTAATTGCCTTTTATCTTATTGTCACAATTAATCATATAAACACTATATGGACTGTCACCACAGTGTCACATTTGTTACACAGAAGGAATGTGATATTTGGCTAGTTAAGAATGTTAAATAGACAGAAATAGATCATAAAGCAACTGGGGGAGTAGGGTGGTGGTCAAAGGATTCTGAGATCCTCACTCTATTAAAAGAAGTAACCTAGGAACTTCCCTGGTGGCGCAGTGGTTAAGAATCCGCCTGCCAATGCAGGGGACACGGGTTCGAGCCCTGGCCCGGGAAGATCCCACATGCTGAAGAGCAACTAAGCCCGCGCGCCACAAATACTGAGCCTGTGCTCTAGAGCCCGTGAGCCACAACTACTGACCCCGCGTGCCACAACTACTGAAGCCTGCACACCTAGAGCCTGTGCTCCACAAGAGAAGCCACCACAATGAGAAGCCAGAGCACCACAACAAAGAGTAGCCCACGCTCGCCGCAACTAGAGAAAGCCCGTGCACAGCAACAAAGACCCAAGGTAGCCAAAAATAAATAAATGAATGAATAAATAAATAAATAAATAAAAAAGAAGTAATCTAAACAGCAAATCTCCCATCAAGAATTGTGTAGTTAAAGGCCCAAATGCACTTCTACTTGGTTGACCCAGCATAAAAGAACCAATGTTGCATCCAGAGGACATGGACGGCTGATGTGTGAAACATATACAATTGAGCTGTGAGATAACTAAATTGTGAGTTGGGAGTGAGATTTTGGAGAGTACCATTATTTCTATAGGAGAGTCTGGTAGCAAGGGCATCATTTTGAATTGAACATTGCAATAGCGTGTTGGGGCCAACTCAATGTCTTCGCTGATTTATGGCAAAACAGACCTACCTTGGGTAAGAGATGAAGCCAAGGGTAACAGCACACATGCATAGATTTTTAAAATAAGCTGAATCATGTAGTTTTACTTTTTTTTGCTAAACTCTATTATTAAAAGGCTTTTTAAGAAACTCAACATCTTTAAGTAACTGTGTACCCCAAGTGATCCACGTACAGGTTTGTTTTAAACCAGTCAGCTCTTTGGGCCCATTTCTTTGCTTGGTAGCTGCACACGCAGTTCTCTTGGGAGCAGGCCAAGGGGACAGACATTGACTTGTTCTGATCTCTAATAGCTTGTGCATGTTTTTTAAAATAACATGAGAAAAAGAGTATACTTTTTAAAATTCAGAATCTAGTTTGTAAAACTACTATCATTTTAGCATGAGCTCAGTGTTGACATTTTCAGATCAATCATAAATAATAAATTGTCCCAAGAGAGGTATTTCTAGAGGAAGTGGGAAAAACGTGAACTAAAGATATAGCTCCTGCACCATAAATATCAGCCACTTTGGGCTAAGCACTCTTTCAGGGGGTGAAAATAATGCATAAGAGCGTACGTGAATATATCTTAGTTTACACAGATGGAATATATGAAATTCTGAACGAGCTACATCTGGTATAGTTGGTATAGTTTCTAATATTATGAAACTGCCATTTTGCAGATTCTCTTGAACGCGTGATAATAACCCATCACACACACAGCTTTGACAGACCCAGTTTTATGCCTTCCTATGGCAGGACAGAAATCAGTTTAAAAAATCTTGTACAAGTTGGACTTAAATTATACATCAATTATGGATTGCTCACTGGACAATGAAAGAACATATCAGAAGTCAGTTTTCACCAGTGGACTTTTATCTTCACTGGTTTCCATCTAAATGTCCAGAAGGTCATCTCCGCTTTCGTCGCTCTCCACTGTCAGCTGCCGAGTCCACCACTTCTTAACCTCGGAACCACAGGAAGCTGTGTCTGTCATGGGGTTCATTTTGCACACGACAGATTTCATTGTGGTCCGCCCTCCAAACCGTAAGTTGACCGAAGACACCGAGTGGCTTATTGGTTTTGGTGCTGTGGAATCAACAAGAGTCCCGTGAGCAACCTGGTGTGGCTTCCCCCCATTGCTAGCCATTCCTGGAACCCCCTGATGGTCCTGTCAGTCATACTTTCCAGGAGCAAGTCCTACCCATAGATGTCACGTCTGAAACCTTTCAAACACTTGATTCTTTATATTCATAATGGACTTTAAAATTATGTTCATGGACAACTAGTAACACCATTTGAAAAAAATACGCTGCTTGCAATTTGAGATAATTACAAAAACTAAAAAATCACTAAAAGTTCCAACTTGGGCAAATAAAGTGTCATAGAAATGTGTCGGTGCTCATTAGTATATACATATAAATATAAAGAAACAACAAAGGAAAAGAAGGGATAGTGTAATAGAGAGTGAGGGGAGAGGAAGAAGTTTGGAGAAGGTAAGGGAGGAAAGATGTGGGTAAATAACTTTTTTTTTTTTTTTGTAAAAACAAACAGAAGTGTAGCATCAGAGAAAAAGGCGTGATTCCTGGACAGATTTAAAATACGCTAAGGGCAGCATTCATCTTTCCAATCCATGTGCCTGAATAAAGCAGCTTGTATGAAGACTTTGTTGACACACTCATGGCTTTGGGATTCTATCAGTCACGGTTTGGGGTCCCACTTCTGTGACCTGTAGATGTAACCAACATCAAGTTCATGCCTCTGAACCCAAGTTTCCTCAAGTGCAAAATGAAGAGATTACAAGTTTCCTCACTGGACTATTGTGAGAATTAAAATAGATTAAATGAGATGACCTAAGAAAATGCAGAGCAGAACCGCCATGTGGTACAGCACTCCACTTGAGGGTGCACACGTGAAGGAGACAAGATCATTATCTTGAAGAGATACGTGTACCCCTACGTTCATGGCAGTATTATTCACAATAGCCAAGATATGGAAACAACCTGTGTCCATCGACGGATGAATGGATAAGGAAACTGTGGTGTGTATACAATGGAATATTACTCAGCCTTAAAAAGGAAGGAAATCCTGCCATTTGCAACAACATGGATGGACCTAGATGGCATTATGCTAAGTGAAATCAGTCAGAGGAAGACAAATCCTGTATGCTCTCAGTTACATGTGGAATCTAAAAAAGTCAAATTCATAGAAGTAGAGAGTAGAATGATGGTTACTATGGGTGGGCAGGTGGGGGAAATGGTGAGGTGTTGGTCGAGGGGTACGGAGTTTCAGTTGTGTAGGATGAATGAGTTCTGGCAATCTAATGTACAGCATGATGAATATAGTTAATAATACTGTATTGTATACTTGAAATTTGCTGAAAGACTAGATTTTAAGTGTACTCACCACACACACACACACAAATGGTAGCTTTGTGAGGTGATGCATATATTAATTAGCTCAACTGTAATAATCATTTCACAATGTGAATGTTTATCAAAACATCACATTGTACACCTTAAATGCATACAACTTTTACACAAAAATAAAAGGGAAAAGAGAAAAAAAAGAAAATGCATAGCATGACACTGGGGGGTACATCGTTGGTACCCCATCTTCAAATGCTCTTTTTCCTGCCCAGTGCCTCTTCAAACTCAGGGCGTCCCCAATACCATGTCCCTTTAATTATCACCGTTTCTGGCACTGGGGCCACCTGTGGGCCTTTGAAGCCACTTTTGACAGCATCCTTTCTTTCATCCTCTTAAGTGAGTACCAAGGACTGTGCATCTCCCCTAGGTCGTCTCTCCTATCCGTCCCTCCGTGGTCTGGACCACCGCCTTCGTCCGTGTCCTCATCGCCTCTCGCCCACACTATTACACCATCCTCTGGCTTGTAACCCTGCCTCGGGGCTCTGCCACAGACAGCCCACTCTCTACACTGCTGCCATGTGAGTCTTCCTCAGCAGGATTCCAAATGTCACGTCTTGCTCAGAAATCTCTCCTGGTTCCTGACTGCTTACAGGATGAAGTTGAAACCACTCAGCCTGTAATATGGGGTTGTTCATGGCCTGGCCCCAGCACTCACTCAATCTTGTTTCCCCTCACTCCCGGCTTTCCTTTACCAGGTGGAAGGAAGTTCCGTTCTCTCTGATCCCTGCATAATAGCCTCCGGGGTAGGAAAAAAGAGATTCCCCTCCCTGGTGTTAAGCGGCACTGAACAAGGGTAAGGCACACTGTCTTCTGCTTTGTGCTACAGAAGACTTTGCAACAGTCCCTGTCTCCTCACTTGAATCGGGCTGAGGAAGGGACACAATTCTAGAGCCTAGGAAGCCCCCGCTTTCCCACGGGCTCACTTCTCTACAGAGAAAACCCTGGGCCGGGCAGATCATTGCTCTCCTGCCGCCTCTGCGTGCCCTGAATGGGATTATCCTGGCTTTCCAGACCCCCATGTCCCTCTAGAAGAAACCGCTCTCACTGAAACAATAAAATGTGGAAAATAATAGGGTCGTGAGGATTAAAGGAGGGAACACATGTAAGGCCCTTACAACAGTGATTGGCATACAGTAGGTACTATAACATATTAGATTATATTGCACTAAAGTTTTGTTGTTCCTTCTTTGAGAAACCTGTGTCATTTTCTGAGTGACATGTATCCACCTACTCCCTCTTAGATTAAATGAATGTTGCCTACGTTTGGAATGTGCACCAGAAGTCCCTGATGGTAATTGCCACCACTTTCTAGATCGTGGTTATAATGTCTTTGTTAATAGGTGCTGCCTTCTCTATTAGCTGAACACAAGGGCTAATATTGTTCTGTTTAGAGAAGTTATTTTGAGGGAAATGTTTTTGATGAGGGAAATACATCTTTCGTTGTTTACTGTCTATAAATATAACTTTAGAGGCAGACCTGCATTTTGAAGTTCAAGACCCCAAACAGACAAAGAGCACGGATGCCCTGAAAATGCCCCACTTGCTCGAGAGAGGACTTGCCATACATACCCGAGGGCAGGCGCCACTGGCCGAGCTTCCTCTGGGGCTTCCCGGCCTCGGCCGCGCCCTGCCGGCTGGCTCCCCGGTCCGACAGCGTGGGGCTCAGGAGCCGCCGCCGGCTGCCCGTCTGCAGGGGTGCGGGCGGGAGAAGCAGGCGGTTATTCCCCGTGCTGTGCTCTCCTCCTCCTCTGTGCACTGGCCTGGACCCTCCTTTCATTTTAAGGAAGGAAGAAAGCCCCGCAGGAAAGTAAGTGGCGGAGACAACACGGACCCATAGTGTCAACAACGGGGACAGGAAGAGTGAAAATGGGTAAAAAGAGTCAGGGAAAGTGAAAGAGTCACCACTGCACAGGGTGAGGAAAACGGCCCCGACCCTGCAGGTAGTGCTTTTTCTAGGGCATCCCTCCCAGACTCCTCCACTCCCACGGCCATACACCTGCCACCCCTGGGGGCACCGCCATGTACCAGGGTGGGGGGACAGCGGGACTGCCAGGTTTGGGGACAGTACACGCTTGCCAACCCAGAGCTTCCAGAAGAGTTCTCAGCGGACAAAGCTCTAGGATGGGCCCCGGAAGAGAACAAAACTTAAACCGATTAAGACTGAAGGCAAAGAGAAATGCTCAGATCTCCGTGCATTTCACCCCGTCTCCGGTTCTCCATCCGCATCCCTTTCCTTATCAGCACCGTCGTCCTCACCTCTCTTCAGTGGCCCCTCTTGGCCTTTTTGACCTAAAACCAGAGAGCTCTGCTGCCATCGCCTCCCCTGTCTCACTGGCTGTGAGGCAGGAGATAGACGGGCCGCAGGCTGAGCAGCTGGAGTGCATCCCCCGTGGACGGAGTCCAGGATGAAGAGGAGGAGGAGCTGAGCCCCGCCCAGGTGAGAGACCAGCATTCCTCCTTCTTGAGGTCAAGGAGACCTTCCCGCCTACACAAGCGCAGAAAGGCTCCTCGGAGGTCAAAAAGGGAGGGGGCGCCACCCCATGGTAGGTGATGTCAACCTACCCATAGGCCTCTTCGCTAGAATCCATCTTGGCTAAGACATGCGTGCACACATAGGGGAGGACCCTGAGATATAACAAATACAGACTCAGAACCAGGCAAAGCAAGATGATTGGCCAAAGGAAGCTGGAAGAAATGCCCCGTATAAGTGATCCAAACTACCACGAGGGCGCGACTCTCCCTCTGAGCCCGCCCGTGTGTCTAGCCACACGCATTCTTTTTCCTCCTAAGAAACACTTTACTTGTTTCACTACTTTTTCTCTCTTTGTGGCAATTCATTTCTACACAACTGACGGGCCAGGGCCTTGTCACTGGTGGTCTAGAGGCTAGGATTCGGCGCTCACACTGCCGCAGCCTGACTTCAGTCTCCGGCCGGGGAACCGAAATCCTGCTTCAAGGCGCTGCAGGCCAAGGCCACCCGAGATCAGCTGTCTTGCTCTTACCCCGGCACCACACGCGACCCCTGCCAGCCATCCTCGGGGCAGACAGGCGGCAGGGCCATTGTAGAAGCCCCACGTCCCTGCTCTGTTGACCGTCCCTGCACAAGCAGTCGGCACGTGATTCCTACTGGCTGGGGAGCCAACGACATGAATCCACCCCAAACTGGGCTGTGGAACAAGAGGGCCCCTTGGAGCGTCCTGCTGGGCCACGGAGCCCCAGGCTTCAGTGTCTGTCACCTGCCCCGACTGTGTCACCACACACCCAGGTCCTAGACCAGCTCCAGCCGATTCGTAACTAAGCCTCACAAAGGCCAGGCCTCCCGCCAGCTGCTTCTCATACACAAGCTCTCCAGGACGCTGGTGACTCTGTGCTTTCTTTTTTATGGACGTGCCGGGCCCTAGTACACAGAAGGTCCTCAAGCTAAGCCTCCCCAGGTTCCATATGCTCTTCTGACGCCCAGCTAAAGAAGGACAAATCCTCAATGAGCCTGACTATTTAAGGAGACTGAAGGCCAACTGCAAGCAAATTTTACTGCAAGTTTCCGTGACTTGGTGAGGGGGAGAAAACACTTAGGACAGAACTTCAGGCAAGCCATGGTTCTCCTAAGTCATGTGATGTTAACTCTTTAGACAAAAATCAACAGGATTATTAAGTTCAGAGCATTCCCACTGTTTTTTGTATCTATACAAATCAGAATCTTTCGAAATAACCTCCACTGATTCAGGGATGACAAAGACACAAACATCAACTGGATCAACGTGTTCCAGGTTTTTTTTTTCCACTTAACTTCCTATTAGAGATAGTGCCACTTGTTTAAAATGACTACGTGATCGGCGTCGATTCATGTTTTGCGAACAGCCTCAGGTGACGGACGCCTCCCGCCCGGACCTACCGGACCTACCTCGGGCTGCGTGTTGTTATCCTGACTGTTGGCGTTCAGGTCCTCACTGGGCTGCGTGGTCTCAATACTGGGCGGGTTCAGAAACCGGCTCAGCTCCTGCTGTTGGCTCTCTCTCAGGCTGTGGATGATGCTGCAGGACTGCTGCTGTTTCTATGGAAATAGGATGTTCTTTCAGGGACCAGAATTTCAGCCCAGCGTCCCCCTGCCCGCACCGCTCAAATCTTATTTTCTTCTCTCTTCTTCAAGGGACCTGCATGCCTGGTGACCTCTTAAGAGCTTCCAAGTAAAGGTTCTTAACTGATTTCCCTGAGGAGTATCAGACTACTTTAAAGGAGGACTTGGAGACTTAGGAATTGCCTTCCCATCCTGTTTTCATTTGCATAACAATTGGAATAGTTATGCTCACTGATACTACCTTGTGTTTTACTTTAAATAGAGTTTTTTTCCTGCTTTGAAAACATTTTTTTTTAATCGAAGTATAGTTGATTTGCAATACTGTCTAAGTTTCAGGTGTACAGCACAGCGATTCAGTACATATACATATATGTACATATATCTATACATATAGATATAAATATTCGTTTTCAGATTCTTTTCCTTTATAGGTTATTACATAATACTGAGTACAGTTCCCCGTGCTATACAGTATAACAGAATTTTTAGATCATTAACGTGAGTTTCTATTTTTTTCCCTTCTTATCTTACACTGTGCTCACTAAGCCAGTGTGGATTGCTCCTTTGCTCTAAATAGGAAGAGGCAGGAGACTTGGGTGGATGAGTGAAACCCTTGCTTCGCTCTTGTCTTGGCTCTGGTTGGAGCAGGCCAATCCGGCAGCAGGCCAACCTATCTTGGCACACACTGAGGCCTGGACGGTCTGGGGTGAGTCGGCACTGCCTGTGCCCTGTCAGGGCCTGTGGGGGGGCAGACGTGATCCCTGACCTAGCAGGGCTACGGTGGCCCAGCTGCCGCAGCTGCCTTGCTATTCGAGGTTGGACTGGCTCCTTGCTCTGGGGACCTTTTCTCCTCCAATAGATATGTTTCGAAGTTGGTGTTCTGAGAAATAGGATAAAAAAAAAAAATCTGTTATGGATAAATGTTTAGTGTGGTTAGTTTGATTTTTTTCCCCTGTGTGTGAAGCATAGGTCAAAACCACTCATAAAAGTAATAACCTAGGGCTTCCCTGGTGGCGCAGTGGTTGAGAATCTGCCTGCTAATGCAGGGGACACGGGTTCGCGCCCTGGTCTGGGAAGATCCCACATGCCGTGGAGCAGCTAGGCCTGTGAGCCACAACTACTGAGCCTGCGCGTCTGGAGCCTGTGCTCCGCAACAAGAGAGGCCGCGATAGTGAGAGGCCCGCGCGCCGCGATTAAGAGTGGCCCCCGCTCGCCACAACTAGAGAAAGCCCTCGCACAGAAACGAAGACCCAACATAGCAATCAATCAATCAATCAATAAATCTTAAATAAAAAAAAAAAAAAAAAAGTAATAACCTAATAGAAGTGCCCACTGTAAACACAGTCTATGTCAACACAGTATATGTTCATTGATTTATGAGTTAGAGAGTCTTAAAGCTTATAGTTCAGGAAGCAGGTCATAAACTCTGGGGAGAGGCGGTCTTTAATTAAAGATCAAACAACACTGTCAACAATATGTTGGTATTTTTAGGAGCAATTTAAAAGTAGTTTTGTAAATTCAGTTGCCGTTCAGTATGTAGAGATTTTTGGCATTGTGAACACTCACGTTTCATAAATGGAGATCATAAATATTTTAATATCCATAAACTGCTTTTTCAACATTCACGCTATGTTATAAAAATGTGATTCAATGGAAATTTCTTATGGACTCTGCTCAAGAGGGTATGGCTGAAGGTGGACCAGAAGTCAGGTTTGAATCACTGTAAGTGGGTAAAGGTGACGTGGTTGAGGGGTCATAGGGTAATCACAGAAGGCTCCAATGTAGGTGCCGAAGAAGCTCTTTCCTTTTGACCCTCCTTCTCCTCCTCCTTTGGGAGGAGGAAGTAAAGCCCGACGGGTGCGGCTCACTCACGGCTCTGATGCGCTTTAAGCACGTCTTCAGCCACATGCGGATGGTCTGCTTGGCCACCTCCTCCTCGATGGTGAACTCCAGCTGCTCCCTTGCGAGCAGCTCCTCCAGCTGCAGACTCTTCCGGATGTCAACCGACCGGTAGGAAAGCATGCTGGTGGGGGAAACACGCGGTGATGAGCTCTGATGCACCTGGGGTCTAGGCTCTCAGAATCCAGAGAGGACATCACTCCATCCAACCAGTGTAACATTTGGACGCCAGCCCTGACCAGCCGGAGGGCTTGGGCTGGTTAAGTCACCTCTCTGTCTCTCTACCCTCATCTGTAACACGGGGAGAGTCATGAGACCGACCTTACTACATGACGAAGTTCGCTAATATTGGCAAGGTACTTAAAACACTATAAGCGTTTGTGAAACAAAATGTCCAGGCTGGGCCCTGACCTACATTATCAGCTGCTTAAGACTCTGGAACTTTCCCTGTAGAAGGAAGGCTGCTCTTTCTATACTTTCTTCACATTCAGATCCAATTGGTGATGGTCAATAGGCTTGGCTGTGGGTCATGCATCCAATCCCCCACCGCCATTTCCCTCTCAATTTATCTCATTTGCCCCCTACATCTTCCTCATTCATGTTAGATGGGTGCAAAGCCAGGGTGGAACGTTCACTCCCATTTGGCCCTCGATACTATAGGCCCAGGCAGTGGCAAATGAAAGCAACACAGCTGACGTGCTGCACTGGGGCCCCTGGGCAGTAAGGCACCTCATGCGCCCAGGCTGAGGGGCCCAGAGCCAAAGGCACAGCACCTTCTGGTGCTCGCTGGTACAGCCGCGGTACCCAGGTTATTGCTCAGCCTCTGCCTGCCCCAAGCTTCGAGCTCAGTACCTTCTCCATAGTCCAGATCACAGCCTGGAGGCGCCTGAGGGGCCCTCCCCGTGCAGGTGCAGCTCTGGTACAATGACCTACTCTTGTTTGCTAAGGTTCTTCCCACCGTGGGAGAAGAAAGCACGTTTGCTCTTCCTCTCTTCCCTGCCTCATCAAGAATCTCATCATTGTTGAACAGCTGTCATCATATCCAGGGCTAGAGGGATAGGGAGGGGCAAAGGATGCCACCATCAACTTCGCCTGGGTCCATTTCATCAGACACACCAACGTGATCCAAAGAGGCTGAGTGTTAATTATTAGGGACAGTGATACGTCTATGCACCTGACTTTCAGCCTAAAAATATTTGTCACTAGGAGGGAAGACGGAGTGACATTCTGAGAGAGATGGCATCCTTTGCTGTTCATCGGTGTTTTCTGCCTCATCTTTTCCTGTCTTTTAGCTTGCCCCTGGAAGAAGTGAAGACAGGGAGGTAAAATCGATAACTTGAGAGAACTTCTCCCAGATCTTTCCTCTGTTCTGGTCTTTTTTCAAATTCCAGTCACAACGTATTTCTGTACGCCTGAATGCTCCTGAAATTTGTGACACAATACCCAACATTTAACTTGCCAGGTATATGCAACATGATGATGGTGGCAGAGGAGGGTTCTTACTGGTGGCAGAGGAGGGTTCCTGACTTTTTCTGGGGCATGGATCCTTTGGCAGTGCAGCTGATGGGACATTTCTTAGAATAAGGTTTTAAATGCATTTAAAAATCTGCATTACAAAGGAAACCGGTTATATCAAAATACAGTTCTCAAATTATTTTCTTTGAAAAGGTGATGACATAGTAATATAAGTGCTTCTGTATTATTACATTAAATAATAACATCTAGCTGAGGTCAAATGACTACTGTAACGCAGAACTGGTGAGCATAACGGATATTTTAAGATATCAGACACACAGTAATGCGTGTGAAAATGTCTGTGATTTCTACTGGTGACAAAGATATAGGTATATCATTGAAGAAAATGCTTCATTTCAGTGAGTGATTAGTGAAAATAAAGATGTAATTGTTTCCCTTTCCAAGACCACGGACCTCTGAATTCTATCCATGGACTCCCGTTTAAGAAGCTGTTATGGGTTGCATTGTTTTCCCCTCAACAAAAGCTATGTTGGAGTCCTAACCTCCAGTACTTCAAAGTGTGATCTTATTTGGAAATAGGTCATTGCAGATGTAGTTAGTTAGGATGAGGTCATGCTGGAGTAGGGTGGGTCCTTAATCCAATATGACTGGTGTCCTTATAAAAGGGGACATCTGGACACGGACACAGACACAGACACACACACAGAGGGAGCACGCCTTGTGAAGATGAAGGCAGAGATGAGGGTGATGCTTCCACAAGCCAAGAAACACCAACAATGGCCAGCAAACCACCAGCAGCTGGGTGAGACCTGGATCAGATCCCCCCTCACAGCCTCAGAGGGAACCCAGCCTGCTGACACCTTGAATTCACTTCCAGCCTCCAGAACCGGGAGACTAAACTTGCTGTTTAAACAGCTCAGTGTATGGTATTTTGTTAGAGCAATCCTAGTGAATAATACAGAAACCCCTCAGAGAGAAGAAAGGGCCAAGCCTCTGTTTGCCCCTCTGTCCCGTCTGGGTTCTCATGAAATGTCTGGAAAATGGGGTTTGTCAACCAACCAAGGGGCTACCGTCCCTGGGCGGGCCAGGCCGACTGTGGTCGGACCCATGAGTGAGAAGGTCGGGGACGGTAGCTCCCGCTTGACCGCAGGGGCCTGAGGAACTGAGCAGGTGCCCAGCCCTCCTGGACCACTTCCTTCCTGCGTAACGAGGGGGTGGCCCGACTCCTCTCCCCATGCAGCTGAGACGCGGAGCTGTGAACCGCGGTACCTGAGCACGTCATGGAAGGTGACATCACCGCCGTTGTGCAGCCTCTCCATCTCGTAGCACATGTGCTTGAACAGAAGCTTGTCCTTGTCCAGGTCCACCTCCAGCCTCCCCCGCAGAAGCCGCAGCAGGAACTTCACGCGGAAAGTCGGGATCACCCCCTGGTGGCAGAGCACAGTCACTCGGAAACAGGCCACGATGATTCGCTTGGGGTTCTGTTATCACAGCAAAAAAGCCCACAGCTAGCGCTCAACAGCTAACATAATCAGCACCGGGGCAAGGAAGCCTCTGGCCTCCCCGAGGCCGGGTGGCTCTGGGCACCCCGAGGAGCCCGGGATTAGGAGCCGAGCCCGTGCAGTTTTCTCTGGTTCTAGGGGACGTCCCCGCCACCACGCGGCAGCCAAGGAGCCGAGGAGGAGGCAGAGCTGGCCCTCGGCCTCCCCCGGGCCCAGCTCCTACTCTACCTTCTCTTCCTGTTGCCCGTTGCCCTGCCTCAGCCCGTGTTCACCTGTTTCTCTAACACACGTGCCAAGTGGGTCAGTAACGCACGAAGCAGAAAAAATGGGATCGACACGTGTGTATGATCCTCCTCTTCACTCAGTCCAGATGCTGGGGACTTCTAACTACGGATTCTGAGTTACCCTTCTAGGGAAAGACCACTCCTTTCCGGCGCTTCTCGGTTATTAGGACGATTACATCCAGCAGGATGGGCCTCCCAGCTCTGCCCTCTTGCTGGTCAGAGCAGATCCAGATTCCGAGGACCTAACACATGCCACTCCGTTCAGGGCAACAAAACCTACGGTGCCAGCCTGGCTCTGACTTTGAGTTAAGGAGTTGGGTGAGAGGCAGGGATGTTGGTAACCCGTGAATTCCTGTCAGTTACGAATGTCTACACGTGTGAGCGGTGGTGCCGCCTTCCGTGTGTGTCAGTGGAAAGCAGGTTCCTGGAGGCGGCAGTTACGGAGACCTAAGTGGATCCAGGTGAGACAGAGACAGGGCCAAACACCTGCACACGCAGGTCACTGTCTTGGAGGAAAACCCCCCAGACCAGTGCCTGGGGGCCGCCAAGGAGAGAGAGAGCAAGCCCAGGGGCTGGAGAAAGTCCTGCATGGCGGTGCAGACCCCAGCTGTGGTCCAGGACCCCGTTTGCTCTGCCTCTGGCTCCCTGGTCTCTGTGTCTACAGTCATATCTTCCAGAAACTATTTTCAGATCTTCCCCCAGGTGTACCCATGGCTGAACTTTCCTCGTTTGTCAGGTGTTACGTCAAGTAACACGTCCTCAGCCAGGCCTTCAAGACCACCCCGCTAAAGCATCTGCCCCCCACCTCCAACCACTCTGTCCCATGCCACCTTCTTCAAAGTGCTTATAACTTCTTGAAATAGTAATAATTATTACAATCATTATTGTTTCCCCTTTTATCGTTTGTCTCCCCACAATGGAACACAGGCTCTGTCAGCACGGGGACCTTGCCATCTCGTTCACTGTCACATCCCTGGTGCCTAGAACTGCGCCTGAAGGTTTGCTAGGATGAAGGAGCAAGAGGAGAAGGGGGAGGGGGAGCGAGGGGGAGGAGGAAGCATCTGCTGCTTTGCCTAACTCTAGGAAGTCTTGGGTAAGATTTATGATGAAAACATTCAAATAATAAGTCCAAAATAATAACTTTCAGAAACCACTTAAATAACTCCTTTGCACTTCTAATCAGAATTGCTGTGTGAGAGCTGAGGTGATCATGAATCTGTATTACACTGTCGCTTTGGTGATCTGAACTTCACCCGCCTCCCTGCCCTGAGCCCCAGCTGGTCTCTTCAGAGCTCCCTTGGTTTCCTTTCCTTGCCAACCTTCTGAATGTCTGAAGGAGAGGACATTTGTGGTTGGAAGGAACACGATGGGGAGCTACTCTGTCCCTCTCCCCTCCTTGAACATTCTTCTAAATTGTCAACGACAGCTTTCTGCAATTCAGCAATGGCCTTTCCAAATTCAATACATGTCCACTGAAAACAACAAAACCACTGAAATGTCTGCAGTACGGCAGCTGGGGTAGGGGTGAGGCATGAGACAATACCTCTCTTTTATCATCCACCATGTTCCATATGATTTGAAAGTGCCGAAGATCGTTGTAACTTAAAAGCTGGTCCTCCTCAGTGGAATAAAACAAGGAGAAATTCTCCACAATTATGGCTAAAAAAAAAAAAAGAAAAATGGGGATGTTAGACAATTATACTAATCTGTCATTTTTCAGAAAAAGTACATCTATTATAAATAATGAATTTTATCACCTACATTATAAGCCAAATTATTAAAGGGCTTTTAGTATGGTTTCCAAGTTGGCACGTTTTACACTTGGACTGAGCTATTTATCCAGCTTCTGCCTTTCCAAAACATCAGGGTCGTGAGCATAAACACGCATTCTGTGTCTATAGATGCTCGTGCCAGCTGGCTTCAATTCTTAGTTGAGAGTTCCAGGGCACTTTTTAAAGGTCAAATTGAGTTCTGGATGGTCCCACATCTGGGTGGACAACGTATATCTTTTGAAAACATAAATGTGATATTTCAAGGCTGGAAAGGTAGCCTTCCCTGGTACTTGTCCAACTGAATCCATGAGAAGAGCTTTTGAAATTAATGATCATAATAAATAGAACAACTCTTGAAATTGCAATCAACTGTCATTTACATGCCTTTCAAAGGTCTTTTCAGCTTCTGGACCGAGGGGCAACAATTTATAATTAATGCCATACAACACCCACCCCAAGCAATCCAGGATAATTACTTGTAAATTGTACATAATTATCTAATAACCTGAGTTTAAAGAGACTGAAGAAAAACTCAATGAACATCACTTACCTACAAGCAGATTCAGCATGATGTAGGCAATGATGACATAAAATGAACAGAAATACATAAGTGCCCCAGCATAATTCCCGCAGTCTGTTGCCCAGTATGTAAATTCATCTGGAGTACAAAAGGGGGGCTGGACCTGTGGGCCCGTGGCGGGGAAGGGGGGGACAGGGTGAGAGCAGAGAAGGTTACAAATTTCCGTTAACTGACTGTAGTTGTGAACATATTCCTAACGATGTAAAATATAAGTGACTTCAAAGTGATCTTTCAAAGGCCCATACATTGGGTACCTCATCTGTGGCAAAAATCAAAAAGAATATTTCATTTATACTATGCTTTTGGTCTTGTAGGATCCCAAGTTCATTGCCATTTTAGAAGCACAATGAACATGAACTCCCGTCCTTCAAGAGACCCTCTTTCTGCCACCTCCACTAGCCCCAAAGAGTAAGTAGTCACTGTGATGCAAAATGCAGAAAGTCAGATAAAAAGGTGTTTAAAAAAAACTCTCTGACTCAAGTAATGGATTAAGATTTAGGAAGATTTGCTATACACAGCAAATTCACATTCAAATTGTGTAAGGAAAAGCCAGTAATCCCCGTTCTTGGAGCATGGTTATGGAATATCATTAAATGGCACAAGACTCAGGTTATCAAAAGCCTCCCCATTCTTCACTGGCCCAGTAAAACTCCAACACCTCTGAGAAACCTCCTGCTTTCTTTCAGTCAGAGAGACTAGCTCTTTCTTCTGCATTTCCATGGCCTTCTGCTTGTTTTTATCTAGAATTCATTTAATTCTGCCTTGTATTATTTTTGCTTTGGTAAATTCTGTCCCCACTCATTCATGCATACATTTCCTGAGCTCCTCCTATGTGCTAGGTTTGGGGACAGTGTTGGGGACAGGCTGGTGAGCAGGACCCAGACCCCTTCCCTCTGCCGTGAAGCTGACAGTCTAGAACCCTGCAGTCCAGCGTGGTAGCGGCTAACTCCACGTGGCTATCTAAATCCAAATGTATGTTCATTAACATTCAATACAATTAAATACAGTTGAAAATTTGGTTCCTCAGTTGCACTAGTCACAGTTCAGGTGCTCAATAACCACGCATAGGTGGTGGCCACTGAATTGCCATCTTTGCAGAAATTTCTTGTAACAGTTGGTCCGGAGGGTGAGAGGGAGCTGAAATAAACCAATCAAGCCGGTAACTCACTGCAGTTGTGCTACACACTACAAAGGAGAAATACAGAACACTGGGAGGACACAGAACCAGCAGCCTTAGCGTTGGGCAGGATTCCTAAGGGAACTGAGCTTTAAACTGAGACCTGAAGGATGGTGAAGAATTTAGGCTTAGCAGTGAGGATAGCTGAGGGAGAGTATTGCTCAGAGCCCCTGACATAAGCTCCTTGAGAATGCCTTGGACTCGCTGAAGACCGAGCACCTAGTACAGGGGCCAGTACAGACCAGGGGCTCCGTGAATATCTGTTGAATTAAGTCAAAGAAGTGGAACTCTCCTGTTTGCACTTGACTGCCAAAATGTCAAAGATGGGAGGGAAAGAGCAATGCTCACATAATGCAAATTTGTTGAACGGAACTACAATAGCTCGAGTTGGGTTCACTGGAAATTTTTCCTGTATGTCCATGTATTGTAATGTAAAAGAATGCCATTTTATGGACTAAAGGGCCAGAATATGTGTTTTGTACACAGTCTAGATGCTACAAGGATGGCGCTGCCTATATTGTATCACCAAAGAGTTTTATCTGCTTCTAAGTCAAGGCATCGCGAGTGACGAGGAGACGTTTACCATGCAGTCATGCATAATCTTGTTCCAATCTTCTCCTGTGACAATTCGGAACAGTACGGTAATAGCTTTGCCAGCTGAAGAAAAGTTTGCGTGCCTAATTTAAGGGAAAAAAACAAGAATGTGAGTAATATGGTTTGTCATGTAAGGGTTGTCACCACCAAAACACGTGGATTTTAGAGCAAAGGTGATTGCTAAGTTACCATTTCCAAAGGTTACACCCTCTTATTTGTTTCTTATTTATACTTGCCTCCAAGTACAGCTATCTCAATAGTTCAACCCTAGCATGGTGCCAGCAATTTATTGCCATTCATCTTGAATGACTGAGAAAGCAAGCTTTGACAATTAGAAGTGATTCCTTCTTTTATGTGGATTATGCTATAAAAGATGGAGCCACCATATATCAAATAAGTGATCTCTGCAACAAGACACGTTTGTATTTAATTTTTTGTATAAGGACTTAAAAAAAAATCCTCAGAAATGGCTCCACAAAATTTAAGACAATCTTTGAAAAATGCTTTCCACATATAACCATTTGGGGGTCCTAACTTCCCATGTTTTGCTTAAAAAAAAACAAAGCTACCTCAAAATTGTTTAATTAAAAAAATAATACATCATTTCTGGCAGTATGTGGATAGAAGAATTGCTGGAATTCACCAGGATATTAGAAGTGGTTATTCCTGCCTGGTGGTGGAATTATGGATTCTTTTTGTTTTCTTTTATATCTGAATTTTCTAATTTTCTAACAGTAAGCATGCATACTGTTTCAATGAGAAAAATGTCATTTAAAATTTGGCCATTTTATCTTGTTTTAATTTCCAAATGATTGCTTCCTCCTCCCCATCTTTGTCTAAAAAACATGCAGATATGTATTCATGATTTCATTACTAAAAACGTTTGCTTAATATTTGAATAGAAAGATAAATATATACCAACCTGTTAATGTTCTCTCCATATTTCACAGTACCAAATAAGACAACTCCAGCAAAAGCATAACACAGCAGCAATAGGAACATCCCCACTATGATAAAGAAGCTTTTATACATGCTGACGACCACTGTCAGGAGAAGCATCTTTAGTGTTACCTGTATGGAGGTGAAGGATTGGGGGGCGGGGATGGGGAAAGAGAAAGAGAGGGAGGGAACATTCACTTCATTAAGCCATGGTGAACCTAGGAAGTAACATTTAAGCAGTTTGGCCCAAAAGTGATTCTCAAGGATATCACTTGAAAGTTGCTTCCTATTTGGTATTAAATTTGAATATTATTAAAGACCATTAGACATAGAGAAATTCTGCTCGTATTTCAAACTTCAGCCTCTTTAGCCAAATTAATAAAAGTTCCACCCCAGTATTTTAAGCCTTCTTTCTCCTCTTCTCTTCCTCCCTAATTCTTTATTATACGGGCTGTACATTTTTGGCCAATAGCAAGCAGACCCAGGATTCGTCCACAAACAGACGATCATAAAAACAAAACTACACGATGGTGAAATACCAAATAACCATCAAATATTTACCATACTGATTATGTGGATATATGGACTAGACATGAAACAAAGTTAGTAACAAAAAAGAAAACAGTGCTGTAAAAAATGAAAAATATATGTGGAATGTACTGAACATTAACGAAGAATATCAGTAAATCTGGAATCATAGGATCATGAATATTTGTTAAAGATTATTCTTCTTTGCAGTAAAATTATTTAACTTTATTAAAAATAAAAACAATAAAAATAAAGAAGCATTAAGAAAGACCATTAGTCTTTGCTTTTGTGCCTGACATGTTATCTTCAGTTGATGACTGAGCTCACTTAGCAAATCAGAAGAATAACTAAAACAACACAAATGTCAGGAAACGAATCACGAGACAATTAAGCTACCGATTCATTTGATTATTTGCTCATTTTGACTTATGATGTCTAGGAATTTGTTAACTCCAGCCCTGGAGACCCAGAAGGGCAGCTAAAGTCAGTTAGTCATCACTCCTTTCTTCAGTGTACGCGTGACCTATGACAGCATCTTCACAACGTACTTACATGCTTCCCGCAGATAGAGAAAAACCGGAAGACAATCACACACGCGCCCATCATGTAGGTGTACGCGTTCTGAAATTTAAACAGAGAGCCTCTCGTAATTTGCACGAAAAATCTTGTTACAGTTCCATTTTTCATTTTAAGTCTTCTGTGAAGTCTACTGAATAATGAGTTTAATAAAATGTGAAAATTCCTCTAAGAAATGTATCTTAAAAAGGTGCTGAAAAGGTCATTGCCAAAACTCATGAATAAATATTAGCTATAAAATCAAATCTTAAATGAAACTTTCGTCTCTGTTTTGCTCAGCTGAATTCTGTATTTTAAAACTTATTTTACATAAAATAGTGACCAGGTCCTTTGAGGAGCAAGAAAACCCTAGGATAACAATGCAAGTGAAGTCGAGGGAGACAGGAGATAAAAGAATCCTGGCTTCCTTTTACAACCAGAGGGGGTGCTGGTGTTGGAAAAGATTGCCAGGGGTCAGTTTCAGCTTCCTTCTCTCTGAAGGAAGCTGAAGCCGGCCACATGCACATTAGTCTGAGCTGATTTCAGAGAAGTCCTCCCTCTCGGAAACACATCCACCTCTTCCTTCAAGTGTGTGATTGGCAGCAAGAGATGACTCGGTAATATCTCTTGTATGGATACCAAGGGGGAAAGGGGGGTGGTAGGAGGAATTGGGAGATTGGGATTGATACATATACCCTATTGATACTATATATAAAATAGATATCTAATGAGAACCTACTGTAGAGCACAGGGAACTCTACTTAATGCACTGTGGTGACCTAAATGGGAAGGAAATCCAAAAAAGAGGGGATATATGTATGTGTATAGCTGATCCATTTTGCTATGCAGTAGAAACTAACATAGTATTGTAAAGCAACTATACTCCAATAAAAATTAATTTAAAAAAAAAGAGATGACTCGGTGTGCTCTATGACTAAGAAAGCTTCATCTGAGAACAAAGACTCCACCGGCTACAAATGCAATAACGACAGTGGCATTAAGCTGATGCCAAGGCGTGATTATTCCCCGGGAGCCTTGCTTAGTCAAATGACAACAGTCACAGATGGCCCCCAGGAAGGGAAGATCCTTGGTGAGGTGCAAAGAAATGAATGTGTCTGCACAGAAGCGTCTTTGGATGGGAACAAGGACTGCATCTTCTTTCACAGCAGTCCACTGCAAAATACAGTGGAGAAGGAACGACCTTCCAGGACCACAGGTTCTTGGTGAAGAGCAGAAGCAGTCAGGCAGAGAGGCAAGCTGGTCTTTCGGGTGTGTGATATCCTCTCTGGGGACACCCAGAATTAGGAAGTTTACTCATTCTCCTGTTTGGACCGAATAGCTTTTGGCTACAATTTGTCTGGAAAAAGATACAAACATGGGCTTTGCTGCTCCTCCTTTCCACGTTAGCTCAAAGTCTATCGTAGATACCGTCTCCCTTTGCATTCGGGAAGGGATGACATCCCACAGCTTCTGGGATGATGACTTCAAGCTCGTGAGAGGTCTGACACCTTCTTACCCGTCCAGATCCCGTACCATGTTCCCCTCGCTCCTTCTACTCCAGTCAAACTGTCTATCCTCCTGAACCCTCCCATCACAGGGGCAGCTGCCTGGAATGTTCTCCCCTCGCCCTACAGACTGATCCCAATCACCACGCCCTCAGGGATGCCTTCCAGGATCTCTCTGATGAAGCCATCGTGCACTCTCCTGTGCCATCACAGGGACACGTGTTTCTCCACCTCCCTCACCATAGCTGTAATTCTCACTGACCTGGGGGCATTTGATGAATACCGATCTAACGTTCCAGGCTGTGAGGTTCATGAGAGCAGCGACTGTCTTTGTTTTTGCCCATTACATTCTTCTCAATTGCTGGCATGGTGACTTGCAGCTTTTTAGTGCTCTGGATCATTTGTCGTTTAAGGAAATGAATTGGGGTGACTCAGAGCCCACCTGGGCTTGGTACAGCCCCTGATGCTGAAGGTAACAACTGTTTTAAGGACACTCAGTGTCTTCCTGAGCACAGCAATTTCATCCTAAAGCAAAGCCTTTGTGGTGTGTAAAGGGGCTCTCTGTGTTAGTGTAACCGAGCAGGACCCTATGGGGCCTTCCCGGGACAGAACCGCACCACCCCCACCAGCCTATGTCCCCTGCCTGCCTCCTGTCTGTAGAAAAACTTTAGCCAAAGAAAAAATTTAATTGGAGAAGTGAGAAAATGCAGAAGCAAAGGAAAGCAGTCAAACAAGACAAAATAATAATATTTTAGCCATTAAACAAAGTCAGGGACCTTTAGTTCCTCCTCAAGGGTTATAAATAATATTCAGATTACTGCATGACCAATTTCAAGATGACTGTCAGAGCTGACAGTGCTGTTCTGCACACAGTCCCCTCCCTCAACCTAGACAACCCTGAAACTCCCCTTTAAAAGCTCCCGCCCCCTGGCTGGCAGTGGGGAGTTGGTTCTTTGGGACATGAGTCCACCTCCTCCCCAGATTGCTGGCCTCCTGACTAAAGCAACCTTTCCTTTCCTACCAACACTTGTATCTCGAGTATTGGCTTTTTTTTTTTTTTTTTTTCGAGTATTGGCTTTTATTTGGCACCCATTTGGCACCCAACGTGGGGCTGGAACCCATGACCTTGAGATTAAGAGTCTCATGCTTTACTGACTGAGCTAGCCAGGGTCAGTAACATTAGGGATTATTTTCCTGCATGACTCTAACACTGGAGAGGATGGGAGAGTGGACAGAAGAGCAGGGCAAAGTAATCCCACCCAGTTACTTTTGGGTGGGATCAAGGAAGACTAAAGAAGAAAAGAAGAAAATATTTATAATCATGTGTTATGGGGGGGGTGGGATGAACTGGGAGATTGGGATTGATATATATACACTAATATGTATAAAATAGATAACTAGTAAGAACCTGCTGTATATAAAAAAAAATAATGTGTTATGGGCTTGTATAATCTTTACAGTTAGAAGAAGTTCACATACTTGACCTTCATAATGCACACATGGACTAGATAAATTATGAAAATATATTCCCAGTTCAGAGCAGGGAACAAAAGATCACTGAAGACAAATAACTTGATTGAAGTGCTGGATTAGGAACCAGGTCTTCTGGACCTGTGCTGTCCACCATGGCAGCCACATGTGGTCAGTGAGCACTTGAAATGTGGCCAGTCTAAATTAAGATGTGCTGTCAATGTGAAGTACGCACTCAAAGACTGAATACCAAAGAAAGGATGTAGCTTCACTCCTTCATAATTTTTACATTTCTGACATGTTGAAATGATAATATTTTGGAAATGGTAGGTTAAAAATGTATTATTAAATTAATGTCATCTCTTTCTTTTTTTATATCTTTTTTATATTTTAAATGTGGCTCCCAGAAAATTTAAAATAACATCCAGGCCACATTTTATTTCTGTTGGACAACACGGCTCATGATCACAATCAAGTACACCTGTGGCGTGGAGTCTGAGCTGAACGGAGGGTGGGGAGGCTGAACGCATTTTAGGCAGAACAGTGAGAACTCAGGTGTTGAGATGGGGAATGACGGCTTTCGAGAAATGGCAGCCAGTGTCTGGGAGAAAATAAGGCAGCAAAGTATCAGAGAATCATACTGTGAAACCCTAATTGTAATGTAGTGGCACGGAAGCTACACCTCCACTCAGAGAACTGGGTTCAGGTCCTCTGATTCTGGCTTGTGTGTGAAGTTAGGCAGGTCTCTTCATCTCTCGGTTTCCATTTCTCTCTCTCTGTCTCTCTTGTTTTTTATCCTTTGAGAAAATGAGGGTTAAACCAGAGGATCTTGAAGGACCTTCTCTTTCTGGCTTGCAGGCTCTAGGACTTTGAGGGGCCAGCTTTTGTCTGTGTGAAGAGTGCGAGTGTGTGCACACGTACACATGTATGTGTGTGTGTGTGTGTGGGTGCAAGCATGTCCGAGGGTCCGTCACGGTCAAGGCTGAATTTTAGGGAGGTTAACCTGACCCTTGAGAGTAGCCTGATCTGGAGTGAGATGAGACTGGAAACAGGGTTACCTGAGCTGAAATTACCAACTAAAATAAACTTTAGTGATGCGCTTACCAGTAGGGCAAAGTGAAGTACCACCCAGACAACGCCGAGTGACGTCACCAGAAGATCGTACCTATTTCTTCTGCTTTGCCAGAAGCCGGCAGGTGACATCGCTATGATCTTCATTGTAACCTGGGGAAAAACAGTGAAGACAGTGAATTGAGGCTGAGTGTTCAGCATATATTTAAATGTACTAACCTGAGGCACATTATTTTTATAAAGGATGTAGAAACCAAAGAGAAGAATTTATTACTGATGTGTCTGTGTATATATGTAAATCTATATTCTCCACACTCTTTTCCCCTTTTTTTACGATAGCAAGTAAAATATCAGATAGTTCTGATAGCAAGACATTTTTCTTCCTCAAGTAAAAGACCATAGATTTTGGGAAACATCAACCGGTACAGGGTAAAATAAAAATCTGCTTGCATTTCCAAGAAGATTGCACTGGAAAGCAATGTGATGCGGACCACATATTAAAATAATCTTGTCTGGGCCAACTCCCTCTGCCACCACATTGAATTTTGAGTCCCTGAATTACAGTGGTTTGTGCCGTTTGCTGTAAATATTTGAACTCACATAACTAGACAAGCCAACATTCAGATACAACATCAACAGCAGTTAGTAATTCTTGCAGTTAGAAAAATGGAAATATAAAGTGAAGTCTTTGTTCAAGCGAAGCAGAACAGCCTGAAAAGGAAATATACTAAGAGCATTCAGTTCCCCGAAAAGGACTTAAAAAGCAACGGAATGCAGAGGTGAGAGGAAGTGCCATTGAAGGAGGACGCTGTTTTGCTTTAAAATGTGCACTGCAGCCCCCAGCACCAGTTGACTCATTACTGTACCTCTAGAACAAAGATGAACGTGAAAACGACCGACATGGTTGCCAAAGGAACAGTCACTGGGTCCTCGACGTCCCACTGTAAGAGAAACAGCACACAGGTCTGTGCCTGCATCCATCGACACAGAAAGACTTTCCCCTCTTCCACCCATGTGAACGTGATTGTGAATTTAAATTTTTTATAAATGTAGACTGTGAGTGGACATGGCTGCTTGCAATGTTCTTGGACCCACCAATGAATAAAAAATTCATTCCCAGGGTGTTAGGGTGAAGTAAAGTACCTTGACGGACAGCAACACCGACTGGGCCAGGACGAGTAATGCAATTGTCCTCTTAAAAAACGGATGCTGGGTTATGTCATACATCTTAGCTCTAAAACCATCGTTATCTGAAAAGAAAGGTTTAGGCAAGGGCATTTCAGACATCGGTCACATTTACGTTCTTGCCTTTCATTTTCTTTAATGCTCGTCTTAAAACCCATTACATTTTTTTTTCTCCTACAGTTCAGTCTACTGTGAAGTGTCTTGCAGGAATGGCTGGGTCTGAATATTTAAAACGACGGTGCATGACACCGTCTGCATTGGAAGGAGAATCGCATCATTCAATTTGTCAGTTTAATACATTTCACTCATATGTTTAAAAGGCAAGCACAAATATATTTATTTAACAATTCATTTTTTCATTAAGGCTTATCCCAAAAGCACTGAAGCACAGCCTTTGGGTGGTTGATTTTAATAGCCTATGGAGAGATCTGTAGTTTGGAGCCTGTTTTTATATTAACTTCTGCACAATCGCCTAGTGGCCTCATGATGATTATTTTAATTGAAATCTTAGACTCCTGGGGAATCATGAACACTAGGGCCCAACATGAATAAAATCAGAGCATCTTTGATACCCGGGCGCGGTGGTAGATGAAGAGGCTGTGCTATCTTCAGGCGGCTCTTCAGATCTTCCCATCTTCTCTGATCTACAGTCAGCAGAGCCGTCCCCTTAATAAACAAAGGAAAACAGAGAAAGACCTTTTGTCATGTGCTCCACACCAAGGACGTCGCAAATGGGCTGCTGACACAAACAGGACTAATGTGGGTTTAAAACAAAGATATTCTTCCAATACCATGGTGGTTCGATAAACAGGGTCAGAATTCTCAAACGTGGTCTTGAGAGAAGTTCCAGAAAAGAGGGCCGGGGGTTCAGAGAAGATTCAGCAGCCTTCAGTTGGCATCTTTGAACATGTATAATATTCAGGTTTGGGAAAAATCTAAAGAAGGTTTTCTACATGATTAGATTTTCTAAAAGAGATACTCTAACAGTGGTTAGTTTCCTTTCATAGTAGAAAAAACTGCAGCAAAATGATAGCTTATCAATGCTGCTGCTTCTGGTTAAGGCTATTGTGTCTTTTTAGAAATCATTCTGTTACATGCAATCGTGAAATTATTTTTAAGTGGTATGCGGTCAGAGAATTGCATATTTAAGAAATTTGTGCTGTGACAATCGGTTAAATGAGATCAGATATTCTTTGCTATATAATAGAGCGCATCATTAAAATGCACTTGAATATATTACATTTCATTACATTATATTACAAAGGCAGAAATATAATTTAAGAAACTGGAGAAAACCCACCTTCCTTCTCCCATCCTGCCTTTCCTGACACACAGCTAACTATCTTTCAGGGGTACATCCTCCTCACTGTGTTTTCAGACTTTTACTGCTTATGTATATATAAATATATAAGAATGTGTTTGTTTTTAATTTTATAAATTTCTGTAATGGTATCCAACGTGGCAATTTACGCAGTTTGTTTTTTACTATTATTTTTTTTTGGCCGCGCCCCGTGGCTTGCAGGATTTTAGTTCCTCGACCAGGGATCAAACCCAGACCCCTGCAGTGGAAGCACAGAGTCCTGACCACTGGACCGCCAGGGAAGTCCCCAGTTTGTTTTTATCTTCACTGAAAATTACATTTTCCATACAACTAGATACTAGATCTGATTAGTTTTTTAACTGATCACACAGTATCCCACTGTACAGATATGTCAGAAGTTCTCATTTTAGGTTTATGGACTATAAACAATGCTGCAATAAACACACAGGTACTGTCTCATGGTAAACATCTTGCTCTGTGGTAAATCTCTAGGAAAGGAACTGCTGGGGTCTAGGAGTTTACACTTTTCCACACTTACCAGAGATTTCCAAGGTGCTATCCAAAGAGCAATAACCAAGAAAATTGGTTTCATTCTACAAGTGTTCCCATTTCCTTATATTCTTGCCAATACTTGACTCTATCAGACATTCTAATTTGGTCATTTGATGGGTGTGAAATGTATCTGATTTAGTTTTAATATTAATGAGATGAAACATTTTCAGTGTGTATACAAGGTGATTCCTGTGTGTTCCTTTGTGAATTGCCTGTTCATATTCTTTGCTCATTTTTGTATTTGGATATTTACTTTTTGATGTTTTGTAGAAATTCTTAATATATTCTGGATACTAATATTTTGTCAGTTATGTGAGTTGTAAGTATTTTCTCTTAGTCTTAGCTTGCTTTTTTTTTAAATTTTGCTTAGTGTGTCTTTTATCATTCAGAAACTTTTCCTTTTAATGTAATCTGACTTATAAATTTTTTTCTTTATGGATTTCACTTTGTGGTTAATGTCAAGAACTCTACAGCTACTCCAGGGTCAAAAACACATTCTCCATGGTTTAAAATTTGCTTTTCATAGCTGGATCTTTCATTCATCTGGAATTCATTCTTGAGTATGCTGTAAGGTAGAAATGTCAGTTTAATTTCTGAGAGCTAGACAATCAATGAATTATCCCAGCACCACTATGGATGGTCTCATCTTCTCCACTGACTTGTTGTGCTACTTCTGTTTCATATACACATGGGTCCCTCCTAGGGCTTTCTGTTCTATTCTGTAAGCCTAACTTTCTATCCCTGTAACAATGATGGCACTATTATACTTACCATAGCTTGTTTTTCCACATTTTTGTTCATGCTCACCCCTGTAAGAGTCTTATCAATCTAATTTATTTCAACAAACCAGTTTTTCTCATTCTTGAGCTTTTCTATAAGTTACTTTATTTTCTATATCACTAATTTCTGTTCTTTTATCTTTGTTATTTTCTTCCTTCCATTTTCTTCTATTTCACTTTGTTGCTCTGATTATAATTTACTGATTTGTGTATTTGGCATGTTAATCATCACTATTTGATTCTTCTCTAACATGTACACTTAAAAGCTATAAATTTCCATCTAATTACTGATTTATCTATACGTTGTGAGTTTTAATGTAATTTTTATCAATGATTTATCTAAATGCTTTGTGATTTTCTATTCTGATTTCTTCTTTAACTCAAAAATTACTTAGAATGCTGTCTTAATATTTCCAAATTATGGGGAATGTTTTGCTATCTTTTAAAATTATGATAGAGAACATGTGTACATTATCAATTCTTTGGTAATTATTGTTTTATGACTTTGTAGATGATACATTTTGTACTTGAAAGTAATACATAGTCTCAAATTGTCAGAGTCAGAGATCTTTATATGTCCATTGGACCAAATGTTTTCATCGTGTCAAATCTAACATGTACTTTTTGTTCTGATTTATGAGTTTCTTAGAGAAATACATTACTATCTATCTTTCATCAGATTTTGGATTTGCTAGCTTTTTAAAATAATTTGGTTAAATATTGCTTTGTACATTTTGAGATTCAGGAATTCTATATTCTTGTGGTCATTAGTTTCTTTTGTCATTATTTAATTATACTGTTTATTCCTAATAATGAGTTTTGTTTTAATTTTTTCTATATTAATAATGCTAAACCACTTTTTCTCACTAACTGCAAACAAATACTTTTCTCTGAACATAGAGACATGAGTATAATTCCTTTATTAAACAAAACTAGATATTTTTGAATGTTGAACTCTGAAAGGATCCAAAAGAATAATAAGCATGGTGGTATCATCTGACCATTAATATATGAAAACCTCTGAAAGTTTATTATTGTGAAATTAAGTTTATTAATCAAGCATATTATCTTATAGTAGGGAAATTAAAAAATATGTATTACTGGCATAGACTTTGAACTTTTAAACAGGCTTCCATTTTCTAGGGAAGACAATTTTGCATAATTCTGAATTGTGAAAACATTGCCTCCAAAGCTTACCTGTTGTCCATATCTTTAAATCTCTCTATTGCCTGTATATTTGGAAATCTATTTATATACCTTGGGAATGACCATTAGAATGTGAGCTCCATGAGGGTAGAAGTCTTCATATGTTTAGTTTTTAGTTTATGTATTTAGTTCCTTATGTTCTCAGGGTCAAGAGCATCTGGCACCTAGTAAGCGCTCAAAGAAATATGCTGAATGAGTGAATAAAAAAATGAATAAATGTGTTATATAGGAAGTAGCTCATGCACGACCATCTAAAAAACTTGCCGAAAAAAAATCTTTCCTAAAAGGTTCACGTAATTTAGAAATTTATATCTCCAATGAACTGGTCATGTTTTTAATGTCTGTTACATGATTTCTTCCACTCTTCCCCTTTCCCTAGGCACCCTTTGAGCTAACGTCCACACTCCCCTTTCTCAGGCCAAGAGGCCTCTTTCCTCCTTCCGAACAGTGCTATGACCAGTGTTGTAAGCAGACCTCCTGTTAGTCTTATTTCAGCCATTCCTCTAAGTTAGGGAGCTGCAATTAATTATGCACCTGCCTTCAGTTATGGGACGTTTTATGTTGTTTCATTTATGCTGCTGAATTGTGAGCTACCTTAGGACTGAATTTGTCTGAAATCGAAATCAGATCTGCTCAGAGGGCCTGGGAAGGTGTTCTGAGCAAGCAGTACCTAAACTCTGCTAACTGACTGATTAGCTTCAGCCCGCGATCTGCAATTCCCAGTGTCTGCTCCATGGCATGGCTCAAAGGCATCTAAAAAGACCCATCTTCCTCTTTCCGCGTGGTATTAAATTGAACACACTGTTGGGCTTAAAGAAACTCGTTTATGAATGTGTTAAAGTAAAACAGGGGGCTGGGCAATATGATCTCTATTTTTCTTTCTCTCTCTAAATTCCATGTTTCTGTGAGTTGGAGTAGTGTTGGGGCCCAAAGAGGGGGATTTTCAACTCGAACGCTTTGAAAGGCAGAACCAAATGACATCCTCATTAGGCACACATCAAAGGTGGCAATTGGCTGAGTAGCTGGTACCACACACTTGGAGCCTGGGGGGACGTGAATGAGACAGTCCCGTGTGCAGCTACACAAACCAAAGGGCCCGGCTATGAATGACACGGAGCAGCGTGGTGCAATGCAGGCAAATCTAGCTTTAATTCAATGCAGAGCATCAGGCGACGTTTTTATACCCTTGAATGACAGCAATGGGCACCACTTCTGAATCCTGGCCCCAGTTTCCACTCCTTATAAGCCCCACACAATGATTTCACCTCTGTAGTCTGCTTTTCCTTCAACTGTGCATCTCAGAGTTGTGAGAATAGAGAGGTGAGCGTGTAAAACTGCAGTGCACGATGCCAGAGGAAGACTGACCCTTACCCAACAGAGGGCATCTCAGCCACATCCAGAAGACCGACATCGAAAGTTCTCCCGAGCTCTCTTTTTGACAGGAAACTACACTTGCTGTTTTCTATTTGTGAGCTCTTACACTGATCGTTAAAGCTGTTACGAACTCAGCATGCCTCCCGAATTCGTAAAGTATGCAAAGTTTTTATGCGAAATTAGAAAAATCTTTTTATCCCATGAATTAGGATTTTACAATTTCTACCGCAATCCTCACCCCCATCCCATCAAAATTCTGAGTTCACCTACTGAGTTACAAAGAAGCATCCAATTTACATTTAGTGAAAGGCATACTACCTGCGATCAGTGCATCGGTTTCAGCTACTGTATTTTAATAACTTGCTGCACATCCTTTCAATTTGAACAATAGGAGATGCGCTTTTCAGTCCTTGGCAAATTAATGACACTATTACCAAAAGAGGAAATTTAGCAAGAGAATTGTGCTCTGAAATAATGTGCCTGAAAGGCAGCAATGAGGTAGCTTGTAACATAGTTATAGAGATTATTTACACTGGTCACTTTACAGTTTAATGCGACTTCACGCCGTTTGTGGAAAAGGGAACTCAAAGTGAGCGGCTAGGAAAGAATAAACGCTGCGGAATTCAAACCAAGAATTCTTACCTTGTTTTCATTGAAATTAGCAATAACTACTCCAACAAAAAGGGTCAGTCCAATCATGCAACCCAGGAATACAAAAACATGAATATAGATTCCATGCATCTGTATAAATGAAAAATACGGTTATTCATCAAAGCCAATGAAAGCAGCTGTGGTAACATTCAAAGGATTCCAGTGCGTGCTTACCGGACCCACACGATGAATAATAACATCCCTCACTTCCACCCAGCCTTTCAAGGAGAGAACTTCAAACAATGCCAGCATAGCATTGCCCACATTGTCAAAATTAAAGTTCCGAGGATTCGCCCTGCAAGTCAGAAAGAGGAATGTTCCGTGGAATTCCAGGGAGAAGCACCCGAAGGCAATATATATAACTCTTTCCAATCTTGGGTGCAAAGTATAGGTGGCACTTGGAAGGTAGGTTAGATGGCATTTGTTTGCTAACTCATAAGGATGCATCAATGTGTTAGAATTTATTAATTATGCATTTATTAATTATGCAGTTAATTACTAGGCAATAATGGGGTGTTCTCAATCGAAAACAATAAAATGCTATGTTCCTCGACTTCTAGCTCCAGAGGTTCTGCAGCGTTTCTGGCTGGTCCTGATTAGCATACCGAGGACTTTCTGGTTAGAACTTGTGCAGGAGATTCTTACAAAGGGGCATTGGAGTTTGGGTGTGAATTTTGAAATGGTTTTACATTAGAAAACCTTCCTAAAGGCATGAATTACAAATCCTGGTGTTAGTACAGAAAGTGTAAAATGAGTAGAATTTGGCCACTTTATTTTATTCTGTGTCATCACGTGAGCAGCATGCTGTGACCTAGTGATGCTTTAGAGGTTCCTGAGGTGGCACATACCCTGTATGTCTCCAGATCACCCCCTCCCAGGTGGATTTTTTTCTCTCATTAACTCCAAATGTTCTCAACAGATACTTCTTGTAGACCCCAGTGTATAGTGTGCTGCCTACCGCACAGTTAACTCCTGAGTTCTAAAACATTTTGGACCCTCTATTTTTGGGGGGTCAGGGGATGTCTCATTTCTTGTTTTTCTGACACGTGTATACTTTTTTCTTTCCACTAACATCTTTCTACTACACTGCATCTCCCCTAGTCATTACAGGTCTTAGCTAACATATTTGTTAACAGAAGATTTCAGTGTCTTTTTTTTAATCCCCCTTTTCTGAGGCTATTTTAAATAATTAAAAGATTTAGACAACCACATGCTGGAAAATCATGACTATCACCACATTTCCTGAATTTGATGACCTGAGCTCAGGATTATTGACTAGAGTAGGCCTACTGAAGCCTAGCTAAATTATATTTTGATAATTTTTTTTTCTTGCTAGCACATTTATCAAAAGTTAACCTTCATAGGAGGCAACATTCTAGGGGGAATCCGGTTTAGTATTTTTCTACCACCTTTTATGGTTTTCAAAACTAGAGACTATCATGAGATATACTTTTATAAGTTTTCTTTTTTTAATACTAAATATGTGGGAATCTGATAAGAAAACATAAAACTGAGACTGACTTGTTTTTAAAGGTTTAAAGCTGATCGGTAGAAATGTTTTCCATATAGTAAAAAAGCCCCACTCAGGAATTAATATTTAGGGATTCTGATTTATATTTTTTAAGTATGAAAGACAAGCATATTCTCTTGGATTTTTCCAACCTTTCCTTTTGGGGGTTTCAATTAAATTTAATATATTTTACAGCAGACAGAATCTGTAAGGATGCTACAGATGCCACAATTTTCTTGAGTAAGGATTTTTTTTTAAACCAAGTGAGTCAGCTCTCAGATCTGATGTTGAACTTTCTTACCCATCCATTTTCTTTATGTAAAAGTGCTTTTTTTAGCTGAATTTGCAGCAACCCAAACTATTCTCATGTTCTACATCCTTTAGAAGTTAGAATATGTTAAAATACACTTTCAGGCTAAAGCAAGAAAAGTAAAATGGAGAATCACAGACTTAAATTGCTGGAAGAATATACCACATTAAAAGTCTCAGTTTTAATCATATTGGATATGTTTATGCTTTGTTCATGATACTAAAATTGGAAAGTTTGAAACTTTACCAATAACTACAGAGGACTTCAACAAATCCCAAACACAATCCATTATTGTCATTTTTCCTGTTGGCCTCCCTTGATCTGGAAGGCTATTTAAATATTATCTTTTCTGGTTAATTTTTAAAAGATTACAATCTTGTCTATCCAATTCAGAAAAATGAAGAATCAGTTCTGACCTCACAATCGGAGTTTTCTACCTCCCAGTGACAAGTGCTCCAGGGACCCCAGGTCATGATAAGGAGAGCTGCTTCTCCTCTGGGAAGATGGGGGTGCCATGGAGGAGAGGAATCTAGCCTCTGCCCTGGGATGTGGAAATGCAGGGGATGACATGGTCCAAGATGGTACCCTGTATCTTACACAGCTCTGCCATCTAAAGAAATCAGAAACTAGTACTTTCTGGAAGGCAGACTGCTTTTTGCCTCGCGCTTTGGTAATAGCAATTTGAGTTTCCACAGCCTGCAACAATCTTACCTCTGCCTCGCCCCTCACTCTCACCTGCCCGTGGCTCCTCCCCCTTTCACCTGCCTAATTCCTGTTCACCCTTCAAGAGTTAACTGGGTGTCTTCTCCTCTAGGTCCTTCTCCCTGGTCCAGTCATCGTTTGGATTAGGAGCCTCTCTCCTGCGTGTACCACTGAACCCTTCGCCTCTCCGTACCCTAGAATCAGAGGCTGATACATCACGGAGCGAAAGAAACTTAAAGGTAAGCCTCAGGGCCCCTCCCTGACCCAGGTCCCTTCCAAGACTCAGGAAGGGGCCCAGGAGTGAGTTCACATAGTCATATGTTTCTGTTAAACTTAAAAAAGCAAAGTAGTTTTATATTCTTTTTCTTAGAGAGTGTACCCAAATTGTTTGAGCCTTAGACTCGACAAAAAAAATCTGATCTCTTTCTGCCTAGAATGTATCAGTGTAATTTGAAATTACCTAGAGGTAAGCTTCTGGTGAACTTCAAGTGAGTCTAGGGGCTTATTTATGTAGCATTAAAACTTCAGCATATTGTATTAAATTATTTTAAATTTTATTTTCTGTTCTTCATTGGACTTCTAGCTCTTAGGGGTCAGAGGCCATAGCTTGTTCGCAGTGACAGCATAATTCCTGGCGAACAGTAAACACTTAGTAAATATATTTATTGTAAAACTGAATGCATTGTTGATTTCTCTCCCATGCATTTCCTTTTCCTAAATCCCAGACCTCTGCTTAAGACAAAACACAATATTTATAATATATGATATGTTTAATCCTTTTTACCAAGGTAATTTTTATCTCATCAAGTCTGAGTGATTCGGAAGAAAATGAATGTATTCATCTGAAGAGAGAATGCAGAAGCCAGATTGTCTCCTGAATTAGCTAGTGCATATTTATGTCCTAATTATAATTATCAGAGCATTCCTCTAGGCTAATTCCCAGATATAAGTTATTTTCTTAATCATAAATTAGCCAATATAAAATTACAGAATTTTCAGCTGCTAACTCTTGACAAGATTATTAGAGAAACAAAATGTGAAAATTATCATGGTTACAGTTGACATTTATTTGATGAAAGATTTATATTTCACTAAAACTAACCCAAGTCACAATATTCTGAACAAATGGGAAAAGCTATTGTGATAACTTTCAAGTGAGGTCCCTCCGTTTGCTTGTGCTTTTAAAATGTCATTGAACTTGAAGTCCTTAATAATAGCTTACATAAAACATTACATTTCAATTCGCTGATTTTAAAATCTTAGAGAGCTGGTTTTATGGAACACGTGGAACGCCATAGGGTACAACCGGAAACAGCTTACTCTCCTCCTAATGCTACCTTCCAGTGCATTCTACTCCCTTCCTGACACCTTGGGGAGAGCCCAGAGCTTTTCGGGATATAGTCAGCCTCATTCTAAAATGCCCACTCCATTCAAACCTGTACCAGGATCCCACCCTCAGCAGCTCAAGCCTGACCCGTGGTCTGAGGAGGGAAAAAGAGTGTCAGCCACTCTGGTCCACTCCTCCTCTTGGTGACTGCCTGGGTCTTACAAGAAGGGGTGGGATGCAGCTGGGGTTCGAGACATCACATCTTGCGTGTCTGACTCTGCTGGACTGTGGCCATTGGTGCTCTCCTCACAGCAGCCATTGTTCTTTCACGGAGCTCATTTTGGTGTTCCCAAGAAACACTCCATGTTTGAACAGTGTTTCTAGCTTCTGTGAACTTGGCACTTGAGCATCTGTCCCACATACAGATGCTGGACGCACTTTGTTCTGGACACCCGATAAGATGCCTGAGTCACCCTTCCTGGCCTCGTGCCTCCCTCGTCCTCCTCCCCACCTTGAGACGAGCCCTTTTCAGGGTGTGCTTTTCAAATACAAACCAACCAACCCAGAGTCCAGCCCCCCCACCAATCACCTCCTCTATCAGGCTTTCACACTCTGGGCCACCATCCACCTGCCCTAATCACCCCAGTGCCAGGTACCAGACCACAATGGATGGCCTCTATGCTCTAGAGCCCATTAAAATTATTCAAACTAGCCATCCCTAAGCCTGCTTGCCCTGCCTCACCCGTTCCTTGCCAGGGAAACCACAATAAAGGCTCTTGGCCCCAGCTCTCCCCACCTCTCTGCCTGCTGATTCACCCTGGTGCTTCCCCAGGTGGTCCCCCGTGCAGTGGCAGGCCCCCTCCTCTTGGGAACGATGAGTAACAAACTGTCTTTTCAGTGGTAATCCTCTCGATCTGTTGGCTTTACTGCACCTCACATTTCCTATGGCTACACTCCCCGGCATGAGGATGCCCCAGTGTGCTCTTCCTGCCGTGAGTGTAGCCTCTAGGTGATTCTCAGCTCCTCCTCCCGGAAACGTTCCCACAGCTTCTTCCCATAGGGGCACCCTGTCCCCAGCACACAGCCCTTGGCAGCAGGGTTCCAACAAGAAGGCTCAGGTCAGGTGGCCCTTGGCAGGGATGACGTGGCCCTCCAGAAACAGCAGATCAGCCCGTCTTCCCAGATGGTGAGGAGCAGCTTGCCCACAAGAGCCTCTCTTCTTGCCTTGCCAAACTCTGGTATCAACTGGTCCTTCCAGGGGTCCTCATATGAATGGGAGAAGCACCGTCCACCTTTCCCCACAGTGAAGGGGGCGTGATGCCATAGCACTCTCTGCTCTTGACTTCATTCACTACCATGATGTTATCTTTGAATGCAGTGTTTTCTTTTACAGGAGCTGGGTGACGGATGATGTTTGAGTAAGTTCTGATGGGATTGGTTTAGTTGGCCTCTTTAGAATGTCAAGGTACTTTAATCTCCCCTTGACCTCAACTTTGAGACTTTAGACAAAATTCCAAAAAATTTTGGAAAAAAAAATTGATGTCCTGATATAAGTAAATTATTTACAGTATAATAATGAGTTTTAATCTCACAACAAAATAAACATTTTATGCTTCTTTAATTTTTTATTGTAACGTAAATTAGACTGCTTTTCTAGTTAACACTGGGATAAAGATATTCCCATGTGTTATATACTTCTCTACCCATGCTCAAGCCTCACATCCAAAATTAATCTTTTTTCCATAGTTCTTTGGTATTAAAAGGAAACCAATATAAATTGTATTGAATTGTTTATGAAAGTGAATTTCATATTAGAGAAATGCCAAAGCAGGTAACAACGAGTCCTAAGGGTACAACTGGGTGAAATGCTATTCCTTTTAAAGAGTTTTGACATTTAGTAGAGAACATCAATTGTGACAAAAGCAGAGCAGTTTCTGTGGTTCACTCATTATTCTAAGAGGTAAAAAATGAAATAAAAAGAAAACAGATAACGATTTAAAAGGACAAATGAAGTTGATGGAACACTCTCTGCATCAGTGAAGCAGATTGAAAGATTTCATTCATAGTCATTAGGGAAATGGTTGAGAAAGAAGGTACCAGGTACTTCTGGCTTTGATGTAAATGCTTTGAAAACTTATTTAAAAAAAATTTTTTTAAAGAAGCAGTTAGATAAAATCAATTGTGTTACTACTGATTATTCCCTTCCAGGGTTTCAATAACAAAATCCTTCAATGTAAATGGGTTTTAAAATTGAAATAAGTTTTATGATTTAGGCTTCTCTACAACTGTTATGAGGACATCAGATCATCCTTAAAGATATAAAGTCAGTATGAGTTTAGTTTTAATTTGATTAAAATTGTTAAAATTTTTAAAAATTGGTTTAAAAGTTGAATTAAAATTTGATTAAAAATTGATAGAAAATATTTTTTCTTTTAAGCCTCACTAATTTTTATTCTAAAAAATTTTTATTTTTATTGAAGTATAGTTGATTTACAACGTTGTGTTAGTTTCAGGTATACAGCAAAGTGCTTCAGCTATATATATATATATATATATATATACACACATATATATACATATATATATGTATATACGTATATATACACACACACATATACATGCTTCAGCTGTATATACATATATATATACACACATATACATACATATGTATATGTATATATATAAAAATTCTTATATATATTTATATATATAAATTCATATATATATATATATATAAAAATTATATATATATATATATAAATTCTTTTTCAGATTCTTTTCCATTATGGTTTATTACAGGATATTGAATGTAGTTCCCTGTGCTATACAGTAGGATTTTATTTTTTATCTATTTTATATGTAGTAGTTTGTATCTGCTAATCCCATACTCCTAATTTATCCCCCCCCATCCCCTTTCCCCTTTGGTAACCATAAGTTTGTTTTCTATATCTGTGAGCCTTTTTCTGTTTTTTAAATAAGTTCATTTGTATCAATTTTTTTTTAGATTCCACATATAAGCAATATATGATATTCGTCTTTGTCTGACTTACTTCACTTAGTATGATAATCTCTAGGTCCATTCATGTTGCTGCAAATGGCATTATTTCACTCTTTTTTTATAAGCCTCACTAATTTTTAAAGCCATGTGAGTCCAGATACATACTTTAAAGTATTAGAAAAATACTGCAGTGATACTTCATTAGTTTCATGAAGCAACCCTGGGACTCAGTGTACCACTTCCTCTCTTATTTTATTTCTTTTATTTTTGCATCCTATTGTAATTCAGTGCGTTGCCTTGCATTACTTGAAGTTATTTTAAGTAATTCTAGCAGAACTACTTTTAGTTTCATGCCATATTACACTGCTTTAAAACCTTATACTATATATACTTATATAGAACATGGATGGACCATGAAGGCCCATTATGCTAAGTGAATAAGTCAGACAGAGAAAGACGAATACTGTATAATCTCACTTGTGTGTGTAATCTAAAAAAACAAAACAAAACAAAAACAAAAGCAAAACTCCCCCGACTAAACTCATAGAAAAAGAGATCAGATTTGTGTTTACCAGAGGTGGGGGGAGGAGAGGAAGTGGAGGAAGGTGGTCAAAGGTACAAACTTCCAGTTATAAGACAAATAAATACTAGGGATGTAATGTACAACATAGGGACTATAGTTAACACTGCTGTGTGATACACAGAAAAGGTGTTAAGAGAATAGAGTTCTCATCACGAGGAGAATTTTTTTTCTTTTCTTTCAACTGGATCTATATGAGGTGATAGATGTTAACTAAACCTATTGTGATAATCATTTTTACAATATATGTAAATTGAACCATCATGCTGTTTGCCTTAAACGTATACAGTGATGTATGGCAATTATTTCTCAGTAAAACTGGGGAAAAACCCCTTATACTGACAAATATAGCATTCTTCAGGATATTTTTCTGATATGCTTACCAAACACGGGGCACCCAAAATCCAGGTTTTTTCTCTCCAGGCCTTAATTTTAAATTTAAGTTCTTGGACACACTTACATTGATTCTGAATATTCCATTACAATCTTCCTAAAACAGGAAAAAAAATAAAAATAAAAGGAAGAGGAAAAGAACCTGGTCAGAAAATGAAGTCAGAAAAGATAAAAGATAAGAAACGTTTTTTACATAGAACGACAGAGGTCTTTTATATAACAGCAGAGATGTGCATAGCTACTCAGCAAAGAGTAACAAAGACTTCAGAGATAAAACAGGTGAAAGTTGATGCTGAAAATGTTAGTAAGTGGCCAAAGGATATGAACTGACATTCCTCCAAGGGAGAGACACAAATAGCCAATGAGCACATGAAAAGATGCTCAGCATCATTAGTCATCAGGGAAATGCAAATCAAAACCACAATGCGATACCATTTCCCACTCACTAAGAAGGCTCTGATCAAGAAGTCAAATAGCAAGCTTTGATGAGCACGTGCAGAAATCTTAATCCTCATACTAGAATCCTCATACACTGCTGGTGGGAATGGAAAATGGTGCAGCCACTTTGGAAAATAGTGTGGCAGGTCCTTAAATAATTAAAGAATTATCACAGGACGCAGCAATTCTTCTCCCAGGTATCTACCCAAGAGAAATGAAACATATATTCACATGGAAATTTGTACATGAATGTTTGTATCATTATTATTATAAATAGCATTATTTACAATAGCTCAAAGGTGGAAACAATTCAAATGTCCATCAATCAACAAATACACAAACAAAATGTGGTCTATCCATACTGTGGAATATTATTCAGCCATAAAAATAATGAAGTACTGACACATGCTACAACATGGATGAACCTTGAAGATATTATGCTAAGTGAAAAAGCCAGCCATTGAACACCACATATTATATGATTCCAACTGGAGACATGGCACCAACAACTCAAGCTTCATGGCCTTTACATGTGAGCTGTTTTAGAACTCTAATGGAAAACTGATGAACTCATAAAAGTGCTAACAAAAGATCAAGATGAAAAAAAAAATTAATTACATGGGACTGAGTGAACTGATGAGGATGATTATAATTTTTGTAACTTTCTGTTTGAATAAAAAAAAAAATGTGAGCTGTGTGATCCAAATGTTGGGGTATCTAGTTTCCCCTTTTCCTTGGGTTTGTCTCTTCTATTATAAAGGTAAACTGAAGTATCCCCTTCATCCACATGACACGCTTGGCTTTGGCCTCTTATGTTAGGACTAGAAAAGAATTCGTCCAAATACAAAGACACGGGCCACTTCTCACTATGCCAAATTTTTTTGCAATTATTCTGCTTGCTCCTGATGGTCTTTTGATGGCTAAGTTTTCTTATGAGCTTCCCACAGAGACCTCATTGTTCTGTGGAAAAGAATAAATGCCTCATGGTATCTGTATGTCTGTCCATCCACCGTGTGCCCTCCGTCCCCTATACAAGTCATTACTCTTTAGCTCGGGCTGGGTATGAGCAGATAGTGTAAAATCACAAGGCTCTTAGGCCATTATTACTCCCCTGAGTCATCCACTATTCCTACGAGGCTTCATCTTGAAATGTTGTTATTATCTTTCTGGCCTCTATTCAGGGTGGACCTAAAATAACCCTTCTTTCCTTACATAAGCTTGTGGACTAATGCATCAGCTCATTATTACTGCCTTCATTTAGCTCATTTGGTACACCATGACCTTTATAGCATGTTCCTTGCATGTCTTGTCAGGTTTATCAAAATTCCTGGAACCTCTGGGAAGGGGAGTTAAAGGAAGCAGCGAGCCGGGCGATGCCTTGTGAAATAGCGTAAGGTCTGCCCATGCTAAGTTTGTCTCTTCTGCTCTGCCTCTTCCTGAAAAATCTCATTATTAACATGACTGATAATGTACTTTGACTGGACAAAGATGTTACCTGTATTTTCTAAAAATTCGAGAACTACTAAGCTTTATAATTAGAAGCCTCAAAATGTAGAAATGTCATAGTAGTATAAAATTTATATTAGACAGCCATATTTGCTGGAAATATGGGAATAAGTGTTTTAGTTCAGCTCTGGTAGCCCTTTTGGAAACATGCATTTTAATGAGACTTAAGCATTATTTTACCTGGGTAGAAGAGGAAATACTCTTGCTAGTTTATACATCAGCAGAACTGGGTTCACTCCATTAACCTACTTGTAACATCGGGCAGGATTCTAAGAGAATGGGACAGTGGGCGATGCAGCAGAGATTGGCTAATTATTAACCAAACCCCGCCCCCTTTTCTACAAAATACACCACGAAACTACACATCACGGTCTCACTTCAGACTGGTGAGGCCACGCTCTTTCCAGTGGAATGTGGGGTGAAGACAGATGCCTTGCTTCTAGGCTCTGCCTATAGTCCTCTGAGAGAGAGATGGTTTTCTGTTCCTAACTGCCAGCTAAACAGAGAAGACTTTGAAGACAGCAAAGGCTAGGGACACAGGACAGAGGAAGCATGAGCCATTGGGTGGTCATTTGGAGGAGAGCTGCCTGAATTATTCAACATGCAATAAATATATTCATTTCATTACATTCAGCTACTGACATAATGGGGCTGTTCCAGAAGCTAGCCTCCTCTTATAACACCGGCCAAAGAAAGAGAAAGAAAAGAGTAGAGGGACTTCCCTGGTGGTACAGTGGTTAGGACTTGGCACTTTCACTTCTGGGGCCTGGGTTCAATCCCTGGTTGGGGAACTAAGATCCCACAAGCCATGCAATGCGGCCAAAAAAAAAAAAAGTAGAATCGAAAGTATTCAAGCTTGGTTCAAGCTTGAGTCTTAGTTGTCTTCATGGGGAAGATTCTGGGCAGCTAAGAGCTACTGCAAGGCCCTGACTTCCTAACAGAGGAATGTGGAGTGGATAAGTCATAAGAAGGGGTGTGGAAGTCAAACTTTGCCTTTTGTATCTTGGGGGAGCTGTTTGCTGATATGAGTCTCAGGTCACAGCAGAGGCAGGATAAAGTTAGGGAAGACCTAAAGGGAAAGTTTTCACGTGGAATCTTGGGTGACTATATGGAAGATGTCAACAGTGGCTTGACCTTGGAATAGGAGGGAAGAACAGGACTGTCTGAGATGTTTTAATCTTATAAACCTTTACCAGCCAGAAGAGACACACTGCCTGCTTTAAAAAGGGAGTCCATGGGAAGAGTATTCTTAGAGTTCTGTTCTCAAAGCAGCCTCAGCACATGGCTACCCAGGGATGGTAAACGTTCTTGATTTTCATCCCAAAAGACAGAAAGGATATCTTACCCTTCTAATAATGTTGGGATCATTGCACTTGGCCAGTTTTCCAGCAAAGAGCTGAACTCCAAAGCTTGCAAAAACAAGCATTAATGTCAGCAAAAGAATGGAGACCTGAAAGAAATGGGTGAGACAGCAAATCTCTTGGTAAAAAATTATAAACAGTAGGTTTGGTTTGAGCAGTGATTATGAACAGGACTTTTCAAATAACATCGTATGAAATTCACAGTCTTTGGATGCTACCTTTTAACTTCTCCCCCGCAGGTCATTCAATTAGCCTAGCTGGAATGTTAAAAGAAGGAAATTAACAACAGGTTTTGAATTTTTAGAATAAAAACATATGACTTCCATGTAAGAAAACGGGCCAAGGTGTTTTGGACATGACTTGGACTTTTCTGATTTTGAAATCAACACTTTGCTTTATTTTATTTAATGGAACAAAAGAAAAATGTTGAAATAATTCTCTTTCCCAAATTTTCTCAAAATGGATTCCTGTGTGTGTTAGCAGAGGCTACGTAAGGGGGATAGTGGCTTTGCTTTCTTGCGAGCTTGAGGGCTCAGGGCATATCAAAGTGCCGCACGCAGAGGGTGTGAGATCAGTCTTGAGAAGCAAATCTGGCAATTGGCTGGTGCTCCCTCTGCTGGATGACTATTTTGGTCTCAGCAGAGAAAAGTGGCCAAAATACTGAACAAACCATTGATCTCTACTGGTTGAATAATCTAAACATATCCCTTAAAGATACTAAAATTACACAGAAACATCCTCTGAAGCAAGGCTCAAATAAATCATCTTCTAAATTCTATCAGGGCTCAAAGATGCATACACATTCATTGTCAGGGGCTATTCTGTTTTCCCTCAATTCCAGCTGTGGGAAAAGCCACAGTGTTATGGCTTTAGTGCAAAAACAATATGGAATTTTATAAATTTATTTATTTTTATTTATTTATTTTTGGCTGTGTTGGGTCTCTGCTGCTGTGCACGGGCTTTCTCTAGTTGCAGCGAGCAGGGGCTACTCTTCGTTGTGGTGCTTGGGCTTCTCATTGGGGTGGCTTCTCTTGTTGCCGAGCATGGGCTCTAGGCACACGGGCTTCATTAGTTGTGGCACACGGGGTCAGTAGTTGTAGCTCATGGGCTCTAAAGTGCAGGCTCAGTAGTTGTGGCGCACGGGCTTAGTTGCTCCGTGGCATATGGGATCTTCCCGGGCCAGGGTTCGAACCCGTGTCCCCTGTGTTGGCAGGCGGATTCTTAACCACTGTGCAACCAGGGAAGTCCCAAAAATATGGAATTTTAAACAGAGCTTTAACAAAGTATTAGCAGGATACTAACACAACATTGTAAATCAACTATACTTCAATAAAATAAAAATTTTAAAAAGTATTCGCAGCTATATGCCTATAGTAACATAACAGCCTGTCTTTAAAACACCTTAGAATCAACTCCAACTATAGCTGTTTTTTCACTATAGGTGTGTTTCTAGAAAACAAGATATAAAACTCGCTTAGTAAGTTAATTCATGTTTTCCATGCACAAGCAGAACTCATTAATAATAAAAAGAATCCTGTGATCACTCCTTTGTTGTAAGGCAAAGATTCTTCTTTAACAGATTGTGAGCAAAGAGCCTCTTACTCATTGTTTTATCTGCAGCCCTGCTCTTAGAAGACCCTAAATCAATATTTGCCCGACTTAAAAGTATATTTTCTCCTCAATCATATTTCTAAATGTTCATTACTGTATATTGAGGTAGGGTATACCTGTATGTTACAGTTTTGAAGAGTTGTTTTATGTTAACACTCCAAAGATCAAAGCCAAATTTTGTTCTATATGAATTTGGGAACATAGAAAATGAGATTACAAGCCTAAATGGGTTAACTCTTAATATCGTTTGTGAATTCGATGGTGTTGACACTTCTTCTTAATTTCCAGATGGGGTAACTAAAACCCAGAGTATAAATTAGGGTCAAGAGTTAGGAATGGAAGTGTCAGAAAATTCTATCTCTTTGGATTCTCCTTCCACTGTACTTTCCAGAAGTCTTCCCTTTAATTTACTAAAAATATTTGTTGAATTAAATATACCAATAAGCCAGAAGCATCCATGGGTGAAGTTTTTGAATCTGTGTTGTGTTTTGCTAGTACCTTTACAATCTTCTGGCAAAAAACAAAATGGTAGACTTAACCTTGACAAGCGAGACTCACTTTATCCCCTCATTTGCTACATTAAGAGCTAGACTCCGTGAACCAGGAGTAAAGGGTGACTGTAACGTACCAGAAAAATTTCCTTGAAGCCGCTGAAAAGTTCTCGAACAACTTTCCTCATCTGAGGCACCAGCTTGAATATCCGCAGAGGTCGCAGGCAGCGGAGAACAAGTAAGAGCTGAGCTCCCGACTCCGCAGGCACGTTTTGAGGCATCCAACAAAGAAATATCAAGCTCACCTAGAGGGAAAAAATAATCTCTAGAATTTATGCAATTTATCCTCTACTATCTACATTTTCTGTGAGCCAGCTGGCCACAAGTTTCCTTTAGCAGAGACTCCACGTGTTATGTGGGAAGAGCATTCACTGGGTGTACATGCAACTCATCTCTATGGACTTGACCCAGACCTGTGAGCAGCCCCAAAGGAAGTCATCAGGTGTTTGCAGGGGGTTTGAAATAGGGGTGCCCACACCGTGGGCGTGGGTACTCCGGTGCCTCCTGCCCCTTCTTTTAACATATATACCGGAGGCTCCGCAGAAGTCAGCAGGATTGAAATTCCTTTGATCAAGGATACTAAACCTCACGCTGGACTGAATACTCGCTATTTTGTTAATGATCTAAACATGCTACATGTTAATGGTAACAATTCTCCTTGTTGTGTTGGAAAAGACACTGATTTTATGCCTTCTTGGACATATAGAAAGAAATTTCTCTGAGTCCCTTCCTATGGTTTCCCCATTTAGTTTAAATAGATAGTTGAATGGTTGCCTTCTCTGGCCTGGTATTTTGTGTGTTGGAATTGGCATACTCTCTCTAGTTTGATTTTAGTGATAAGCGGCTCATTGATCACTTATATAATGTAGTTGTTTTTTTTTTTTTTTAGTATAGGTGCCCCAAGAATTGTGGTGTGCAAACTAGACTTGCTATCTTAGACCTCATTAATGTATGTCTTATGCATACAGGAATGTGGTTGATGTATTTGAACCATATCCATGAATACTTTTAATGCTTTTTATTTAGATTTTACATGCATGCCCTTCATTTGCCTATACTAAACTACTGCTCTACTTAGGAACTCAGTTAATGGCACCTAAACCTCTGTGACTCACGTATCTCACTCTTGTACCAAGAAATGCAGGAGATTTTACAAAACCATTAAATTTTATATTCAGGAAATAACCGAAGACTTACAAGATATATAAATATGTCCATGACTCCACCAAAGTCCCTGATGACAGCAGTTGGAGTGAAAAATAAGCCATCTGCCATAATCTTCAGATTAAGCTCAATGCTCATGAATATCACAAACACATACTCGGCGATCTGAAACGGGCAGAAGGCAGGTTGGTCACAATGAATGCAAAAATTGCAGGTCAGCGTTTCTCTTCTTAGCTGTGAGTTGAGATTCGGCAGAGTACCTGCAAAGTAGGTGCGTGCATGACTCTCCGGAAGGGGGATTCGAACATCATGGAAATGCAGGAGCAAATGGTTACGATAATCATGACCCAGTCCAGGTACGTCACCAATCCCAGCAAATCACTGCCAAAGACCAGACAAAACTGAGAAATGCAAACACTCTAGGAAAAGGTGCTAGAAGTCAGAGACGATGCTTCTGTGATTCTATAAACGTGACTGACATTTTTAAAATGAATCGCCAATCGTCTGTTTCACAGCACAATATAACAAGAAAATAAAGGGAATTTTTATATTTTTATGCGGCATAAAATAGTACATGGAAACTTCAAATGTGCATGGAAACAGAGTTTGTAATGCTTACTAAAGTTGATGGTACTTTGTATTTTTCACAGCTCCCGTGACCGGATCTGTTTTAGATCTGTAAGAGAGAACAAACATATAAACTCTGTGACACAGCATGCATGTTGTAACTCAGCAGCATAGTACATATAAACATCTCATCTACCTAAAATTTCTCTCATACCCTCTACAAAATGTCTGTTATGATATATGTTAACTGTATGTGACTTTGGAAGGCAGAGAACATTAGATGAAAGAAAAATCAGAAGAGTTTGCAATTGATGCTTAGGAAAGCAAAGTTTACATTTTTCAAAATGCCTGATTTTAGAATTCATGACACCATTCAACAATTTCTGACAAGGATATTACAAAATTAAACTTTGACTTCCATTTAAAAACATTCAAAGTCTTTGCCTTAGCAGTTTGAAACTGTTCCTCATAATTATTTAATTAAATATCCATAAATTAAATAGAATTCTTCACTCTGTATTTAATTGTGATCGTGTGGAGTAATTTATATAGAATTTCTTGGGGTGGGGATTTATAACTTTTACTTTCAGGAAGCCCATGACCAGTCTTCAAGAATTAGCAATTAGATGTAAACATGGAGACAGCCAATGGGATAATTTCAGATGAAAAACCCAATTTGGGAACTGATCAAATCAACTCTACACTGCCAGCTTCTTCCTATTGATGCTCTGTGAAAACTCAGGGTTTTAAATCATTATCACTCAGGTGCTTTAAACTGCGAAGGTCTTTCTAGAACAGCAGGAAGAACAGTAGACTGGCAGTCAGAGAGGGCCCTAGCTGGCGTCCTTGAGCAAAGCCCTTACCCTCGGCTGACCTAAATGCCCTCCTCTGTTGGAGAAGGGGGGACACAAATGACGCCAAATGGCTCCTGAGGTCTCCTCCAGCCCTGAGGGGTTAGGAGAATGTATTAGTTTCCTAGGGCTGCTGTAACAAAGTACTGCAGGCTGAGGGGCTTAAATAACAGAAACTTATTTTCTCCCAGTTCTGGAGGTGGACGTCTGAGTTGAAGGTGGCAGTAGGGTTGGCGCCTCCTGAGGCTGTGAGGGAAGGATCTGCTCCAGGCCTCTCTCCTTGGTTTGTAGACGGCCGTCTTCACATTGCCCCTCATTATAGCAGTCTGTATCCAAGTTTCCTCATCTTACAAGGGCACCAGTCATATAGGATTAGGGCCCACCTGAATGACCTCATTTTAATTTAATTACCTCTTTAAAGTCCTTATCTCCAAGTAAGGTCACATTCTAAGGGGCTGGGATTAGGGCTTCAACATCTGAATTTCTCTGGATGAGGGGGGCACAATTCAGCCCATAACATACAGTAATGCTCATACATATGCTACTAATGATAGTATCAGGGAAGGTACAACTACTGAATGGAACGTTTTCACACTTTCTCCAGACTCGTAATGTCTTCTGGATATTTACTCAGAGTTATGCATGACGAGAAGCCCACTCCCGCCACTGGTTGCCTGCTAAACTTGGCTTGGCTTGTCCCAAACGCAGCATCCCCTGGGCTGATCACCCTCACAGCCTCTCACACATTTCTTCCACGTGGGGAGGGACACGGACACTGGCCAGTGGGTTTTCTTCTCATAAGAGTTGGTAACAGAAGCACTAGTCAACTTGATTTCTATTTTGCACTATTCTAGAATTAAGGTATTTTGACCACAAAGAAACAACAAGTCTAAAAGAAGATGTGGGCAGTGACCTCAGCTCTGTCATTCCGTCTCCCCTTGGTTAACTGTCTCCAAAATAAAATATGGAGTTAACAACTCTGCTCTAAACGTCTTGGGCGCCTGTGGAACTGAACAAATAAGAATGGCTGTGAAGTGCTTCATAAACGTGTGTTTTCTATAAATGTGAACTACTTGCAACCTTTGTTTCCCACCTGGTCGGCCGCTCAGCCAAGAGGAGCAGCATGGTCAAGTAGCCCACGGGTTATTTGGTGACCCCATTAGGACGACACGATCCTTCTTCCTCGGATGACAACTCCCCCTGCTGTTTGCATGACTCAGGGCCAAACCCTTGGCTGCAGTGGAGTCACTTACGCGTTGAATCGAGCTCGGACCACCACTCGGCAGAAGTTTCTGAACCTGTGCTCCCGACCCACGATGAACAGGGGCTTATCGAAGTACGGGTGGTTCTCCCTCAGCTCCTCTTCCTGCACTTTCCTGGACCGGGAAAATCACGGGAGAGTTAGGCTAAGGGCACGCCTGCCTTCCCCAAACGAGAGCCTCAAAACACCGCCCCGCCCGTACCTTTTCATTTCTGCTTGCTCCTTTTTCTCCTGGATCATCTTTATTTCACTGTCTTCTCTTTGTGCATTTCTATATCTCACTGTATTGGAATGCTAGAAATAAAATGAGAGGGGACACATCAACGTGGGAGATTTTTCTGACAGTCCTCCTCTGAAGATGACCATTAAAAAAAAAGGAAATAAATATCTTTCTAAATATTTGAATGGCCACAGTCATCTTAGCAAGGACATTTTTTTTTCCTCAAAAGGGTATTTTTTTTTCCAGTGAAAACATTTATTGAGAACCTATTATGTGATATGCCCTGTTGTAGTGCTGTGGATATGGCAAAAGGGGAAAAAAATGACAAGATCCCTGCTCTTGTGGGGCTAATGTTCTCATCAGGGGAGACAGATTAAAAATGAAATCAAAATAAATAAGAATGTTAGAAGAGGTTTAGTGCTCTGGTTAAAAACAGAGGGGGATAGAGCAGCGGTCCTCAAACTTTTTGGCACCAGGGACCGGTTTCATGGAAGACAGTTTTCCCACAGACCCGGGGGATGCTTCAGGCAGTAACGCAAGTGATGGGGAGAGATGGGGAGCGATGGGGAGAGATGGGGAGCGGCACATGAAGCTTCGCTCGCTCGCCCGCCGCTCACCTCCTGCTGGGCGACAGGCCGAGGACGGGTGTTGCGGACCCCCGGGATACAGGACAGAGAGCACGAGGTCATAGCAGGCCTCGTTAAGGAGCTGTTCTCTGAGCAAAGACTAGGAGGATGCAGGTCACTGGACATTTGGAGAAATGTGTGCTTCCGGGGAGGGGCGGGTCTGTGTGTTCACAGGTGGAACAGCCAGGACGCAGGGCGGGTGAGGACAGGACAGAGAACAGCAAGAGCTGAGGCCAGCAGGATGGTGGAAGGTGGATCATTGGGATCTTGACTCTGGTTTCTACTCCATAGAACAGGAGTCCCCAACCCCCAGGCCACAGAACTGGTACCGGTCCGGGGCCTGTTAGGAACCCGGCTGCACAGCAGGAGGTGAGAGGCGGGAAGGGAGCAAAACTTCATCTGCCGCTCCCCATGGCTCCCCACGGCTCCCCACAGCTCCCCATCGCTCCCCAATGCTCCCCATGGCTCCCCACCACTCCCCATCGCTCCCCATCACTCCCCATGGCTCCCCAATGCTCCCCATCACCCGCATCACCGCCTGAAGCATCCCCCCCAACCCCCACCCCCAGTCCGTGGAAAAATTGTCTTCCATGAAACCCGTCCCTGGTGCCAGAAAGGTTGGGGACCGCTACCGTAGAAGATGGAGAACCATTGTTCAACTAACTGGATTGATTTTATAGAAAAGCATTCCTTGGATGTAATGATCTGTACCTTCTATCATTTGGAATAAGTGACAAAGATAAAGCTCCCTATTTTAAATGGCTTCTATTCTGGAGGAAAAGACACTAGGAGAGATCTCTTATGAAATTAGCAGAACCCTGTGACCTTTTGCTATGGAGAAGACGGGGTATGGATTTTTGTTATATGTCTATGTAGAAAACACAATAAAAAGTCTTTGAAGAAGAATTAAGCCTCTGGAATGGAGACTATTCAAATAGGGCCTTTTGTTGTGTATTTTTAAACACAGATTTTCAAAGCCATGTTCTAATTTGATGCTTAAGTAGACCACACATTTCTGTTGAATCTCACTGAAGGAAAGCTCTTTGAACTAGTGTTGCCTCTGAATTTTCATCTAGAAATTGTCTCCATGCAATATGCCTGACCCCCAAATCATAAGTACGCAGGCCATGTGTTGGATCTGATCACAATTCCACATTGACAGTATGGTAGATTACATCAGACAGAGCTCTGGCTTAACAGCCATGGTGCTAACAGATGTTTGTGCCAATTAGAACCACACATATTGTTAATGGTGATATCAGGGGTCCTCATCACCAACTTCCTCCGTCCTCAGTTTCGCCTGAAACACTTAATGAGGAGAGGGTACTCTGACTAAGCAGTTTCTGCAGATTGAAAGCAGATGGACTGTGCCAAAAACTCCAGAAACTCTTCAGGAATAAGAGGCAAAGTGGTGAAAAAGACAAAAACAAAAAACCCTAAGCCTTGCTAACTTTCTCTTTCTTTCTCAAATGTCCTCCTTGGCTCTGAACATTCAAGACTCTGCTTTCTTAGCCAAGTTATCCAGACTCAACACCTGTATCTTAATCAGGGCTTCACTAATGATAAGTATTTAGTATGTCCTTTCCAACTCTCTCATGGTAATCTCGGTGTGATCTCACTGCTGGCGAGTCTAGCCCATAGGTTAGACTTTTGCCTCCTCTGGTTTCCCTGGGATTTCACATGGTTCGTTCCTTCACTTTTTTTGGGTCTCTGGGCTAAGTCAGAGGTGTCACCCTCCTTTCTAATGTTCCCTGCCCCCAAATCTCCACCTTTGATTTCTTTTATTTTTATTTTTATTGGAGTATGGTTGATTTACAATGTTGTGTTAGTTTCAGACGTACAGCAAAGTGAATCAGTTATACATATACATATATCCATTCTTTTTTTTTTAAGGTTCCTTTCCCATATAGGCCATTAGAGTATTGAGCAGAGTTCCCTGTGTTATACAGTAGGTCCTTGTTGGTTATCTATTTTATATATAGTAGTGTGTACATGTCAATCCCAATCTCCTAATTTATCCCTCCCCCACCTTATCCCCCGGTAACCATAAGTTTGTTTTCTACATCTGTGACTCTACTTACCACCTTTGATTTCTTTACACTATTTGATTTTTCTTTGTAGTACAGAGCAAACCTGCTACAGCAATGAAGAGAAGATGGAAACTAAATAAAAATCACACCCAGAAAGGATTATATTGATATATTTGTTTGCTTGCTTATTGTTGGTCTCTTTTACTAGAATGTAAGCTCCTACAGGGCAGGGATTTTGTCTTGTTTCCCTGCTACTTCTCATCCCTTAGAACAGGACCTGGCACTTCATAAGTAGTTGATAAATATTTTATTGTTCAGTTAATGAATAAATGAATGACCTAGAGTTGAAAAGCAAAGAAATTCCTGGGAAATCTTGTGCAGTCTTTGACAGAAAAATTCCTCTAGAAATAAAATTTTATTTACTACTATGTTAACTCTGAAATGATAGACACTGGACCTGTATTTGGAAATTAGTAAATATTTAAAGTTACGGATGTGATTCATTGCCATAAAATGCTTTAAATGTCTTTAATTTCAGTCAAATGCGTCTGATATTTCACTTTTGTGTTACTATCTAAATGAAGATATGTGCTTTGTAGGGTGTCCAGATTTTTCTACAGTTTATGGTCACTTTTCTGTACCTGGCCATTTAGTTTGCTTCCTGAGTTTCCTGATTCCTTCTGGTATGAAGTGTTAAGCAGACGTGACAATGTGACAGAAGAACCCAGGTGCTGGAATTGTCTAAGCAACCATTTAAATACGATTTCACAATCACACTTCCAAAATCCAAAGCATTGCTTAGAACTTACATCTTGAGTCAGAGTTTCAAGAGATTTCCCCCTGCTGATCCTCTGGCTGTTTGATCCGTGTCTTAGTGACCTAAAACAATCACAACCAACTGATCAATACATCTCGAGACCAAATTTGGACTTTTAAGCAATGACCATCATAAAAACGAAATAAAATAACTCCTGATAGCACCACAAATGCTTAATATTTCTTTTTATAGCAAAAGTTTTAGTCTATCCACCTGCCTTTGATCTCATCTAACAAAATTCAGAATTTTTCCTTCTGATCTTAAAAGTGAGAATTTGGCTATCACCAAGGGAAGGGTTTTTGAAAGATGTTTTGATTCTCTGAATCTGATTGTGAGTTTTATTACTGTTGCCATCAGCAAACAGAACTCAGCTCTTCACCCGTGCCTGCCTCCTGACCAGGGCTGGGGTCAGTGATGCTTCCTGTAAAACTCCTTTCCTTCGTTTCTCTGCAGCCTTGTCTTCCGGTGTATTTACCTGCGCTCTTGGCGGATGTGGTGCTGCACACTGAGGATTGACCTTTCCTTTGCCGGCTGCCCCTCAAATGATCCGCTCAGCATGCGCTGTCGAGTGCAAGCTCTAGAAAAAAAAAGAGCCGCAGATAAATGCCTGATTTGTACACTTGGGATGAATAATGCATAACTGCTCATTATTCTTCTTATTCTTAAGGAAACACCAATGATAAGACAAAGTACAGCAAATGACACAACGCCAATAATGTAAATGAGCTTTAGGTTCTGTGTCAAGAACACCGTCAAAACAGAACAGTCATAGCCACGAAAAGGTGCTGGAAAATAAATAGAAAACAATCCCCTCCCCATGTGTCCCCATTCCATCCCCACCCCCCCACCCCAAACAGAAGAGCCTCTACTGGGATTCTGTAAGCAGTAGGGCCAGCCTAACCACACGTACCCATGATGCTGGTTTTCAATTTAGACAGGGAGGTTTCTAATAAAAGCCCTTGGGGAAGGATTTGTCCACCTAGGCTCCCGGGCTGATGGAATATATGTTCCAAGGAGATTTTGCAGAACACTAGGAAAGGGGAAAGTTAAGAGGCAAAAAACTAATAGAAAAGACAAGTAATTAAAGCTGGAATGAATACCTAGAGAAACGTCAGCTGAAAGCCTGTGGCTTACAGGTAACCAGTTGCCACTTTCTTTGTAGTCACAAAGCTCTGAAGACTTTTTAAAACATGTTCGCTTTAAACCGTAACCAGGCTTGTGTTAATTTCAGATTTGCTAATGAGTGAAGACAATTGGGTGACGCAACACCTGTGGTGTGAATGATTTGGAGAGAAAACAACATTTCTTCTCCAGGAAGCTCTCTCCAACTGGAAATGACAGAAATTCCCTTGATGTAGTAGTCAAGTGGAAGGAAAAGAAATCCGTGGTTAAGAGACCTGTGTTCCAAGGCAACACTGTCACGAACCAGTTGAGGGATCTTTGGGCTCAGTTTCATTATCCATAAAGCGAGGAAAAGGCCTTGATCTTGAAGAAAACTCACAGACTTAAAATGCAATGATTTTGTGATATGCAAATTTTATGACACCATATGTGTTCAAACTGGAACCCATGTACTTCTGTCACTGCATTCGTAACACTTTCGTATTTATGGTTCCTAAGTTGCATTTCTAGATTGGCTTTGAGTTATATTATTACTGTCTGTCTCAGAGTTAAGATCTTCGAGAAAAAGATCTATGTCTGTTCAGCATACTTAAAACAGCATCTCTTATGATATCATGTGTATTTTCAAGTACTTAAAAACAGTTTTGATGCCAGTGAAGATAATTACGACGAACACCTATGAGAAATCATACACATGCAACAAATGTAAATGCATTACAGGAAATAATGCCCCCAAATCACTCTTCTTAGCTTAATGAGCAACATGGACCATTTTGAGATAAAATCCAAGTCAAAATTTTGTTGAACAACACGGATTTATGGCAGTGATATATAGAGACTGCGCTATTTCCGGGACTGGAATGGGGTCGAAGAGGAAAATGCATTTGTAAGTTCAGCTGAGTTGACAAAGGTATAGGATGATCTCATATTATGTACAGTATGAATTATTTTTTGGACAAAGGTCTGAAAATCATGAAGGCATTCTGAAAAAAATCTATTTGGAGAACAGTGCTATTCTGGCATAGATATGCAGAGCCTTGCCACTTGTGTAAGCAGTCAAGACTTAACCTTCAATTTTATATATGGTAGTTTGTATCTGCTAATCCCAAACTCCTAATTTGTCCCTGTATAGCAGGTACAAAATACTATACATAAAGTAGATAAACAACAAGTCCTACTGTATAGCACAGGGAACTATATTCATTATCTCATAACTATTGTATAACGGAAAAGAATCTGAAGAAGATTCAGATATATATGTATATATGTAATATGAATCACTGCGCTGTACACCAGAAACTAACACATTTTGAATCAACTGTACTTCAATATTTAAAAAAAGACTTGACTTTTAACCACTTAGTAACTTTTACTTTTTGTCACAAGACTTCCCTAAAGTAGATGAGACCTATAGCTCTTAAATACAAAACACATACAACTTGATTATAAAATACCCATTTGAGTTGGGCGTCCCTGCTATGCTTGAAGTATATAGAATGTAACTGGCTTTAAGCTGCCTGTGATTTAAAACAACCTGCTGGTGTCGCCCGAAAGCCCAGTCTGAGGATGCCTGGGCATCCTTGCTGGAGAAGAGTCGGGACCACACCTGAGACCCCCTCCTCTGACTGAACAAGACAAGCAGGTCTCCATGGAGACAAACCCTTATTGGAAGTCCCCCTACCCCCACCCTATGACACCTCCTCTTCCATCTCCTCCACCAATAGCGTGGCTGAAGTTGGGGTGAGAAAGCAACCCCTCTTGTCCTCTTTGCTTCAAGATCAGCTCTCTCTTTTCTGTTGGGTCTAGAGAATTCAGAAAATAATTCTCAAATGGGCTGGAGTTTCAGCCACACACGTGACATGAATGTTTGCAGTCCACATGTGAGTCTTCAGGTTCTCTGTGATTCACTCATCTGGGGCGGGGTTGATGGGGGCTGGCTTTTTAGCTCTATCCTACAATCAGAAAACCCGTGCTTAATCAGACTAAGACAGCCACTTAAATGTAACATATAGAACCATTTGCCTTACTATCCTTTTCCTACCACTTCCTTCTACGTTCTAAGCATTGCTTGCTGGAACAATTTCAAACTAGATACTGATGGGAAAAAAAGAAGAAAATGCTCGCTAACCCTGGGCCAGTTAGAATATGTAACAGGTGACTTCACAGCATCAACCTCGGTGGTTTCCATTTCCTGCCAGAATCTTCTTGTTCTCTGAGCAGAGGCTGCCGACTCACCTCCTCCTTCCCTGGGGTAACAAGGTGCCCTGCGATCTGAGCAGGGGGAAATCAGGCAGGTGGGGCCCTCTCGCCGGGGTGTTAATGGTCCCCTTTGGAGCCTCAGGCTCAATGTGACTCTCTGATCCCCTGTGCCAGACCCACACCCCAGCACCTCACCCCCAGATCTGGTACCAAAACCAAGGCCAACAGGCTCTGTCTTCATTTAGCGGTCAGTCCCCTTGCGGAGTCTCTCCTCAGACCGAATGCTCTGACATCTCGTTCTCTCCTTTGAGGATGTCCAGTGTCTTTCAAACTAGGAAACTCTAAAGGTAAATGCTAGGGTTTCATTGCTGAAAACTGAGGGTCGTATTCATAGCAAATTGGGCGAAGGCAATCTTTTTTTGAGGGGGGCACATGAAAGGCAGTTCATGAAAGGCTCTTAAAGGTTTACGCTTCCCCCCTTCTAAGTACAGTGGTAGAATCTTACTAAAATTAAAAGGCAAAATTTTCTTCTAGGCAAGGTATCCATTATAGTTAATAACTAGCTATTTGTCCGTAATAATCTCCCTCCCCCAACAAAAACAGCTAACAGTACAGAAAAAACTTTTCTACAGATACATAAATCCATCTGAAAGAAAACATATGGGGAAAATCTAATTATATTATACAAGGAGACTAGTTGTCAAAAACGAGTTCCCTATGGATGAAGGAAGAAACTCAGATAAAAGAAGACGGATCTGGGGTAGGAGAGGCCTGGCGGGGGCAAGGGTGTGGGAAAGCAGGTGCACAGTACTTCCACCCTGAGGACACCTGGGCTTTGAAGCAGGTGTAGGAAGGATGCAACGTTAGGAGGTTTCTGCATAGATAAAACAGCTTCATACGTAAGCCACTGTCACATTCTTTGATAAACGTAAAATATTTTGTTATTTAAGAAAATAATAAACTTGGGAGAAAAGTCACTTCAATCTGGCACAATCAGATGCTACTAAGAGGCTATATATTCTCTAATGCAATGTGCCAAGGTTCACACGCAAGTATGGTAAAAGCTTGCTTTATTATTTTTAAAAGGAAATACACTTTTATTATACATACAAGCATCAACTGTAACCCAAACTAGGAAGTACCAAATCACGTTTTGACGTGCGTCATATAATTACAAACTTTGATATAAATGGGTTCTGATAAGTAACATCAAGTGAGAAATAAATATTTCACTGATGTGAAAGCGCGGGAGGATTATGTCTGATGTTCCGTGTTCCTGCAGCATGTTATTGACCGAGCTTGTTTAATGCTTGTGGCATTTGGCCATCATTAGTTACCTCCCTTACTAGACTGTACATTTCTCAGGGACCATTTCATCACTCAAACCCATATTCCTAGAAGCGCAGTTCCCGGCACGCGAACGGGCTGACGGATGGACAGAACGGACACGTGAAGGGGGAGATGGGGGTGTACGGAGAGTGAAGTGAGGGGAGCATGGGGGCAGGATTTAGAACTCGCTAGTCTCAGGTTCAAAGTAGCAAAGCCGCAGAGGTTTGCAGGTCTCCACCCAGCAGCACAGAAGTGAACAGAAAGCTCTGCCTCTGTCTGGAGGCCAAATGGAGAAGATGATTTGAGAAAACATATAGTTTAGAACCACGCACTTCTGACCTCAGCTTTTCCCAGCTGTGGGACCTCAGGCAAGTGACATGCCTTCTCCGAGCCTCCGTGCCCCACATGTAAGATGTGGTGACAATAATACCTTTGCTACTGACTTCATAGGGAGTGGGAGGAATCAAGTAGGATTATGAATGTGCAAGCGCTTTGGAAACATAAACGCTCGATTTAAATTTTAGTTGCTATTATTGACTTTTCTTGTCCTGTGTCACGGTTAATGTTAAAACATTCCATAGAGGGTGGAGGACAGAACAGCAAGTTTGACACAGATCTGTGTTGGAAAGGAAGTCTTCTCTGTTCTGACAGATCAGCAGTGATGTACACTCTGGACCAAAGCCACAGCCTCTCAAGCGGTCTCCGCAAACGTATTATTATCCCAAGCAAAGTGATTTCTGAAGTGACCATCCACGGTGTGATTGCGGCGGGTGCTTCTCAGATGGCCCCCGATGACCCCACCTCCTGGCTTCCATGCCCGTGTGCAGCCCCTTAGTGTGGGCGGGACTTGGAGACTTGCTTTAAACAAACATAAGGCAGAAGAGATGGAAGAGGTCACCAGACACTGTGCTTTCGTCTTCCGCAGTCTCTCGCTTGCTCTGGGGACGAAGGCTGCCTTGTTGGGAGCTGCGCTATGGAGAGACCCCCTTCCTGAAGGGGTGAGGGTGCCCTCCCCTGAACAGCCCTTGCGGAAGTGAAGCGTTCGCCCGACAGCCCAGGAGGCTCACCAGCTCATCCATAACCATGCAAGCGAGCTCGGCAGGGCGTTCTGCCCATTCCCGTCAAGATGCCTGCAGCTTTGTGAAAGACCCAGCGCCAGAGACCCCACTACGCCAGGCCCAGCTTCCTGACTCAAACTGTGAGGTTATCCACGTGCTGTGTAAATCACTGAGTTGTGGAGTATTTGCAACACAGAAATAGGTGATGAATACAGCTATCGTCACTGCCTTAAAATCTTCAGCATCCTACGGCTCTTCAGAGAAAGACAAAGACCAAAAGCTCAGCTTGACTTGCAAAGTCCTGTAGGGTCCGCTTCCAACCTGCCCTTCCAGCCTCACCTCCACTTCGCTGTCACTGGTCCTGCAGCTCCTCGCCCACGCCATGCTCCAAACAGCTCCTCGACACTCTGCTTGGTCACTGATTACTTCACCTTGTACACAGTAGGCGCTCAAGAAACATCTGTTACACGAAGGAACCTTGACATCTTCTGTGAAGATCAAATGTCTTCATTTCTTTTTTGATCCCTTCATGCTCACGAAGCACGGAAATACTCACAAAGCAGAAATATGCCTTCGAGATAGGCTTTCGTGTTTGAAATATGCTTTCGAAAGGGGAAGTTAAATAATCTTAATTTGATCTCAAGTTAGAATACTACACCACTCAAGAAGCAGGCTGCACACCTATAACAGATGAGACCCTGAAACGGTAACAAAAAACCAGACGTTGCTTCTTGCAAGTAGGAAGTTTATAAATCTTTAGCTATAGTCTATGAGAGAGCTATTAAGGGAAACTTGCAAGCCAGCATGAAGCTGAGTTGAAATCAATCTCTTAAACAGGAGATTGGATCTGTCACTGGGAACAGGGTCACTGTGCATCTTGTCTTACAGGAATCTACTGCCAAGCTGAAATAGTAAATAACTATTTAATAGTTACATAACTGTTAAATAGTTATTTACTATTCCAGTAAATAACTGAGGAATTTGGGACTTTTCATACTGCACCAATAAGAAATGAGACGCACACATTGTTAAAGCTACTCAGGAATAGACCTAGCCAGAAGGAAAATTACTCCGATGTTCAATTAAGTTCTATTTTGCCACTTTAAATTTTTCATGAGGATTTAGATGCCTTTTGGTCTCACATAAGGATCAAAGAACTACGTTTTCAGGAAGAAAGTGTTCATTTCTTTGCTGCCTAGAGAAAAAGCAAAGCACAGGTATCGAAGACACACTCTGTGATCTTCAGGGAAGGTCTCGCTCGTCTTAGGGCAAAGACCCTAAGAGTCGTGGCGTGAAGGTCTTCAATATCTTCTCTTTATCTCTTCATAATGGCCAGTCCTGGAAGGCCGGTTTCTTAGAAACTCCATCTAGCGGTTTAAAATTAAACAAACTTGGTCGGCCTTCTTGGCTTCTGGAACCGGGAGACACAAGGCTTCAAGTGTCTGGTGGAAAATAATGAAGTCTTTTGTCTTGTCTGAGTGAGGAAATTCCCCATTATGCAGGCATATGTAATCCCTTTATCCCCGCTCCCCGGAGGAGAATTACAGTGGGGCATTTTCCTTTTCCCAGCTGGGGTTAATGTGATGCCCTCTCTACCTTTGAAAGTAAAACAAGCCTAGGACCCCTGAGGATGATTCAAATGTGGGAATATTCTTCAGCAAACACACATTCCCAGTTGCAAAAATATTACCCCTGGTTTCTTGCCAAGGCTTTGAAAAAAACATATGAAAGATTGACTCTTTTTTTTTCTTCTTCTTCTCTGCATTGCCTTTGTGCTGTGGAATTTCAATTGCCCCTTATATGACAGCCATATATTTATATAAAATCTTTTATGGAGGTTGAGGGGAGAGAATCATGTCTTAAGAAACTGTCTCTATTTTTCTTGACATTTCTCCATCTAAAATATTTTAAAATTGGCCCAAAGGTGATGGTTCTAAGAGAGATCTTGGAGCTTTATTAGCCTTTAAACACCACTAGTTGTTTATAAAAACAGCAGCAGGGGGTCCTCGGTTTCTTTCTTCTCTGTCTCCACATTTTCTTTCTTAATGTTCCAGAACGAGGGTGTGGGAAAAGCCTGTACCTTCTGTAACGAAAGAGAGAGGACTGTGAGTCTTCAAATTATTTTCATCCATTATAGAAAACTTAGATTACACGACGATACTATCTGGTATTAAACGTAATTACCATCTAAAGGAACAGCGGCGTAGCTTTGCAGGACACTAAATTTGAGGGATTTTACTCAAATCTTGAGCTGCACCTTGTCAAGTATTATCAGATGTGGTTAATATAATGTAATCACATCAACAGACAATAGGAAGATAGTCCTTTAGTGGTAATTATGTAAAACTATGGCTGTAGAACTGGGTAAGAGAACAGATAATGAGTGTTTCCTGGAAGGGGCTCTTACCTGCCTCCATGTAAGTGACAACGTGATCCTCCAAAGCAGGGACCCAGTGATGCTAATAGGTGAGCGCCTCTGTACCGGCCTCTTGCTGCGATGAGGGAATAGCTGCGCTTTTACCCCAGTAAGTATCCCGCTCCTTTGTGAGTCAGCCCAGTCCTGAGTACGGCTCTTGAGTAGCAACAGTGAATTAGTTCCTTCCAATCTTGTGTTTTTCATGAAAATGTTTTCATATGTAGACATGTAAATACACCAACAACCAGAACCTCTTGTAGACTGAAAAATGAAAGAAGCCTTACATCTCATCATACGTCGATACCATACGTGAAAAAGAAAGTGACCTCATGGGAAATCCATGCGTTTAGTGCATCTATCCAAATTCAGCAAATAAAATGTCTGAGACCCCACACCATTCACTGGGGTTTGAATTTAGTAACCCTGCTACGGACTCAGAAAAATGCTCACATCCCAGAGAACAGCCCAGACGTCAGTTCATCTGTCCTAGACCCTGGGGAGAGAGAGCCGGGAGAACTGGGCCCTCGAAGAGGCCAGTGGACCAAGAGAAACACCCTCATTGAGCCTACAGCCCATGAAGGACCACCCCCAGCTAAGCCCTCATCCACCCCGAAGTTACGGAGCGCCAAAGGGATGTGCACACCGAAGGTTCCAGGCAGGTATTACAACCCACGCAGAAGATGACGCTATGCTTGTCTCTGCCCCACGGTCACTGATCTACCCGTGGTGCCCACGACGGCAGCTACAGCTTCTGTACAGCTGCTCCCCTGCCCTGATCACCAGCTGTTCTTAGCCAATGACCTTGACTTAAATTCCACGCACCATCACTCTTCCAGCTGCCAAGTCCATCAGGCTTGACTTTACCAACACCTGTGACCACCCCTCACCTCTCCCTTTGCTGGTTGTCCCTGAGAGATGCTGGTCTCTACCTGTTTGACTAGGCTTCCTGCCAAAGCCTATGTAGGCTTCCCGCTTCTGAGATAGGACTGTTTGATTTCCTGGTGCAGCCAAGCAGAATGGAGAACTTGACAGCCGCCCTTAGGGCACTACGACAATCACAGTTCTCCAAGCCCGGGACTTCCCGCCAGCCATCGGGGATGCCAACCTTGGCTGAGGAATCTATGTTGTTAGTTCGGGACTATATCCACCAATAAACACCCAGCAAATGATTTAAACAAATGATCTGATGATACCTCGAAGATGTTAGCCAGCCTAGCAAGGCTTAACTGAGTGTAAAGCTGCAGCAGATAGACTGCTCCCAGCTGGGTAAGCAAGAACCTTGGAATCAACCTGGAAAAAGAGTACACCGATGTATCAAAAGCATTTTATGCCCCTCAGATCTAGTCTCTGCTGGGCAACAGTGGAGATTCTGCACCATGCCCTTGAGGATCAGCTTTGAAAGGTAACTGTCAATTGCTTGCCTCTCAGGGGCAACTGTGGGTCTCCCCTAACTTATTGCCAATAATGAAAAATCACCTACAGATACCAACTCGTTTAATCCTCTCCTATAAGGCAGGGGTTATAAATTTATAGATCCCATTTAACAGAGGAGAAAACGCAGGTGCAGAGACATTAAGTAACTTGCCCAATGTCAAACATCCACGAAGTGATGGAGCCAGAATTAGAACTCAGTTTGGCTACTGAGTTGCCAAGTGAGTACGTGATACACATGCTCACTTAACTCCTATGAGGTCACCTATAGCCCTACTTGGCAGATGGAGAAGCTGAGCCTTCCCAAGAGTCACTGCTACTCAGGGCACTTAAAGCCAAGTGTGGTTGGCTGCAAATCCTGTCTTCTTTCCATTTCTACTACACCGACACAGCACATTCTATGTGACCGGACCTGGGACAGGAATGAGGCGCCCTTTGTAGGTCAGTGTCAAGAAGGGCACAAAATTCCAGTCCAGAAATATATGTATTTGTAATCAATAAAAATTACTCTCTTAAAATGATGAGAAAAACTCACCAAACATATGTCATTATATATATTTAATTTTTAAATAGTAAGTAGCATTCAACTAAATTAAAAAAATTATTAATTAAGTGTGTGGCAAGGAAAATTATGTCATAGATCCAAATATCAGAATACAAATATCATACCAGACTGAGCATTCAAAAAGGTTATAAAGATCCATCCTAGCTAATGAGATGCTGATGGCAAACTACAAAAGGATGGCACTTTCTAAAATAATGTAAAATGTTTAATTATTTTATTCTGACATTTCTCTATGTATTCAGCCTAGCAGGAATGATAATGTATTTTTGTTCAATTTCAGGGCTCAAATTAGAGAAATCTCAGTAGAGGGGGTGATGAAACGCACTGCTCTTTGTTTTGATTTCATCTGATGTGGTGTAAAGGTCACTGCCTTTTGAAGGAAGCTTTCTTTAGTGGAGCTGAATGGTGTAGATGAAGTCAAAATAAGAGTGAATTTAATAGCAACCCTGGATTTTATCATTTAGGTGGTGGGCCGTCCTCTCTCTCACAATGCTCTCCAGATAAGTCTGGCCCATTAGTGCCAAATGAGTCACCTGCATTTAAGCTTGTGACACTATTCTCAAGTTCTGTAAAAATGCCCTACTTTTGTTTCTCATCAAAAGTGTTCCCATATATATCCAGAAGTTCATTTCAATTTTCAAAGCAGACAATTAATTTCAAAAAATAAGTAGAAGAATACAAATTAAACATGATTATGTGTAGAAATCATTTGTGGACTTGAACTTCCTTTTCATAGGGAGGTATATAGCACAGTCTTCGCTGGAATAATGCCGACCCTGTTTCAAATGAAAGATGGATATTTGGAAATGTGGGTCCCCTGAGAATTGAGACCCCTGGTAACCCCACAGCTTAATTATCAATACTAAGAATCAAGACCTCTCCATCAACATGACTTGAATATTCATTCCAGGAAATGAATGTCCAGGCATTTAAGGCCTTAACCGTAAGTAATTTCATTGTTAGCTTCAGGAACTTTCCAAAAATCCACTCATCCGAGCTACAGACTAATGGGCCATTTCCTTTCTCTAGACAACAGGTCATCAACTGGACAAACCAGTCACATCAGATTAACTGGTTCTCATCAAGACTCGGGCCAAGACACTGCCCAGGTAGGCATCAATCCTAAATATTTTAAGAATGCTGTTTCTAAAAATTAGTTGTATTTATTTTTTAAAGGTACATATATATGGTTAAAAATTCAAAAGGCAGAGAATAGAACAGATTTCTGGAGTAGAGATGGCAGCCCAGAGTCACCATTTATTTTCCCTCTTCTCAGAATCACCCCAAATCAAGAAGGTAAGTGAAAATCAGAAGTGCAAACTCCACAGCTGATGACTGAACTGTCATGCCATAGAGGGTGGAAAGAGCACTGAAGGCAGTGGAGAGATGAAAGTGTGTCACCTCTTCCTCATCCCCCACCCTGGGTGCTGCCCTCCCTCGAATAGTAATGGTTACCTGTCGATAATAACAAGTACTTGTTACTTGTATATCCGGAAGAGTCCTAAACTCCTTTTTTTAAAATTGAGGTGTAACTGACATATAACATTAGTTTCAGGTATACGACATAATGATTCAGTATTCGTACATATTGCAAAATGACCTAAACTCTTATATGAAGAATTCTGCCCAATCTCAACCAGACGTCCCCACTAAAAACACTTAAACCCAAACCCCCAACCTTATGAATATCCACCCCTGACCTATCCCTTCTGAGACATTATTAAGACCGCTGAACTGGTGGTTTCCCTCACATAATAAGTATTAACATTTCACTTCGCTTCATCAACAGATAATTCAGATGACCTTTTGGGGCAGTCTACACCACAAAGGCAGATGAGAAAACAGAGGCTCAGATAAGTGAGTAGCTTAAGGTTATAGAAGAGCAGAGCCAGACGCTGGTCCAGGCCTCCTAACACTAAGTCCAGTATCCTGTGTTACACCTGGGGGACCCTGAAGATCATCTCCTCCAAACTTTAAATTTAAATAATTTCCCTGTTTATACAACAGTCCTCCAGATACCTTACCTCTGGGATGTGTCTTGTATTATTTTCCCCAAATATTTGCTATTTTTAAAAAAGTTATTTCTAAGACACTAATATGTGACTAATGCCCACCAGTGATGGACTTGCCCAAACGTTCCAGCTCAGGTCTTCTTTCCATGCCTCCCTGGGGAGGAACCTCTTAGATGAAACTAAAGACTATAAGTCTATGAAAACAAAACACTTAGGAAAATCAAGAGTGACAGAAACAAGTCTCCATCGGACCTCCCTTTTGTATCAAGGCAGCCTCATCTTTTAAGATATCGAGTCTGCACCTCCTGGTCTTAAAGTTCTTTCCTTCTTTCAAAGCCTCCTTTCAAAATGCAGATGGTCAAGGGAGAGGCGACTTCTCCCCCAGCTTTATTGAGGTATAACTGACAAATAACATTGTGTACATTTAAGGTGTACAACACGATTTGATATTCATATATATTGTGAAATGAGTACCACAATAAAGTTAATTAACACGTCCATCTCCTCAGTTACTGTTTTTTGTACTGTTTTTGTGTTTGTGTGTGTGTGTTTGTGTGTGTGTGTGTGTGTATGTGGTAAGCACACAAGATCTACTCTCTTAGCAAATTTTAAGTATACAATCCAATATTACTAACTTCAGTCACCATGCTGGACATTAGATCCCCAGAACTTAAAACTGGAAACGTGTATCCTTTGACCAACATCCCCTCATCTCTCCTACCTCCCAGCCCCTGGCAATCCCCAATCTCCTGTTTCTAGGAGTTTGACTTTTTTTTTAGATTCCACATGTAAGTGACATCATATAGTATTTCTCTTTCCGCTTCTAAGTCACCTGGCAGAACTTCCTTAACAGAGAGAAAGGGGAGGCCTGGGGGAGGAGAGGGTCAGTGGGAGCACGGAGACCCTGGGAGAGTGCTGGAAACCTTCCTTCCTCTCCAATTTGTGTAGGGCTATTTGAACCATTGGCCCCAGGTGACTATAAATGTTTTCCTTTTCTTTTTAATTTCTCTTCTCCTCTCTTTTTTTTTCCTCTCTTTTAGTTGTTGTTGTTGTTTCTGCTCAGGTACTCATAAATTATCTCTTTTTAAAACCACTTCTGTACTTTTAAATATCAACAACTAAATGTTCCACTCATAATGTCAATTAGCAGTAAAGGATGTACTTTCTAGCATTATTGTATATGTGCTTTAATATAACTTTGAGAAAATACTGGGGAGTCTCATCTATCCAATCCATTCAATGTTATGACCCTGCACACCCACAAAGTTCGTTTTTATTGCCAAACCAATCAGCGAATCTGTCAGAAGTCTGATTGTTATTTTTCAATACAAATAACATGTTAACACAGGCCCTTGTGACATCCATGTATTGCTAAGGCCTAACTCTAAGGCAGATGAATTCTTGGAAGGAAGTTTTCCACAAATCTGTCGCTTGGATGGACAATAAGGGGCTGCCCATGGGGCCCTCGCTCTGGGAGAGCCACGCGGGAACAGCCCCTGTGTCTGGCCACCCAGAGGACCGGACCTCTCAGATCAGTGCACCCTAGGGCTTCACCTTTCTTTTGGGTGGATGGGAGCACCACCATTCTTTTGTAAACTGGGAGAAGGTGAGTAGGAAAGGTGGTGGAAAAGGGAAAGTGGAAGAGCAAGTTTAAGAAAGACTTCACAGGAACGGGGGTGTATGGAGGTCACCTCCTTCCAAGTGTCCCTGTCTGCCTCTGCTCTGAAGGTCTCTGGGAACCTCTAGGGCACCTTCTGGAAACTTATTCTGGGCAGGTCAGTAGGGTCACTTGATTCCTAATTTGGCAGGTAGACTCTGGATATTAGGATCTCCTCGTGGGTGGTTTCTGGCTCCTGGGGGTGAACCAGAAATCCAGCACCCAGCCCATGACCTGTTTGGTGTGAGCAGGGAGAGTCTTCAAGACCCTAGGGACTGACCGTGCCATGAACGTGTCTAGTACAATTCCAGCTGGATAAAGAACCTGGAGGACCACATAGTGTTTGAGGCCAGCCTCGTGGTGTTACCCGATGGTAACGCCAGGATTGAGCCAGTTGGAAGCAAACTGAAGTTGGTTCACAGGTGGTTATATTTGCTTAGAAGCTTTCCTTTCTCTATTTCAATGAGACCTTTCAGTTTCATCTCATCATATTCTTCGGTGATACTATATAAGCCCCAGAAATATTTATTCTCATCTCATAGAAGGGACTCCAACACACACTCAACTGTATGCGTGAATCGTCAGCCAACATAAAGAATAAATACAGAGTCCTGTCTCGATGAGTTAGGATTGTTTCTGGCATACAAATTTCAGGTAGTGTTACAAAGTCAAAATAGTTTCTCAAATCATATCTATTAGCCTTATTTCCTCATTCCAGTTATACAAGTTATAGAGATTCTGGCAAAATGCTTTCATGACTACTCTTAATAACTCAGGTGGAGTAGAAGAGAATCAAACTCCTTCCCTTTAGCACAGTTTGGACAGGGCTTCCTACTATGAATTTATCTATTCACCTTGTCAGCCATTCCACCTCCAGCTCCAATATTTAGGTGTATTTCTTATACATGTCTATGTAATACAGGAACCAATAAATTATATTCCAAATACTTATGCATTTTTATAATGATCATGTTACTTTATATTAAAACATAGTCTTATAAAATACCCTTAAGTAGCTAGCTTAATTTTCCTTTCTGATACTTCAAGGCAGATTTTAGAAAGTAGCATTAAAATTATGTGTTTTTATAAGCATTCTAAAATGGATATGCTTTTGATTCTTATAGATTTTAAATACATTTATTTTTAATAAATTAAAAAGCTTTCCCTTTTACCATTTTTCCCTTAGATTGTGATTTGTCTTTTAGAGATCACGAAAGACAAAATCTGTAAAAATAAAAGTTATTTTCATCTTTCTGTAAATGTTTATACTTATAATTTATGTCTAAGTGCATGAAAGAGAAAAAAATGGCTGATTGAGCTAATAAAATATTACTTTTTCAGGAGAGACGTTAATGATGTGTTTGACATTATTTTTAAGTACATAGTTACCCAAACCTACTCTGTAGCAGAAAGTATATATTGATACTCAGAAAATTAGTTCATTATTTTAAAAAAAGGTCCTTTTTGCTTAACTTAATCCTATTTGTATTTAAATATGTATCAGTGTTAAACGATGTTACCTTAAAATTTTAGTGACTGCGGTCTCCTTTTCTAGAAGGTTCCTTGCCCTGATGCTGAAGACAGACTTGCGAAGCTGTAAAATCATGAGTGTGACTTTAGTTTCAGAATGTAAAGGGGAGAGGGAGGAGATATGGGGATATATGTATACGTATAGCTGATTCACTTTGTTATAAAGCAGAAACTAACACACCATTGTAAAGCAATTATACTCCAATAAAGATGTTAAAAAAAAAAAAGAGTGTAAAGGGGAAATATATTGACAAATCATTACACACACAAAACAGATAACACTATGAAAACAATACACATGAATTTTTTCATCATATGATTCTATCGTTTAATTTTAATTTCTATCTTTACTTTTATTTGAATAGAACTGCAAACAAGCTTGTGAGGCTACGTGTCACAGCTTTGGGGGCGACACACTGGCTATGCTCATTGGTAGTAATGTCTCCTTACATCCGAATAGGGTTTTCAGTTTCCAAAGAATTTAATGTTGCAATGACTACTGGACCCTTATTGTCGTCGTTTAGTAGAATGTTGTCTAATCCACATTACATCTGATTCTGGGACCCAATACTCATCTGAATGATGAGTTTAAGAATTGTTTTGCCTATAGACATAGAGACAAATGAGACAAACTTTCAAGGTTTCTTCCTCCTTGGTGACGATGAAATTAACCCAGGGAAAAGGACTAAGAAAACAAAATCCTGGAGGCTGGCTACAAACCAGAAGATACACTCCACAGACTCAGCTCCGTCCTGCTTGATAGTTACAGAAGTAAGACTGGTGACAGGTGTACAGGGATCCAGGGTGGGCAGGAAAAGGGCAGAGAAAGAAGAGAGAGACAACACCAGCCTGGGAAGATTCAATAACTAGGAAGTGTAGCTGCAGACCTCAGATACTTGGACAATGTCCCGTTCATTTTGATCAATAGATTAGACTAGATTTCCTGAGCACTGGGTATGATTTTAGTGACTACTGGAGAGTCATGAGATTATCAGTAAAAAGCAGGGTACAGTAGCTTGTAAAATGCTAGGTGCTATGCACCATAGAAAAGGTAAAGGGGGGCTGTAGGGCTCTGGGTCGGGGAGAACTAGGTATGTCTCAAATAGTTAGCAAAGACTTGATTGAAGAAGAAGTCGTACTGGGCCTTGAAGGATAGTTAGGATTTCTACAAGCGAAGGAAGCAGTGGGTGAAGGACTAAAGCTGGAAGTGTGCACAGGGCAGATTAACTTGGTGCAAACTACCTGTGGAAGTGCTGAGCTAGGCGGTCCTTTAAGCAAGGAGAATGGAGGAAACACTTTCAAACAAAGTTGAGGGAGGAAAATCAAGCAGGAGACAGAATAACTCTGTATTCAGAAAAAATAGGCCATCCAGTTTCTCTTGAACGAGAGATGGGTAACTTGAGGTGCAAAGTCACAGAGCTCCAATCTGCAGACAAACGTATAAACGAATGCTATAATGTCAACCCATGTGGCCATATTGCCAGAGCTGGGAAAGAGCTGGTCATCACACCACAGCTGACAACCTACACAGCATCATTACTAGCAAGAGAACTTTCCTCTTTCACAGCAAATCTGTAATGAAGGGAAGGATCACTGCACACACTGGCAATTTCCCTCACGTGAGGAGAGGCGGTACACTCTTTTTTTTCCAATAACGAAAACCTGAGCTGGTTTCATTATTCACTAGAACTCTTGGAAGAATAAATTAATGTGTAGATAAGGAAACAAGAGTGGAAGTCATTTTTTTTTTTTTTTGAAATTATATTTTCAGGGTAACGCACAAAAGGCTGTTTACCATGATCGAATCATGAAACTTTCTTACATCTTCTCTCCTCTGCTGACGAGTGACTTTGTGCGTTGATTGAACCCCCCCGAGGTGACAGCACATCTCCTGAGGAACATTGTTTAGAGTCACTTTGGAGACAGAAGACTCAGCTGAAAGTGCTCACCAGTTATGAAAGGGCCCAGGCTACAGAGGCCCCGGGAAGGCAAGTTTAAGGAGAGAACTGTGGATCCCACACTTGCTTCATCTTCAAAGGACAAAGACAGGCCTTAGCCGTCTTTCCCCTAGTGTAAGGTGATGGTCTGAACTCAATCACCTGGCTTCTGCCCCTGTAATTGGGCAGCTGACACTTAAAACAGTGTTCTTCACGTTGGGAAAAACCTTTGCAGACACTGGGGACAACATGTGTTTATTGTTTCCAAATTACTTCTTGCACTGCACATGGTTTCTAAAGGGCTTCCAAATCTCCTTTGTCCTAAACTTGAACCAGGTAAAACAGAATATGCTATTAATCTGTACCAAGGAGTCCTTGAACACTGCTTTTGTAACTAACAACAGAATAAGTAGAAGAATAAACACCGTAATAGAATAACTTCAATTCAGGTTTGGGAATATTCTTGAAAGAAGAAAGGAGATATCTATAGCTATCTATCTACCTAATCTATCTACCTACCTACCTGTATTTGATAGCCTTGATATATATTTAGAAACTGTTCTTTCTGCTGGTAAATAAAGAAGGCCTGTAGTGACTATCTAGTTCTCCTATTGCTTTAGTAAAGCTTCGCGCAGTTCTTTCAGCCGACAGCACCAGCTACGCTGCTCTGCAGTGCCCTCTTCTGGCTCCAGAAGATACTGACAGGACCTGAAATAATGATCAAAGCACTTAAGGAATTACAGCTTATGAAAGGTGTAACTGTTCATTCTGGATATAAACCTATCAGAAGTGCAGGACTTAAAAAGAAGGGTATGGGTGACATATTTACATAGCATTTGAATTGAAAAAAATAAAAGATTAGTTGAAAAGCCTCTTTCTTTGGGTGATTTTATATTTGTAAACCTGATACATTCAGCTCCACAAGATAACTGTCCTGTGACTGAATTAATAATCAAAAACAAATACATTCAATTTAAATGTTCAAACAAAACATAAGTGATTTTTTTTAAGTCTTAAAATTTTAATTTAAAAGATTGTCCCAGAATTGTGCACTTGAACATGGAATTCAAGACCCTGGAAGTTCAAATCATTTTGCATAGAGTTATCTGTGGTTGATTACATTGGAGCTGAAGGGCATAGCAAAGGAGGGGGTCTAGCCAATTTTCTGGCACTGCCTTTAGGTGTTTTAATCTACAGGTTCCTCTTTTTTTCCCCCTTACAGTTGAAGACCCTGGGCCATTGGACCCATAGCTTCCTGGAGCCTGGATTTTGCTAAGTGTACATTCATGGTATAGTTCACCATGTTCTTCTGTCCTCTGTACTTTCTGCAAATGGGCAACTGGATTCTGAGTTTCATCACACTCAGGTTTGATCAGAATGCACATCATGTCTGGTTGTCCCTCTTTTTGTGATGTTAACAGTATTGATATTCGTTGCTTAGATGACTGATTCACCCAGTTTGTAAAATTGTCATTCCTTTTTCATTTATTAGTTGGATTACTTTTATAATGAGGCACCTCCCCACATGTATTATTTGGTTACTCAGTAGTTCAATTCATAAGGAGAAGGCAAGATACAGGCTTGATTCTTTACCTTTCTATAGGATAGCATTCCCTTCCTGATTCTCTTTTTCTTGTAACTTTTGTAGGGAACTTGACTTTGATGATTTTCGGTTGCTCATTTTCATGCAAAATTTGTTTTCCTGCATTTCCAATATTTCTCTCCTAACTTCAGAGCTTCCTCTTCTGTTAGAATACAGGGATCAAATGTGGCAGCTTGCTTTCTGGGATTTCCTGGCTCTGTTTTCACTCCCCCCTGACACTACCAATTTTATCTGGATCTGCTCTTTCCTTTATCACTCTTGTTATTTTTGATTCCACTCCTGGATGTTTTTCTGTCTCTTTAATTAATTTATTTATTTTTGGCTACGGGCTTCTCTAGTTGTGGCACACGGGCTTAGTTGCTGTATGTGGGATCTTAGTTCCCTGACCAGGGATCGAACCTGGGCCCCCTGCATTGGGAGCATGGAGCCTTAACCACTGGACTGCCAGGGAAGTCCCCTGGATGTTTTTCTTTAGTGTAGAGGGAAGAGGGTGTTTGCCTGTTCCCAGAAACATTTGATGCCCTGCAACTAACCTTGGCTTCTTTCCTACAGCACCATGTGTTATTGACTGAATGTTTGTGTCCCCCAAAAATTCATATGTTGAAGCCCTAACCCCAGTGTGATGATATTAGGAGAGGAGCCTTTGGAAGGCAATTAGGTTCAGATGAGGTCATGAGGATAGAGCCCCTAAGAGGCAGCAATTGTCCTGTTGCTGGCGATCAATAAACTGCTTCATAAAACTTTCCCTTTGCAAAAGAAGTACACATATGTTAAGCATTATTAATGAAATGGAGCAAGCGATGGCATTTTGCAGTGATGCATTTGCCCAAGCTAAGATAAAGCAGTGACAAAAGTTCACAGAAAATAAGACATGTCACACCAAAAGGCATTTAGATTTAATTACAAACATAATTTGCAAAATGTTTAATTCAGAGAAAAAATCTGCTTTTATCTTTTTTATCTCTTTCTTCCTGCTGTTTTAGTGTTTTGTTGGTTGATATTTTTCTAATTACCTGAGTTGAATACTTGGAAGATTTATGTCAACATTTATTCCTTTATTAAATATGCATTCAAGGCTATGATTTTCCCTCTAAAAATGCCTTTAGCTACTTCTCATAAGTTTGATATATATTATGTTCATTATTTTTCAGTTCTAGATACTTTTTATTTCCATTGTGGTGTCTTCTATACTCCCTCAGTTATTTGGAAGTGGTTTTAAAATTTTTTTTTTTAATTAATTTATTTATTTTATTTATGGCTGTGTTGGGTCTTCGTTTCTCTGCGAGGGCTTTCTCTAGTTGTGGCAGGCGGGGGCCACTCTTCATCGCGGTGCGCGGGCCTCTCACTATCACGGCCTCTCTTGTTGCGGAGCACAGGCTCCAGACACGCAGGCTCAGTAATTGTGGCTCACGGGCCCAGTTGCTCCACGGCATGTGGGATCTTCCCAGACCAGGGCTCGAACCCGTGTCCCCTGCATTGGCAGGCAGATTCTCAACCACTGCACCACCAGGGAAGCCCTGGTTTTAAAATTCTTTAATGTGTAGGTGATTTTTGTGGTTGTTATTTGGTTTCTAATTTTATGTTGGTCAAATAATTCCTTCTCTAAGATACTGATTTGGTTTATATTCAGAATTCCTTTGTGGTGTAGTAAGTGGTCATGTTCTATAAATCATTCATGCGTTCTTGAATCAGAATGTATATTCTTTAGTCATTGAATGAAGAATTGTATAAATGGCCATAACATGAAACTGGTAAACTGTATATTTCAAATCCTCTGAATCCTTATTCATTTCCTCGGCTGTTTGATCATGTGTTGAGGTACTATATTACACATTTTAAACTTAATCTTCAAATTAATCTTCATAGGTAGTATTATTATCTCTTTTTTACAGATGGGAAATCTGAGGTTCATAGAAATTAGGTTGTCTAAGTTTACCCAGATAATAAATTGCAGAATTATGATTAGAGTTCTGGATTGTACAGCTTTTCACTACATCATGATGTCTGTGTAAAATGTCATAGTACTTTAAAAGTATTTTAAAAAGCAGTATTAAAAAAAAGAAGTATAAAAAAGGAATTTTCCAAGCTATACTGTAATAAAACATTGTCTGCTTGACTTGGAAGATTTGGTTTGAACATATAACATGCTCTTGCTTCTCCCAACGCCTAATACAAAATCTAAACTAGCCAATTTTTTTTCTTCGTTCTATATATCCATAACTGATTTTCAGAATAACAACGCTGAGGCATGAAAAGAGATCAATGACCTTTCTAACCCATTAGAGCCAGGATGGTTTATAGGATTTATATTTTACATTTATTGAATCCTTAAAATCGGGGATCCATCACAACTTTTAGTTAACCAGAACATTAATTCAATTTACTCCATCACCTGGGAGTAACCACAAACCTATCAGGGAATATCAGATTCCTTTGGGATGCTCCATGCTTAGGTCTAAAGAACCATCTTTCACTCTAGTGACCTTCAAAATGAAGCCATTAATATTTATTTGAGGAAGAAAGCCATAAACATTATAAATATTCAACTAACTTTTCTGATTTGGAGTTGTTAACAATACATTTTTGTTGCTAAGTGGGAAAAAGTTTGAGAGGCCTTATTTTTCTTTTCTCACTTTGAAAATATTAACAGATTGATATTAAGTGGGAGAGAATTTATAAAAACATATGACCATTAAGCCCCAAATCATGGTCCAGTGAACAAGGCTTGATGAATGTCATTTCTGCTGGAAAGGTATAGTGTAATTATTATAATGAGCTACTTTATTGAATAAGTCTCCCACATAAAACACAGTAATTGGAACTGAGCAATTACTTAAAATTACACAGGTTGAAGGTGGTACCTCACTTATCTGTATTTGAATTTTTCATGCACCTGTGAACTGAAAATTAATCCCAAAGTGCATACGACAGATCCTGTGCATGGCAAGATGTTTCCATAAAATAAACTTTTTGCAAAATTGACACTATGCTTAGAAAGAAAGAATTTTAAAAACGTGATTAGTGTCGGTGGCAGCAAGATTAAAATAGTCCTATTACAATGTATATAAAGGTGAATACCATTGTATTAGTGTGTTAGGAAGGTTTGAAATATGTCTTAGAATGTGACTTTTGTAAAGAGGGAGTTTTAGATGATGGGTCAAGATTTCTGATCTTAAGTTATTTCAACATCATAAATTCTGAATCCTGAGAAAATACCAGGCAGGAAAGTTAAAAAAATATATAAGGATGTACGTGTACAAGCACATGTGCAGACATGTGCACACACACACACACACCTCCCAAATCTTTACTCTTCCTTTGGGGTCCAGGGCACCCCATACATGTCAGTTCCTGCTCTGTGTGTGAAACATTTTTTTGTCTTTCTGTGAATTCCACTAGATCATAAGCTCCACATGATCTAGGAATAGGATGGTGTATTCCTTGTCCACTACATTTTCCTCCAGTCAAGCACTGTGTAGAGTTCATTGCTGAAATATATTGAAAGAATGAATAAATTTCTTAATATTAAAAGATAGCTCTCTCTGTGTTCTACCTTTTTTTTTTTCTCATGAAGTGAATCCTTAAAATAACAGATGTGAAGCAGGTAAAAATTACAAAGGAGGACTGCTTATTTTGAAATGCCTCTATTCACTTGAGATATAGGACAGTCTTGTAAAACTAGAAACTAAATGATTGGAAACTTCATTGGCTTGGCTTTTTGGCACTTGAATTTTATGACTGTGCTTTAGTCACTAATGCTTGTCATTGCAGAGTTGGTCAAATCTCCAACAACTTATATCTCAGCTAAACTAGTATAATAACTGATGAGGCAAAGCATGAGGGGAAAACATTATCTTCAATTACAGAAAAAAATTAGATATGTTTATATATAGTGCTAACTGGTAATAAAATACAATACATGCTAGGGAGATTTAGATTATATAAGTAAAAACCAAAATGACTTCGTGGTTATAAACAGAAAGACAAAGACTGAAAATCTGCAGAGATTTAAAAAAGATGAGTGGATTTATGATTCTGGGAGAAAATGCCAGATGCTTTTAACCAAGCAGCTATTTGTGAATTTAAAATCCATGGTACTCTGATAGTGCAAGGAGCAGCTATTGGTCTCCAATTACAATTCAATTGTATTTGAACTTCAGATCCAAAGAACAAGAATGTCAGCAGAAGCACCAACCATAACACATTGAGACTTAATGGAAAATACAATTTATAAGTATGACTATACTCAAAGGGGAAGCATGTTTAAAAAGTAGAGCAAAGTGTAAATTTCAAAGACAGGTTCAGCTGCAACCTCAGCTCTCCCAGACCTGTTTTGGAGACTGTACCGAAAACACTTGATCAAAAGCCTTCTATATTAAAGATGCTTAATCCTAGACTGATTTACTTTTGACCCCCAATAAACGTGCACCTAAGGAATGCAGACAAATGACATATAATTCCAAACTAAAAATGATCACACAATTAAGTATTCTGAAAAAAAAATCATTGATAGGGAATTCCTACTCTTGTGTTAGTTGAAAGCAGCAAAATGTGTTTTTAACCCATAACCCAGCACACTGCATATAAAAGTCCTCTAGAAATGATTGTCAAATGTGCACATAAATGCAGCCATATTTTAATTTGAGCTCACAAACGTACTGCAAAGATCAATAAAAATGGAAAAAAAGTTGTCATTTAAATGATGCATCTCCATTATTACTGTGAATAAGTGGGCAGTCAATTATCTACTAAAGCATTCGTATGCTAAAGAGAGAAGTGGTAGGGTTTTCATACTGGGCTTGATGGACATACTTCTTCCCTCCCTGGGACCACACTACTTTGTATCTTTGCGATACAGCTTCCGGTTAGCGGTAGTAACATGTAATCTGCCACTCTTCTCCTAGAGATGTGTCTTGAATGGCACTGCAGAGATGCTAAGCTATTATTTTAGAAAATTCTTTCAGAAGAGTAAAAGCCCAAAAGATGAAAACAGGCTATTCTCTTTTTTTTAAAGTGAGTTAACGTTCATCCTGGAAATTATAGATCAGGCTGAGTAACTTGCTACATGTGGAGTTACTGGAACAAAGCATCAAATACTCTATGATTACGTAGAAAATTATAAAATGCTGTATGGCAATCAACAAGGCTTTGTGAACAGTAAACCTTTCCAGAACAATTTAATTTACTTCTTGAGAGGCTGAGACACTAGGTAGGCACGGGGGTTGCAACTGAAATATCATCAAAAATCAGACTAAAAAAAATCAGGCTCATGGACAATAAGGAAAATAAATCAGTAACTAATATATTGTGCTCAACTAGACTGTTACATCTGAAGGTTAATTTAAGTAAAAGTAATTCTTCTTGGTTGATGAATATGTCTATTTGCTGAATCTGACTTCATGGCATGGTTTAATTAAAGTAACTTTTTTTTTTTTTCTTTTTTCTTTGGCTGTGCCGTGTAGCTTGCAGGATCTTAGTTTCTCAACCAGGGATTGACCCCGGGCCCAGGCAGTGAAAGCACCGAGTCGTAACCACTGGACAGTCAGGTAAGTCCCTAAAGTAACTTTTCTTATCTGGTTTGATAGGCACATATCATATGCTGTGCCAGGTGCGATGCTAAGCATTTAACATATATTATTTAATTCTCACAACAAACCTTAAAAATAAGAATGATCTCTGTTTATAAATGAGGATTGGAACCTACATCATGTAATCAGTATTACTGGTCTTAATGACTGTTCTATTCTGCTTCTCACCATCAGTTACATTAAGGAGATCATGCGGTCCATGTTTTCCACATGCTTCCCTCCCTGCCTGGAGCAATTTGTCCTCTATGGCTCAGTCTTCCTTCTCCTGCAGGAAGGACTTAGGGGGTTCTGTCTCATGCTCCTGTAATAGTTTTTACTTTCATCCATTCACACGTGTTTCTCCCCATTAGAGTAAAAGATTCTCAAGGGCATAGTTTACACCTCACTCACTGTTGAATTCCCATAGCCCAGAAGAGTGCCAGACGAATAACAGGTGTTCCATAAATGTTTGTTGAATGACTGAGTGACTGTTGAAGACTTATGGAAATGTAAAGGGTAAACAAAACACAGTAATTACTTTTTTTGTTTTCCTCCTCATTTTGTACATGTGTTAGCTATTAATTATGAAGGCTTACTCTGGAACTTTCTATGTGTTTAGCGGAAAAGAGAGAGATAAGAGAGAGAGCAGACATCGCTCTATTGTTGGAGAAATAAATCCTCACTGTTCTTTATCATATGGGTTCTGATTACTGTTCTGAGAAGTACAGGGATACAAGGGGGTGACTGGGACAGCCCTCATCTCTCCATCTGTCTCATGCTGATGTGACTCTGTGATGGGCCCTCATGTTCCCCAGACACGGCAGATTCTGACCCCAGAAGTGGCTCCCCAGCCAAGACAGCAGGGCAGAAAGACCAGGGAGGTCCGTCAGAGACAGAGAGAGTCCTTAGAGCCAACCACAGTGGAAACCTTGACGTTGATGAGATGATTCACTGGAGGACAGAGTGAGCTGCTTTTATTAACAGGGTTACTGGAAAGCCAAGTTCACATCTCAGTTTATGTAAGCACTCTACTTAAGGAATTGAGGGTTTAATTCCAATAATACAGAGGGAAAAAATGAGTAGAAAACCACTGCCCGATTCCCTTCTGCTTGGAAACTAGTAAGACTCCTCTCAAGATCTGCAGGTTTATCCTTTAATCAGGAGGAAAGGGGACCCCTTGAAGATGCCCACGGGGGTGTAGGGGAGTGGAAAGGGAAAGAGATGTGGGAATTGGCACTTGGGAACGCCTTTTCTGTGGGGTTTGGAAGGACACCCCAAGGGAGAAGAGGGACCACACTGTTTGCTGTCTTTTTCCTTTAGGATCTGAGCAAACCACACAATGGCTTTAAAGATGTTACATTTTTGTTTGCTCATTGCTTACAGAGAAGGACAGGTATTTTAAACTATGTGATAAAGGTAATCAGACAGGGCTATTTTTAAAAACATGGTCTCTGCAAAGTGAGGTTGCCATGGGAATTCCTTACAGTTGTTCAAAGCCAGGGTAATTACTTGAGAAAATCTTGCCTAACATGTGCTTTTGTGTTTCCACTTGCTTAATCAAACAACTCCACGTCCACCCCTCCTGGCTTTTGTTGTCAGGTTTTCCCCTTAACTTGTGATGTCCAGGTTCCTGGGGACTCAGTGTTTTCCTTGGCAAGAGAAAAGTGAGTCCCTCTAGTATAGAGGGTGTCAGAAGTTTCTTCCTGACAGGTGGTCGTTAAGAGAAAACTTTTATTTTATTGCTCCTTTGTTCACATTATGAGAAGCACCAAAAGCCAGCCTCTCTTTTTCTTTTGATTTCTTACTACTCTCTGGGGAAAACAGCCTCTGTTTGCAGGGCGCCGGGAGAGTTTCTTCACGCAGAGTGAAGGACCTTGCTGCCCACTTGACAATGACTCGCATTTCCAAAGGCAACTGGGATGTAATAGAAATTTGCAAGCGCTTCCCGAAAAATACTGTATCAGGGGAGCTAACAGTGGTGTGGTCTCTGTTCAGGATTTTTCTCGTGTGTTTGTGTATTTTTGTTTTTACGTGGCTTTGGGGTTTCTTAAGAAAAATGAAAAAGGCTTGCCATATTTAAAAATACAGATACCAGACTGCTTTCTCCTTGATTCCTACTTCCCTTAAATCCTTACCACTGAAATTCACTGAGTGGAATTCTCTGTTTTGGGTTTCCCTGGCCCAAAGCCCTCAAGGATGACAGATCCTAAGTATTTATGAAGAACGCCAGGAGCTCAAGCTGGAAACTGGATGGTGAAAGGAATTGTTAAGTCTACTTTCCTAGCAGCCTGAGGAAAGTCAGAGGTTTAAGAATGGGTGGCAGCATGGTAAGTCTTTTTTGCTGCTGCCCCAACAGGGTAGCTACTGCTGAGATGAAGAGAAACTGTGCTCCCTATGTGCCCCTTTCCAGATGCTGAAGGCTGTAGAAAGATAAACAATATTGTTCTAACTGTAGTTTACCTACATATGGCCAATGAGCCTGACGGGGGATGAAGGGCAGCTTAACCATGGCTGATCACTGCCCTTGTATAAGACCATGTATTGTGTGTTTGAATCAACTGACTTTATAGACGGGGGACAGCCCGCAGTCTCCAAGAAGTTCTAGTCTCTTTAGAGCTGAGGGACTTGGATCCCGCCCCCAGGATCAATGTCTTTGCTAGTTCATTATATTTTAGGGGATTATGAGAGAGACTCAAGTGTAAGATTACAGAATAAAGCAATAATTGTTATCTTACTTTCAGTTAGTTAAAAATAACTGTTAAATGAGAATATAAAAAGAAGCCACGAACATAGAACGATGAAAAGTCCCCTTAGACACACCCCCCATCCCACTCACCTGCCAAGAACCTTTTTATTTATTTTTTCTCACTAATTTCAAAATATTCTGTTCAGGAAATGTGAGAGACGTCATCTCCCCTTTTAGAGAGAAAATAAAATTTCACAGACTAAGATTTTAATTTTGTATTTCCAGTGGGATATCGTTACTCGGGATTTAAAAAAGCAAGTTGTGGATTTGCCGGGTTGGGCATCCATGGTATCGACTCTCGGCACTCTTCCTGGAGAGGGCTGGGTGCAACCCGAGCCCAGACTGGGGCTTCACTGCACGCCCTCTGGCTTAAAGTTCTGCTTTTGAAATAAATTTAGAAAATAAGCGACCTGTGTTCTCATGTGTAAAATGCAATTTCAGAATGATTGTCTGAAACCAGGCCATTATCTTCCCACTTGCTTATCCACTAACATAGAAACTTTTTGCTTCTATGCCTTGTGCACAGTATTGCGTGAACATAACTACGGGGAAGGGACATGACAAGCTTAGTGACAATTCTTTTAGAAGAGTACAGTCTTCTGAAAGTCTTTAAGGAGAGGTAACAGTATTGCGTGTGTGTGCCCCCCTCCACACACATTTCATGATTTTTTCACTCAAACTTTAAAAGCAAAGGATGGTCTCAGTTGAAATCAAATTAGTGGCCTGAAAGATTAAGCAGAACAAATATTTCAAAACACAGAAGAAAAAGAGAGAGATAACAATCCTAAGAGAAAAGTAGGGGGAAAAAAGGAGCAGATGGAAAAGTAATAATTGAACAAATAATAAATGAAAATTTCTTATATTCTTAGTTGGCAAACTGAAAAGGCTCCCCAGTTTGGGCAGTTCTGATGATAAAAGACATACAAAGTAAACCCTGGTAAAGTTTTTGCACTCCAAGGAGATGTAGAAAGTCTTACAAGCTTCCCAAGAGAAACCAGAAAACCAAACAACCACCAAAGAAAAACCGAATTACTTTCACATGGAAAAAAAAAATGACATTGGCATCAGACTTGTCATCTACAATCTTGGAATCTCTAAAACAGAGGAATAACATCTGTAGATAACTGAAAGAAAAGAAGTAAATGAAAATTCTTGAGTGAGAAGAGACACACTACAAAGGAAATCATCATCATCATAATTGAGAACAAAATCACTCAACTACAGCAGAGAAACAAGGAACTGGGGGAGTGATAAAGGGCAGAAGTTCATTTCATTTGGGGAGGAGATGGGAGAAAAGGAGGAGGAGAGGAATAAGTAAAGGTCCTTTACAAGGGTAACCTTTGGAGAATAGGGAGAAACAGAGAATCCTGGAGCGTGAAGGAGCTGCTATTTTATTTTCACATGATAATAGAGAAATATGTATTTGATGATAAGCCACAAAAAAAGTTGGCAACAACTGAAAGGATTAAAATAGAAACTAGGACTTTCAAAGAGAAATACTCGCAAGTGAATTAGATGCTTTTGCAAACAAACTCTAATGTGTAATCTCTTTCACAAACTCTGCTATTGATCTTTCATTTTCTAACTGTAGAATCTGGGGAAAAAAATTCCTTATCTACTTTTCAAATGATAAAGACATAGGTAAATCAGAACATGAATAAGATAATGTGCCAAGAGATAATTCCTGCCACAGACCTTAGTAAACTCAATAAACGGCAGTTATTTGGACTAATTTTAGAGAAACTTGGCTCTGGTTAGTCTCCCTGGCATAATAACTGGAATAAGTAAGGTCTCCTGCAGAAAGTAATGTACAGGCCACCATTAAACCTGGGCTGAACTTGAGAGCTCAGAGCCCTTCCTTCTGCACTTGAGAAAATGCAGGTTTGGGGAGGCTTTTGATCTATTGGAAGTCACCCGGCTGCCACATGGCATGGCTCAAAAGCTGACCTGTAGAAATGCAAATTTTAAATTAACAAATTTACAAATGTTAGGTTTAGTAATTTCTTCAACCACTAAAATTATTTTTTTCATTATTCTTCTGAGACATTAGATTTCAGGACCCCACCCAGTTACGTGGTTCTTTTCTCTAACATATAGGCTTAAGAAAAATCTGGTTATTTGAGACAGTGATTCTTACTTTTTGGTCAATGTACTTGTCCTCAATCGCAGACCGTTTGGAGTGATCGCAGGATGAGGAAGAGGCGGATGGAAGGCTTCGTAAGAGGCAGCAGGTATCCTGTTGCTGGCGATCAATAAACTGCTTCATGAAACTTTCCCTTTGCAAGAGAAGTACACATTATGTCAAGCATTATTAATGAAATGGAGCAAGGGATGGCATTTTGCAATGATGCATTTGCCTGAGCTAAGATAAAGCAGTGACAAAAGTTCACAGAAAATAAGACATGTCACACCAAGAGGTGTTTAGATTTAATTACACATATAATTTGCAAAATGTTGAATTCAGAGAAAAATTCCTGAATCTTCAGTTATTCCTGTTTTAAAAAACTCACGTCCCTGAAATTACTTTTAAGCAACAATATTCAGAAATTAATGGTACCTTTTGACTCCTATTGTGGTAATAAGATACCTTTCTTCCCCTCTAAGATTTGGAGGAATTAGTTCATCTCTCTGAACTTTCATTTATCATAAGAATCCTTGAGAGATAATTTTACATTTAAAGACTCAAAATAACTCAAAAAAAACTTACTTCATCTGATCTTCAAAGCATGGGGAGAATTCAAATAACATCTTTTCAAATAATCACTAATCTTGAATCTAATTTACGGCTCTTTTATATATGTCATATTTTTCAGGTTTTAAATTTTGTTTTTTTTAAAATCAGAATTGCAAATATATTTTGATTTGAATTTTAAATATTATGGCACCACATCCAGTCTCATGCTTTTATAACCTCCCCATAGAATTGTTTTTAAAACTAGTTACATAAAAAATGCCATATTTGATATTATTCTGGTTCTATTTGTAATTTTTGAGCTATAACTGGAAGAATTTCCTTTAATTATTAAAAATAAGCATTTTGAAGCATCTTCAATGCAATTGCTTAACTTGAGGGCAAAAGTGGTAGAAAATCATATTAGTATGAGTGCCAAATGCCATGGTTCTTCTTTTAAAATATGGAAGACAAATTATATTGCACCCAGACATGGCATTCTAAACAAACGCTGTCACAGTAGTCCGGAAACCTGGCCAGTGGCGGTTTCTCCATTTCCTTGAAAATAAAAGGGCCTCAGAGGCAATTTTATCCTTACATGGTTGAGGGTCAGAGGCCAATGTCTACACGCATCTTTGTAAGCTGGACCACCTGTGCCAGTTACCTGTGAAGTCAAATCCCCGAGGGGCCATCTCAGGGCGAAGCAGCCTCCTTGCCCAGGTTAACACACTTGACCTTGCTCTGGATGTATTGCTTAAAGGGGTCAACGGTTTTTAAAACAGAGGAAGACAGAGTAGCAGGATGGATAATAACTTAAAAACAGAAAGAAACCACACCCACATGAGTTTGAAAGAGCTGGATCAGATTTAAGATGAATGTTTTACAGTGTATTTGAGATATACAGTTAAAGAAATACTTTAATACCTGATTTTAGGAACTGTAAAATCTGAAGGAAGCTTTGAGATTTTCACCATTTGCGGTCTGTTTGGAAATTTTTCAAAGATTCGAAGTCGCAAAGGGAGCTTTTCTTTGGTGTCTGCGTTTGCTTCACTTTGCTTTAACTAAAGAAAAAAATAGAAAGAAGGGGGAAATCTGTAGTAATATAAGTCACAGTCTATCAGACTTTTTGAATCAAAGGAACAATGAGTTATTACATGAAGAAACGGTAGATGGCAGTAAAGCCCTACCAAGTATATCTTTTGGTCTCCTGCCTTACTCTGAGTGTTCAAAGTCTGAGCACAGGGAAAACAAAAAGAAAACTAAACAAAAAACTAAACCAGAAAAAAAAAAATTAGAAGAAAAATGTATGTTATTTCATTCCCAAACATAATCCCCTTTTCATACCAAACGTAATTTTTTATCATTGACTGACTTATTATCACTAACATATTTAAACACCAAAGTGTTTTATAAATACGTGTGTTAGAATTAGAGATCAAAAGAATGAAAAAAGAAATGAAAGTCCTAAGTGGTAATATTTGAAAGGGGGAAAATGTCAAGGAAATTGATCATTTAGTCTAGCAGATTCATGAAAGAATAGCTCAAATAGAAACAACACATTTGGTACATAAAGCAAAAGTTCTCTATGTAGTTGTAAAGATTCTTGGGAATTATTCAATTACATGCCATGAAGTATCTGGGAGTTGACAAGCAAATGGTTTTATTATTTATTTGTTTGTTTATTTATTTATTTATTTCTATAAGTTTGTTTTTATATTTTTACAGTTTAAGTTTCACAGAAGCTGAGGCTTTACATCACAAACGCTGAGCTAAGAGGTCAGAGAGTACTTTAATTCAGGCAGTCTTTCTTGGTGGGGTTATGGAGGCACGTTTCAAAAGGTACCAGCTTCTTACCCCCTATGGGGTATATGCTTTTTTTTTTTTTTTTTGAAAAATATTTGATATATATTTCTTGATTTATAAAAAGTGTTCACAAACTAATTTTGGAAAAGACAAATTCACAAAATTATACAACTGCTTCAAAATTAATGAAAAGATGCTTAAACACAAATACTTATAGGTACTATAAACACACAAATAAAATTATTACTTTTGCATATCAGATTATCAAAAGTTAAGAAATGTGAGGTTATGAGGAAATGGGAATTTCTGTTAAATATAAAATGGTACAACTTTTTCAGAAGGCAATGTGATAATATGTTTTAAAATGTTAAAGATGTGTCTACTTTGATCCAGCAATATCATTTTTGAGACTTTATCTTAAGGAAATATTTGAACAAACGGGCAAAGACATAAGTACATGGCAGGGACTTCCCTGGCAGTCCAGTGGTTAAGACTTTGCCTTCCAAAGCGGGCGGTTCGATCCCTGGTCAGGGAGCTAAGATCCCACATGCCTCGTGGCCAAAAAACCAAAACATAAAACAAAAGCAATATTGTAACAAATTCAATAAAGACTTTAAAAATGGCCCACATAAAAAAATCTTTAAAAAAAAAAAAAGTACATGGCAGTTCAATGCTACTCTGTCAGTAATATTAAAAAAATTAGAAATAAACTAATAAACTAAACACTTATCCCCAGTAAGGACTGGCAAAATAAATTATGGTACATTCATGCAAAAAGACTCTATGAAGCTCTTATAATGCATGACATAATCTATAAATCTTATAATCTGTGTGTGTGTATGTGTCCTTAAAAAATAGATAATATAAAAGAGTACATATTATGAGACCTCATCATTTATATATAACAAATCTGGAAGGATATATTCCAACTGGTAATAGTGGTTATTTCTAGGGGAAAAGAAGCAGAATTATGAAATTAGTTTTCTCTGGTTTGCCCAAATTACTTAAAATTAACATATATTAGCATAAATTATGAGAAAACATACTAAAGATATTTCCATAGCATTAGTTCCATAATTACCTCATTAGTTATCAGAAAGTTGCAATTTATAGAGATAATGATATATATCTTTAAAGACTTACTTGAGGTATAAAGTACATTAGCTTATTTTATGAAAATAATATTTTAAAATATTAAAATAACCAATGTTATTTTAGTTAAATACAAAACTTTAAATATTTATTATTCTTGGGACTGGTCAATGCATCTCTATTACAGTATGACAAAATATCCCCTAAATATCATGACAAGGGGGTATATGCTTTTACTTTATTTTTTTAAATTAATTTTTATTGGAGTATAGCTGTTTTACAACACTGTGTTAGTTTCTGCTGTACAGCAAAGTGAATCAGTTATATGTAAACATATATCTCCTCTTTTTGGGATTTCCTTCCCCTTTAGATCACCAAAGAGCATTGAGTAGAGTTCCCTGTGCTATACAGTCTGTTCTCTTTAGTTATCTATTTTATACATTGTAGTGTATACATGTCAATCCCAGTCTCCCAATTCATCCCCCCTCTTCCCTCCCGCCCGGTATCCATACGTTTGTTCTCTACATCTGTGTCTCTATTTCTTATGCTTATACTTTATAATGACAGTCTGTCCTGGATTTGTGGAAAGGTGAGCATGAGAGGCCAAGGAAGCGTTTATAATGAGAAGAGAGGTGGCAGCTCTTCCCTCCTACCATGTGGGGATATTCAAACTGGCCAGAGAGAACATGAGCATTTTGGGGGAACATCCCAATTTCAATACAATATATGGCTCAGTTGTCCAACTGGTTGTGAGCCCACAGTGAGATTCTACGTCCTGATTCCTAGTTCAGGAAACTTGCCTTTTTTTCTTACTCCGCTATAGAAACTTACGTTTTGGTTTTATACATTTTGTTCTTACATTTTGGTTTTATATAATATGAACATTTACCTTAGCCATTTGTATATCTTATATAGCTTTGTGAGTCATCTTTGACTTTCTGTCTTTGGTGGTATCTCGTTTAGGGAAGGGGCCACCATCGTTCACCACCTTCCTCCCCTCTCCCCCTGAGAGGAACACTGACCACAGGGCATTCTCAATAATTTGATGGTTATGATGACAACAGTGATAAAGAATTAGCTCCCAAAGGCACAGAACAAAAACTGTGAGCATTTCCAGGAGACGCAGGCAATTAGAAAAATGGCTCCACATATAAAGAGATTCATGAGGAAGAGACTTGTTTTCCAAAAGTTGGGGGAAAAAAAGCAGTTAATATGTTGTCAGACCAAAGAGAAAGGCAATTATAAAGGGCCAAAGACAGGCTGAAAAGACAGAGCATAAATGAGGTATTTAATTCATGCGTCTGCTGACTCATTTATTGATACACTGATGCAGTCACTTCTTATAAATCAAATCCCGCAGGCCAGGACTTAGCAGGTTCCGTGCTAGGTTCTGCGGATATAAAAATAACTGAGGCCAGTATTTGCCCTCATGGAACCCACATTATAATGGATAGATAGTTATATAAACAGATAATGACAATAAAATGTAATAGCTATTCTAGCTGAGATACAAACAAAGTGATGTGAACACAAGGTGAGGAGCAAAGAGAGAAATTAGAAAAAAAAGAAGAAGGAGGTGCTGCTTCTCCTTCCAGAGACTTCTTGGGCAGTGGAATTGCTACACATGATTACGTGAGTCAACACTGGGGCTGTAGGCCTGCCGGGACTGGTATGTATATTTTATGAGAATTAAATGTCTTCAAAGAGACACAAGGGCAGATGGTATATTAATCAGGACATGCCATCAAAACAAAAACACGGAGCTCCTTCCTAAAAACTGCTCAGCTGGCCCATTCTCTGGATCCCCACCGTGCTTCCCTGGTCAGAGGCATCCCCTGGCTCATGCCCTCCCTCCCACGGTCTCCTCATCTGGTTTGGCTCCTTCAAATCTATCCCGCATCTGGGTCACAGTAATCTTCTCACTTTCTGGCTTAAACCCTTCAGTGGGGGGTCCACTGCTCTCGAACAAAACCGTCAACCTTTAGGTTTTAACACCCAGTTCTGTGTTACCTGTTCCTACCACCTGTCCAGCCTCACCTGGCCCTGTGCCCACACCACGTTCCAGTCATGCCCGCCTCTTTCAGCTCTTCACAAGTGTCCAGGCCTCCGCCCCAGAGCCTTTGTCGCCCTGGCCCCTCTGCTGGGAGCTCCTCTCCTCCCCTTTCTCTCTTGTTCTTCATGAACTTCCACCTGCTTTTCTGATTTCAGTTCCACCAGAAATCCCTCCGAGAAGCTTCCTCTCATCAACAAGGTCTTCCTCTCACAAGCTCACAGCATACTGGGTTGAACCAAATGAAGTCGCCATGTTTGTGTAGGTCAAAGCAGTCAAAATGGGCAATTTCTCATGGTTCAACCTAACACTCACTGTACTAGGTTCCTAGGACTGTTGTTAACAAATCATTATAAGATCAGTAGCTTAAGACACAAAACTTGATTATCTCAGTGTTCTGGAGGCCAGAAGTGCCAAATCAGGGTACCAGCAACGCCATGTTCTCTCTGAAAGCTCTAAGGAAAAATCCTTCCTTCACTCTTCTCAGCTTCTCAGCAGTCCTTGTTGTTCCTTGGTCTCTGTCATTGCTTAGCCCTCTTCCCTGTGTGTTTCTCTGTCTCTCTATCTGAATCTCCCTCTTTTTCTCTTACAAAGACACCAATCATTGAAATTAGGGCTTGCCCTAAAGCAATGTGATCTTAACTGATGACATTTGTGAAAACCTAATTTCCAAATAAGGTCCCATTCTGAGGTTCCTGGTGGACATCGATTTTGGGGGGACACTATGAAACCCACTACATAGAGCATTATTTATAATGCTTATAGTGTATGACCATTACTATAACTTATAGTGTATGACCACGTGAACTCTATATCTGTTCTTCCTGAGACTGTAAACTCTTGGAGGACAGGGATCGTGTGGGAATTTTCCACTATTCCGTATCTGGGGTCTGCCACAATATTTGACATAAAGTAAGTTAAACAAATATTTGTGGAATAAGTAATTATACAGATCAGATGGCAGAACTAAAATCTCCAGCAGATAACTGGGAAATAAAAGAAAGGATTTTAGGTATCTTCTAAAGGATGGAGAGACAAGCAGAAAATATCTGTTTCCCAATTGAATAAATTTGTTGGTGTGAAATATCAGTGTCCCTAGATTCACACACTAGAATAAAATTATACTCTGTGACATTTAACCTGAACGTATGTCTGCCACTGATAAACAGATGAATGTTTAGAATAAGTTTACACGCAATATCTTGTAACATTTAATCAACTATCCTAGAATATAATGTTTAACAGATGTAGGTTACCAGTATTAAAAAATAATCCCCATGCCTATATGTTTTTAAAATGGAACTCATCTCATTCTAACTTGTATTAGAGTTATTTATACTCCCCAAAGCTTGTAAGCTCCTTGAGGGCAAGATTCCACATTTTTAAAAAAATTTTATTTATTTATTTATTTATTTTTGGCTGTGTTGGGTCCTCGTTTCTGTGCGAGGGCTTTCTCTAGTTGCGGCAAGCGGGGGCCACTCTTCATCGCGGTGCGCGGGCCTCTCACTATCGCGGCCTCTCTTGTTGCGGAGCGCAGGCTCAGTAATTGTGGCTCACGGGCCTAGTTGCTCCACGGCATGTGGGATCTTCCCAGACCAGGGCTCGAACCCGTGTCCCCTGCATTGGCAGGCAGATTCTCAACCACTGCGCCATCAGGGAAGCCCCAAGATTCCACTTTTAATTTACTTTTATCACACCTTTTAGAGAGTAGAAATATAATAACTGTTTGTGACTAAATGGATCTGAACTCAGCATGAGTTGATCACTGCACTGTAAAGCTGCAAAGAGCAGGTGAGAAGCTCTTTTGATGGCTCGGAAGGTTCTTCAGGATCCTGCAATCCGTCCTCTTGACTATCGGGCATTGCTGCCCCGTAGATGTACCAAATGGGGCAATTAAAATAGAGAAAGGTGAGTGGCTGCTGGAATGGCAGATACGTCCACTTTCACTGCCGAGGCACTGACGCGCATCTTCTACCCGTGGGAAGGGGCCTCTTTCTGAACACCAGTGCTCTTTCGGTTGTTCCCAGATAAGCAGCATCAACGGGGGGTGAACATACACACACTCACTGGCCGGGCACACCCTCTCCTGGGTGTATACCTCCCGGACATGTGTGCACGCCCAGCACAACTACACCCTCCCAAGCCCACAGCAGTGCCACCTGTGAGAGTCCCAAACTTAAACTCTTCAAGTGCCCATCAGCCCCTGAATGGAAGAGCAAACTGTGGTCCATTGAAACATCTGAGTCAACGAACAACATCCAAGCACAAAACTTGGGTGAATTTCCCAATAGAATAGTGAGTAAAGGAAGCCAGACAAAACAAAAGAGTACGGACTGAATGATTCCATTTATATAAAGTTAAAACACAGGTAGCACCAGTCTATCTGCTTGGTCCCAGGAAAGCGTTTACCCTGGGGTGAGGGGGAAGCAGGATGACTGGACAGGTGTATGGGGAGGGGCTTCTAAGGTACAGTCAATATTTCTTGAGCTGGGCACTGGTGGGGGTTCAGTTTGTAAAAATTCAGCAAAATGCCTCTTTCTATAAGTATATTATAGTTTAGTAAAAAGTTTTCTTTTTTTTTTAAGGGCAGATGATGCATTTGAGCACAATCATTTAATTCTTACTTCACTGCTATTAACCTCCATAACCTTCACCATTGCTTCTGCCCCAGCCCATGATCATGACTGAGCTACAAAAAGAGAAGAAAAGAAGAAAGCGCAAGATGGGATTAGAGAGTGTGTGTGTGTCGAGGGGGTGAGCGGTGATGGGGGATCCGGAAGCCAGGATAAACGGAAGTACTTCATGGCATTTTGAAGCCACTATAAAGTGTCCTTAATATGTGATAAAATGGTATTCTAGCTTTTATCCAAATTCTTTCCCCTTCTGCATGTAAGCACAGATTTTCCAAGATTAAATTTACTTTGATGCAAGTGAGGGAATAACATGGATTATATTGGATATACTGGATAATAATTTAAGATCATTATACTATATCACAAAAGCTGACCTTCTAACATAGAGTAATTGTAATCGTAAATGTCCGCTTAAAAATTATTTCAAAGGTTATGATTCTTGAATGGAAGAAAAGTAGCACAGAGAATCCCAAGATTTTATTCTCTTTATTGAAAAACCTAATGTAAAGAACAGTCCGAAGGAAGGAGGTTATAAAGGCTTCAACTGAGCGTGAAGTCTGGCTGTAGCAGATAGATCAGATGATAGCTTTGCAACTGACTCACATGGTTAAAAAAAAAAAAAAATTTTTTTTGCAAAAAGGAAATTAGAATCAAAGGAAAAATTTCAATCCTTGAGCTTTCAAAAATATAAATCATCTCAGCTCAGCGCTATTCCGTGGCTCAGCATCTGTCTTGCGGAGATATCATTACACGTTGGGTGGCTGCAAGCCTTTTCCTTCACTTGTGCTTCTCAAGAGAGCTGGGAGCAATTGGTCTGCACGACACATACCCCGTTCTGCCTCGTTGCTGAAACCTGCCATATTTCAGCCTGGGTTTTCTTCTGTTAAAATATTCAAGCATTATTCAGTTTCAGTTCCTTTCTGAATGCTGCTACAAATAACTGAATTGAAGGATTACCTTAAATAAATTTTTTTGGTAATTTTTGTGTAATTTTCTAAAAGAAAACAATTTAAAAAGCATTCAGACTTGGGAAAGATTCTCATTTGAAAATCTAGTCCATTCTGGCTTGGAAAATGTGCAGAGATCTGTGGGTTAATGTAACTGAAGAGTGGTTTTTGACTGCTCCACAGATGAAAAAGGACCACATTCCGTTTAACCCGGAGAAGGGAGTTCCTCAGTGTTATGAGTCAATTAAGGCTGAATTCTCTTTGCTTCTTTTGGTTTTTTTTTTTTTTTTTCTCGGCTGCGTTTGGTCTTCGTTGCTGCGTGCAGGCTTTCTATAGCTGCGGCGAGCGGGGGCTACTCTTCATTGCCGTGTGCAGGCTTCTCATTGCAGTGGCTTCTCTAGTTGCGGAGCACGGGCTCTAGGTGTGCAGGCTTCAGTAGTTGTGGTACGTAGGCTCAGTAGTTGTGGCTCGTGGGCTCTAGAGCGCAGGCTCAGTAGTTGTGGCGCGTGGGCTTAGTTGCTCCATGGCATGTGGGATCTTCCTGGACCAGGGATCTAACCCATGTCCCCTGCATTGGCAGGCGGATTCTTAACCACTGTGCCACCAGGGAAGTCCCATATCTTTGCTTCTTTACATGATGGCTTTTGCTGGTTTTTCTAGATCTGTACATGACTCAGTAGTTCAGAATGGAGACTCTTTCTAAAGCATAAATTACTATTTTTCAAGGAAGTTTCTCTTGCTATTTTGCACCTGTGATTCTACAACCCGAACTGCAGATGACCTATCTGGAGTAATGATCAAACATGCTGGTTTTTATTAATATCTCTATGTTACTATAAAACCTTGACATACAATATGTATAAGGGATACTTCTCACTAGCCTATTGAATCCAATAAAGAGTTTCTTGGAAGGGAGAACCTTTCCTTTTTCCTCTGGGCAAATGTCCCTTAGCTACATAATTGCATGTGAGACAGCAATACTGTGTACTTTAAAAATGTTTCCTTTAAAAAGTGTTGAAGTCCTCAGGTCATTAGTTAGGGTCAGTGTCAGGCTGTTAGTTAGGGTCAGGGTCAGGGCAGTAGGGTCAAAAAGGAGAAAAAAAAGTGTTTAAGTCACTACTTTTTCCCTCTTTTACAAAAATCTTCAATAAACCCTGTACCTTCCAACTTCAAATAGGAGTTTTCTGGATGTAAATGGGAGGGCTCATTTCTTGGTTTGCATCTGGGCCATAAAAGCTACATTTATTTGTGACAGCTGGCACCCCAAAATGTTCAAGGTAATTTCATAACTTCAGCTGATCAGTGGCATGTGGTGTTTCCTCTTCCACATCTCTCAAGAAATTCAGAGCTGTTACTCATTCCCCCTTACAGCCTGACCCCAAAGAAAGTGGGGAGAGGAGGTATGTTCTTGGAGGAGCCGGGAATTAAGTGGCTGTTCTGTGCCTCCTGGTTTGGGAGGCCAGCAGCACAGATGCATTTACACCATCTTATGACAGCCCTAAGCTGTCCAGGAAATGTTCACTTTCATGCTCTTGTTACAACACTGAACCTAAGATCTTACAGGCTTTAAATGTCCTGCAGAAGGTTCTTTGTGCAGTAATGTAGGTACTATTTGCACCAAACCTAAGCTAGCAGAAAATGTTAACAAGACAGTAAAAGAAAGAAAACTATTAAAAAACTAGAATACCAAATGATGTTGAACGGTTGTTTCTCTTTACATTATTGTCCCTTAAAATCCCACTAATGGAATGAACGGTTTCCTTGAGATAGTAGTAACGAATACAGTTTGCTTTTGCATGTTTTTTCCTCTAGGTCCCAAACACCTCTGTTTTACATTATATCTGTCTTGCGTTATTCAACCGAGGCACAGTTGTTTCCATTAGGGAATTTACTGAGTCATAGAAACATTTTTATTATGATAAAAAAATGCATTTTTTGCACCACTTCAAATGAAATTATATTAGAGTT